>NW_006921723.1:2045675-2118229 GCF_000298275.1 Orycteropus afer afer
AATTACAGGAAAAGGAGAACAATCAAAGGCTTCTGCTCAAGTATGAAAGCTGCCTTAACAATGTTGTGATTCAATGTACAGTGATTTTACAGAAACGTTTTTGTTGTTAGTATTTATATAATCTAAGAAAGAGTACACTTAAACAATTTACAACTATTTGGAGTGTTATTGATTATGCAAACCTAATCCATTAATGTATCTCATATCTTATGTAACGGTGAAGTTGAACATTAAAATGAATATAGTTTTGATGTAGCTCTTATTATTATTACTTTAAAAAAAAAAAAAAAAACTAACGACTCACTACCATGGAGTCGATTGTCTCCAAGACCATAAATCTTTGCAGAAGTGGATGGCTCCCATCTTCCTCCCGTGGAGCTGCTGGTGGGTTTGAACCACTGACCTTCTGGTTAGCAACCAGATGCCTTGTCCACTATGCCACTAGAACTCCAATTTTGATGTAGCTCTTAAACACTTTTACTTCAAATTCTATTGTTTCCTTAGCAAGTTTTCACTTCAACCACATCGAACTATGTAAATGTGCCTTTAAGCTATGTATGTGATACTGTGATTTAAAGGTGTAATCTGAGTTTTGCTAGTTGTTTATGTCACTACTATTGCCATTAGGTTCACTGATATGTGGGAATTACGATTTACAAATAACACTGGTACAAAAAACATTACTAAGGATTCTGTATCATCTGATATGGGAGGAGGTCCATGAGGTGGCTGAAGCCATGAGTTGCCACACTGGGTGACACCACCCCTAGTGATGTCACTGCCGGTAGCCAGGATTTGAATCCAGGCTGTAGGGAGAGGGGTGAGGGGAGTGGTGAGATTACAATCATGAATCTAGACCAGGGTTCAAATCTAGACTATGGGAGGCAGAGGCAAGGTGAGTTTATAAACACTGATCTCAGTGGGGGAGGGGAATGAGATTACAAGAGTGAATCTCAGAGCCAGTGGCCCAAGTTCAAACCCAAGCTCTGTCTCTTACTTACTGTTTGACCTTGGGTAAGTTCCTTCACCTCTTTGTGCCTTAATTTCCTCATCTGCGAAATGGGACATTCATTGGACCCTCACCTCCAAGGGCTGTTGTGAGGATTATACCAAAACCAAACTCAGTGCCATTGAGTGGATTCCAACTCATAGCGACCCCATTTGGGTTTCCAAGGCAAAAGTAGATTGTTCAGTCTTCCTTCTGTGGAATGGTTTGTGGGTTTGAACTGCCACCCTTCAGGTTAGCAGTCAAATGCCTTAGGCACTATACCCCCAGAGCTCCTCATAGGAGATGATAATTATAAGGTGGTTAAACAATTGACTTCTAACCAAAAATTGGCGGTTCAAACCTGCCCAGAGGTGCCTCAGAAGGAGGGCCCGGGGATCTGCTTCGGAAGGGTCTCAGCCTTCAAAAGCCTGTGGAGCACAGTCCTACTCAATACGCAGGTGGCTGCGAGTCAGAATTGACTTGACAACAGCTGGTTGGATTTTGGGGGTGGGGAGTGGGGTAGGACCAGTGCTGGGATCTCAACGAACATTTGTGGTGATGATGATGATGATAGTGATGGGGGTGGGTAGAGACATGTCCCATTCATTTGTTCAGGTGCTGGCTCCTATGAGGCTGGGTCTGTGTCTGTTTCACTCACCTCTCTATCCCCAGTGTCTAGAATAGGGTCCGGCACACAGTAGGTGCTTAGTAAAGACTCCTGAGAGGTAGAGAGAACCCTGCCAATCTTGCAGGCAAGAAATCTGAGGCTCTCAGGAGCTCTGGTAGCATAGTGCCTAAGGCACTTGACTGCTAACCAGAAGGCTGGTGGTTCAAACCCACCAGGCACTCCTCGGAAGGAAGATGGGGCAATCTACTTCCCTAGAGATACTGCCTCGGAAACCCAAGGAGGGGTTGCTATGAGTCGAGGGCACATAACAACAACAACAACAGGACCCACCCTAGGTTGGTGGATGGAGCAAAATCAACAGAAGGAATTGAAAGGAGACTCAGTGCAGGCTCTTGCTCCTAGTGGGTGCAGACAGGCTGGGTTCAAGGTCTGGTGTCCCTGCTCCGCTATGTAACCTTGCTCATGGAACCTGCCCTGGGGAGCCTCCATTGCCTCATGTGTAGATGGGGTTAACTGGGTCCCCCTCTAAGGATGGATTACGGATTCGAGGTAGGGCAAGCAATGAACACGTGCCCAGCACATAGCAAATGCTCAGTCCAAATGGGTTATTATAGGGAAACAGAGGCTGGGCTGGGTGGAGGGCCACACCTCTCAGCATCCCATATTTATAACACCCAACACAGAAGGGTGTGATAAATAGGAACCAAGGACCTTTGAAGCCAGCCTTACCCTGGTGCTAGGGAGACAGCACACACAGGAGGGACACACGCTCTACTCTGGGAGCATCACAATGGGGGAGACATGTTAACTAGCGATCTGACAATTAGTTGACAATAAAGCTTGGGCCAGGCAGATTTGGAAGAACCAAAAAGCAAACCAAACTCACTGCCTTCGAGTCGATTCTGACTCATAGCAACCCCCAATGGGTTTCCAAGGTGATAAATATGTACAGAAGTAGATGCCCAGTCTTCCTTCCACAGAGTGGCTGGTGAGTTTGAACCACCAACCTTCTGGTTAGCAGTAAATGCCTTAGGCACTACACCACCAGAGCTCCTTCGAGTTGGAAGAAATAACCATAAATGTAAATGTGACAATTTTTCAAGCACTTCTTGATGCTTTGAAGCACTGTCTGTGAATCTTCAACAGCCCAGTCCTCAAACCCCATGTGATCTACCCACTCCGACTGCAGGTGCTGTTCCTACAGTGGCAAGAGACACGATGCAATAACGCCAGCTTCCTGCTTAATGGGGACGATGATGTCTTCGCACACACGAGCAACATGGTTGCCTACTTGCAGGGCCATGACCCCAGCCGCCACCTCTTCGTGGGGCACCTGATCAGAAATGTGGGCCCCATCCGGGTTCCCTGGAGCAAGTACTACATACCAAAGGTGGTGACCAAGGAAGAACAATACCCGCCCTACTGTGGGGGGGGTGGCTTCCTGTTGTCCCGCTTCACAGCTGCTGCCCTGCGCAGGGCGGCCCGTGTCCTGGACCTCTTCCCCATTGATGATGTCTTCCTGGGCATGTGCTTGGAACATGAGGGCCTGAAGCCCGCCATGCATAGCGGCATCCACACTGGAGGCATACAGGCCCCCTCACCACGCCTGCCCTCCTTCGACCCCTGCTTCTACAGGGAGCTGCTGCTGGTACATCGTTTCCTGCCCTACGAGATGCTGCTCATGTGGGATGCACTCAGCCAGCCCAACCTCACCTGTGGCAAGCGAACACAGGTATACTGAGGGCATACAGGAACGTCCAGACTCCATATCCATTGGAAGGGACAGCACTTGCTTCCCAGGACACTGAGAACTTTGTGTTCCTAAGTGTCCTAGGGGTAAGGGAGTGCCGGGAAGAGTTTGGTGAATTAAAATTTTTCCTGGCAAACTCCTACACATCCTTCAAAACCCTAGACTCCCAGCTGGAGGGACCTCTGAAAATGCCTGTCTCCGTTCAGTGGCTGCTAATGGCACTGAAGCAGCTCTGCTGAGGTCCTAGCTGCTGCCTTGTCAATTCCAGTTGGGTCAAGGTTCCACTTCCTAGTCCTGACTTTTGTCACAAGCTGGACCCTAAGCAGGGGTTCCTTGGTAGTAAAGCCACATGATTAATGGTGGAGGAGTTCTAGCCACAGTTCAAGGCAAGCCAGGAGTTCCTGAGTCCCCATGACACTGACATGAGAAGCATCCCTCAGCCTGGAAAAGCGGGGTCCTACTCTTGGCCTCTGCCCCATCATGACCCCCTCAGGTGTTGAGAGGGGCCAGGTAGGCCCTTGAATGTAACTGCCCCCTCCTTGCTTCTTGTGATATCAAGTGCTGTCATGGTGGAAGCCTTGGGTTGAGGAGGGAAACTGCCTGTTTTAGGTGGTGGGAGTTTAGAGGCTCCAACAGGACCTCACCTCTGCACCTGGGCACCCCTAGAATTCAGGGAACAGAGTTGGGGCTGGAGGGGTCTTCACTGAGCCTGAGACTAGCACTCATGGTCACCCCAATGCCCAGAGAACGGGAGGCTCAAGTCTTCAAGTGGCCCAATCCTTCAGCCCCAAGCTCAGCATGTTTTACAGATTGGGGAGGTCCAAGGGAGCTGGCCAGCTCCAGCCCCATGGGTCTCAAGACAGGTGGGTGGGGCTCAGGCTTCACGGGCAGGTGTGGGAGGACCTCAGACAGTGGAAGGAATCCTCAGGGAAGAAAATATTTCTTGAAGACCTTGATGCCTTTTTTGTTTGTTTGTTTCAGTAAAGTAATTTACAGATTTTGATGCAAACCAACCTACAGTCATCCCTAAAAGATTACAATAGAAATTAACCAGTTGCCGTCAAACTGAGTTGTGGTGGCCTTGTGTGTATCAGAGTAGAACTATGCCCCATAGAGTTTTCTTATTTATTTATTTGAAGAAAGCATTATTAAGTTATTTCAATTTTTGTAATTTATTTTGTTGAGAATATGCACAGCAGAACACATACCAAGTTAAGCTTCTACAGGTTGTTAGTTGACATTGATGACATTCTTGGAGTTGTGCCACCATGCACACCCACCTCTGAGTTGTTCCTCCTCCTTTAATATAAACTCACTGCCCCCACGGTTCCTATCTAATCTCTTGTCATCACTTTGAGCCCATATATATAGTTCTTTAAAAGAGCACAGTACTCAAGGCAGACCATCTTTACTAGTTAAACTAAACCACTGTTTGTTTTAAGAAGACTTCAGGGCATGTTTTTGCTTTAAGGTTTAAGGTTATCTCGGGGTGCTACTCCACAGGATTTCAGAAGCAGATCACTGGGCCTTTCTTCTGAGGAAACTCTGGTTGGATTTGAACGTGCAACCTTTCGGTTCGCGGCCAAGCATGTGACCCATTTGCACCTCCCAGGGACTCCAGTAGAAAACTACACCAGTCCAAACAGGGCCTGAGAGAGGTGGGGTCGCTGGGGTTTCTAACAGAATGATCCACCGTCATCCATCCCTGCTCATGCACCTTCTTTGGCGCCCTGTGGCCCTCAGCCCATATCCTCAAGACTGATTCTCACTGCCAACTGGATGGCAGGGAAAGGAATGAAAGGCTGGGGGAGGACTGTTCCTGCCTGGGGCAGGTGGGCTGGGGACGCCGAGGCCACCTTGGCTCCCTGTCCCCGTCTAGGTTGAAGGGAGGGCACAGGAGTAACAATCCGGGCAGGTCCAATGCACGTCAGTGCGACTGCCATTCACATATTTGTGTGTTGTTTCCACCATTCTTGACCTCCTGTGGGCTTCAGTAGAGACCTGCGTTCAAATCCTGAGCGTGGCCGCTCCCTCCCTGTCTGACCATGGACTAGAGGCAGTCCCACCTGGGCCTTGTTGTTAGGTGCTGTCAAATCGGCTCAACCCTACGTACAATGGAACGCAACACCACCCAGTCCTGCACCATCCTCACAATCCTTGCCATGCTTGAGCCCATCACTGCAGACACTGGGTCACTCCATCTCATTGAGGGCCTTCCCCTTTTCCACTGACCCTCCACTATACCAAGCTTGATAACCTTCTCCAGGGACCAGTCCATTCTGACATTTTGTATTGGGATGACTCTCAAATTATTATCAAGCTCCTGAAAGTGTCCACAGGTCTTGTTCAGCCTAGTCCCCTTTTTTTAGAGAAAATGCAAGAAGCTGTTTTGGATTCTGCAAGAGGTTTATTTATTTGCTATTGGAGAGAGAGAGCAGGAGACCCAATGCAGAGAGAGAGGAGAATATGGGCCCTTGCTGTTCTGGCAAAGAACACAAAGCTGTAAGACCGGGGGCCCTCCAAGCCAGATTAGGGTGTGGGTTTGGATTGTTTTTGTTTCTGTTTTTATTTTCCCCCTGTTGGTGTCACAGAGGACAGATGGTGAGCACCCTGTCCCCAGAGATAATCAATGATACCCCTCAAGGCATGAGGCTGTAAGGTGGTTGCCATGTGTCCTCAGGTGCTTGCCAGATCTCTCTGGGCCTCAGGCTCCCCTGAGGAGGGCTCAGTGTGGGCAGAGGGCTAGCAGGTTTTGCTGGGTGCAGCCGCTGATGCAGCACCGCTGGGCAGGGTTGTTGGCAGTGGCCCTCCGGTGCTGGTGGTGATGGCGAGAGGACAGCAGCAAGGGCTGTGGGCCAGGTGCCACCATGAGGTCCCTGTTGGCCGCCAGCCCATGGAGGAGATGTGGTCCCTCCAGCCACTTCAGCATCTCACCTGTGGACAGAGCAGGCTTCAGTGGGGGGCAGGGGGAGGACCCCTGAGGATCCTCTCCCCTGCTATGTCAACACACCTGCATGCTCTCATCCTGCCAAATGACCCACAAAACACAGCAAAAACCAAACTCACTGCCATCGAGTCGATCCTGACTCATAGAGAACCCTCCTTGGGTTTCCAAGGCGGTATCTCTACTGAAGTGGATTGCCCAGTCTTCCGAGGAGTGGCTGGTGGGTTTGAACCGCCAGCCTTCTGCTTAGTAGTCAAGTGCCTTAGGCACTATGCTACCAGAGCTCCCACCAAACATGCCATGCACATTAGCTATAAGCAGTCACACGTATTGAGAGCCTCCTGTACCCCAGGCATCCCTTCATTGCCCCCATTGCTGATGCCCATACTCAGCTGTACACACCATCACACGCCTGGGCGTGACCCAAGGGGGGGGGGGCTGGAGGTCCTGGAGCTGCAGGTGGGGAGTTTCCAGACCCCATCAGAGATGGATCCAAGTGCAGAGCACAGCAGGGGCAGCATGTGGCATGTGGCATACCCTTGTGACTTCACAGCCCCCCTCCTGACCTCCATCCTCAGGTGCACCTCTGAAGACCTCTGGCTTGATGTCACACAGACCCACTTGGGCACACGTGTGTCATGGCATGCACACAAACCTGCTGCACGCACCTTGCACCAGATCTGGGGTGAGAAGGCAAATGAGACCGGTGCACGATTGAAGGGTGTGTCCCATGACTCAGTCATCAGAATAAATACTGTCTTAAGGGAATATTTTTAAAAATCAAATGGAACGCAGACCCACTGTCTTAGTTCTCCAGTGCTGCTATAATAGAAATAACACAAGTAGGTGGCTTTACACAGGAATGTGTTTCCTCATAGTCAGGAGGTTGTAAATCTGAATTCTGGGTGAATTCAGCCTCTCTGGTAAGGCTCACTCTCTGTTCCCGCAGATTATCTCTTTCAGCTTCTGTTCATTAGCTCCTGCCTGAAATGCATGCAGTGTGTATCCCCATTTCTGCTTGCTTCTCTGTGCCTACTCTGCCCCCTTTAGCTCTTGAAGGTGATTGGCTTAAAACCCACCCCACACTATATGCCTAATTAGCATAGAAAAGAAAATCCATTCCCAAACAAGATCATACCACAGGTGTAGGGGTTAGGGAGCCCTGGTGCAGGTGGGTAAGGGCAGGCTGCTGATAGAAATGTTGGCGGTTGGAACCCACTCGCTGCTCCAAGAGTTAAAGAAGTGGCAGTCGGTTTCCATCAAAATTTACGGCCTTGGAAACCCTATGGGGCAGTTCTGTTCTGTCCCATGTGGTCGCTAAGATATCACAGTCAACCTGATGGCAACAGGTTATAGAGGTTAGGGTTTACAACACGTATTTTGGGGGAACACGATTCAATCCATAGCACAGAAATCAAAATATTGGAAATAAAGAATCCCACTGAGCTTGACCCTGCCTTGCTGGCCTCACTCACCTTGAGCCAAGCCAGTCAGGAGCCTATTCAGAGCGCACGCGACCCCATTCATTGTCCAGAGACCACGACCCGTGTGAGCGCGTGCGCCTGCGTGCCCTTTCCCGCGCGCCCCTCCCTACTCACGGTCAACGCGGGTCGCGGGCTTCCCGGCCTCGAGGGACCAGCGCGGGCCACCGCACACTCGCACCAGCGCGCGCACGAAGTGGGCGCCACACAGCTTCTCCCGTGACGCCTCGGGATCCGGCGCAGGGCGTAGCGCCAGCGAGGGACCCAGCAGTAGCAGCAGCAGCGCCATCGCCCGCGTCCAAGCAGGTGGGCAGGGGTCCATGGCGGCGGGAGCACTCGGGCGTTCGGAACCCTGTTATAGGCTCTTGGACGCCCCAGCTGGGGGCCTTGGAGGAGGGACAGAGCATTCCAGAAGATCAAGGGCGAGGTCAGATGGAGGGTCTCTCTCTCCAGTCTAGGACCTTGGCTGTACCTCCCCTGAGAAACAGTCGATGAGGAGCCTTTCTTTTTAAAGCATTTTAAAGAAGTGAAGTAGACAAACTCAGAAATAGCGATCCTGGAGTTCAGGGGCTAGTGAGTTCAGAGCCTGGTGGGCCTATGATTTTACAGATCAGGAAAGGGAGGCTCAGACAGGGGCCCCAGATGTGCCCAAGGTCATGGGGCGGGGTGGGGTGGGGTGCTGAGCCAGCCTAGGTCCCAACCTCTGGCTGAATGGTCCAGGCGGCTCTGCCTCCTGGGAACTAGGGTCTTCTAAGGCTACTGGGGGAGGCTGGGTGGGGGGGGGGTTGAGTGGTGGGGAAGGATTAGGAAGTGGAGGTGGGGCCCCCAATAAAGCGCACGGTTTACTGAGCATCTGCCAGGCTTGGGCTCAGTGGGCATTATGACTCTGTTTTACCAAAGAGGGAAACTGAGGCTGGGAGACAGATGGAGAGTCAACCTGAGGCAGGTGGACCCTCCCACCAAATCAATTAGCCTTTCCACAGAGATCTCTGTCTCAGTCTGTCTCTATTACTCCATTCCTCCCCTCTTCTTTTTCTCTGTGTTGTCTCTCTCTCTGTTTCTCTTGGGTCAGTCTGTGTCTCTCTACATCTCTCCTCTCTCTGGGTCTCTTTCTCTCTGTCTCTCCCTCTCCATCTCTCAGTCTTTCTGTTTCCCTCCCTCTCCCCACTTCCCTTTCTGGATCTCTTTTGCTCTTTCTTTTCATATCTTTACCTCCCTCACACACTCTCTTTCTCTCAATTTCTTGCTCTCTCTCAGGGTCTTTGTCTCTGTCTCTTTGTGAGTCTCTCTCTCCCCTCTTTCTGTCTCCCACCCCTCCTCTCTCTGCCTCTGTGGTCTCTTTCTCCATCCCTATCTCTGTCACTCTCCGTATCTTTCCAGCTGCCAGCAGTCCTGAGGTGGCCATGGCTGAGGGGGGCCTGGTCCAGTCCCTGCTGACGTTAGTCCCCTCCCCACAGTCTCACCCCATCCCCAACCTTGCCCTCTGACCCCCCCAGAGCAGCCTGTTCCCTCCACCCACCAAGGGCTTGTAATCAGCTCCCCACAGGACAGAGCCAAGGCCAGCAGCTGGGACTGGGGACTCGGTGGAGGGGGGTCTGTCCTTAGGGTCCCAGCCATGCCCTGCCCAGCTGTCCCCAGGAACTTCCTCTGCTGGTCTGCGTGGAACCTTCTTGGCAGCCCCTGAGGAGTCTCTAACCTGACCCCCAAACCAAGATCCTCCCCAGCTCACATACCCTCCAGGGCTCCCCATCGCCCCAGGTCCAAACAAACCATCTTTTCCATTGAACTCCTTTGTTTATTCAGCAAACTCTCCCAGCACGCCCTCTGTGCCCACCCTGCCCTCAAGGAGCCCCCAGGCAGGGGGAGAAAGAGCTGGACACAGAATCTTCCAGAGCTAGTATCAGGGCTGGGCTGGAAGGAAGAACAGGGCTGGAGGAGTTGAAGGGACCGAGGAAGGCTGTAGGGAGGTGATCGCTGGGATTTTGAAGGATGAATAAGAGTTTTCCAGGGAGGCCCAAGTGGCAGAAAGGCCTTGCAGGCAGGTGAGGGGGGGAGGTGGGGACTCGACGTGGTCCGGGGACTGGACCTGCAGAAGACACCCAAATACTTCACATGGTGGGCTTTGCACAGCCAGGGAGCCAGCCCATTGGTCTGCCCATTGTACAGGAGGTAGAACTGAGGCCCCGAGAGGGGAAGCAACCGCCCCGCTGTTGCACAGTGCATGAGTAGCAGAAGAGTGGGAGTTCTCACCTTGAACATGTTGTTCCCTCTGCTGAAAATGCTTTACCCTCCCTGGACTACCCGAAAAACTCCCTCCAGGCTTCCACATGCCCCTGAGAGTCAGAACAATAAGGGTTGTACAGGTGGGAGAACTGAAGCCCGGTTCCCTCAGGTGCAGTCAGCAACACACCTAGATCCCAGCCTCTCTGCCCTTTTACACCAACCCAGACAGACACACAGGCCTCCCCTCCCCCAAAAAAGCAAATTTCCAACTGTGGCATCCGCTTTTCTTGGCTTCTTCCAGCAAATCAGGGATGGAGGAGCAGAAGCCTGGAGTCACATATTTAAAGCTACGTTAATGTCCACGTTGTAGATGGAATTGTGTCTCCTAAAAATAAGTATATAAATCCTAACTTCTAAACCTGTTGTTCTAATTCCATTTGGGAAGTGGTTGTCTTTGTTCTGTTAATGAGGCAGGATTAGTGGAGGGCATATCTTGAGTCAATCTCTTTAGAGATAGAAAAAGGGATTAAATAAGTGAGCTGAGAGGGAGACAGGGTAAAATAAATGCCAAGACACAAGGAGATCTCCAAGGGGCCAGGAAACAGGAAGACACAGGACTTTCTCTAGAGATGACAGAGAAAGAGAGTATTCTTCTCAAGCTGGCACCCTGAATTCAGGCTTCTAGCCTCATAAACTGTGAGAGAAAAATACCTGTTTGTTAAAGCCACCCGTTTGTGGTTTTCTCATATAGCAGCACTAGAGAACTAAGACAATGCCCATTAGAAATGAGACTGGAAACTCAGAGGCCGGTAGGTGGGGGACTGGAAGACAGGAGGGGCTTCAATTCAGATTATTGCTTCTCGGCCATGTGGGCACAGGAGGCCCCACCAACAATCTATCATGAGTCTACAAATCCCAAAGGTCACAAGGCTCCTGTTGCTCCTCAAGCCAGGGTCATGCCCAAAATGCAATGCCGTTTGCTCCATGGGTGTCTCTGTGAAGCAGAAGCTGCTCCCAAAGCATTTGAGGTGCAGAGCCCGGATGCCAGAGGTTTGTGTGGAGATCTGAAATGAATAAGCGCTCGGGGTTCGCCTCGCCCTTGGGAGGAGCCAGGAGCTGGGATCTCATGCCCCTGGGCGCTACCCTCTGCTTGCACTCCACAGTGAGTCCAGCTGGGAGCCCAGGGTGCTGAAGGGTGGCCGGTCCTGTGGGCTGGGAGCCCAGCACAACTTCATGAGCTCATAAACCTGGAAGAGGAGACAAAACTTCTGTCTAAGTTTAAGCTTAAGCAGCAGGTGAGTCCCATTTGCAGTTTCAAAACATGAGACCCCCCCCCAATCCCTCCCTTGCTCTAAACTCTCCCATGGCTCCCTATGGCTCTTGGAACAAAGTCCAAACCCTCTCTTGCCACCCTCCCAACATCATCTCTCTCCAACCCCTTCTAGCTAGTTCTACTACAGCCACAGTTGTCTCTGTCTCACTGTTACTTAAACACACCAAATGTGATCCACCCTAGGGCCTTGTACCTGCTATGCCCACCACTGGGAATGCCTTCTCCCAGATCTCCCCATGGGTGGCTCCTCCTTCTTGAAGTCCACCTCAGATGTTACTGCTCTGAGATGCCCCCTCTCATGTCACTCTCTGTCACTCCCCCCTGTTCATCCCCTTCAAGGCACTTATCGTCACTGGAAAGTTCTTTCAGACTCATGTTTGCTGACAAATTGAAATGGAATTGCATCACATTCATTGTCCAAAACGAACATTTTAAGATCTATCCTGAAGTACAGTGCTGTCAGCGATAGGATAATATCTATACGCCTACAAGGAAGACCAGTTAATACGACTATTATTCAAGTTTACATACAAACCACTAATGCCAAACATGAAGAAACTGAAGATTTTTACCAACTTCTGCAGTCTGAAATTGATCAAACATGCAATCAAGATGCACTGATGGTTACTGGTGATAGGAATGCGTAAGTTGGCAACAAAGAAGGATCAGTAGTTGGAAAATATGGCCTCGGTGACAGAAACAATGCTGGAGATCACATGATAGAATTTTGCAAGACCAACAACCTATTCATTGGCCATACTATTTTTTAACACCATAAACAGCAGCTATACACACATGGATCTTACCAGATGGAATATGCAGGAATCAAGTTGACTACATTTGTGGGAAGAAATGATGGAGAAACTCAGTATCACCAACTGGAAGAAGGCCCAGAGCTGACTGTGGAACAGACCATCAATTGTGCATATGCAAGTTCAAGTTGAAATGGAAGAAAATTAAAACAAGTTCAAGAGAGTCAAACTATGACCTTGAGTATATGCCATGTGGGTTTAGAGACCATCTCAATAATAGATTTGACACAATGAACCAAAGAACAGGCGAGCTGTGGGATGACATCAAGGACATCATATATGAAGAGAGCAAAAGGTCATTAAAAAGACAGGAAAGAAAGACAAGACCAATATGTATGCCAGAAGAGAGTCTGAAATTTGCACTTGAATGTAGAGCAGCTAAAGCAAATGGAAGAAATGATGAGGTGAGAGAGCTGGAAAGATTTCAAAGGAGAAGACTATGTAAAGTACTATAATGAAATGTGCAATGACCTGGAGTTAGAAAATCAAAAGGGAAGTACATGCATGGTATTTCTCAAGCTGAAAGAACTGAAGGAAAAATTCAAGCACCAAGTTGCAGTACTGAAGGATTCTGTGGGCAAAATATTGAATGATGCGGGAAGCATCGAAAGAAGATAGAAGGAATACACTGTACCAAAAGTAAGTGGTGAACATTCAACCATTTCAGGAGGTAGCATAAGATCAAGAACTGACAGTATTGAAGGAGGAAGTTCGAGCTGCACTGTAGGGACTGGCAAAAAATAAGACTCCAGGAATTGACAGAATACCAACAGAGATTGTTCCAACCAACAGAATACAATGCTGGTAGTGCTCACTTATCTATGCCAAGAAATTTGGAAGACAGCTACCTGCCCAAACAACTGGAAGACATCCATACTTGTGCCCATGTCAAACAAAGGTGATCCAACAGAATGAGGAAATTATTGAAAAATATCATTAATATCACACACAAGTAAAATTTTGTTGAAGATAATTTAAAAATAGTTGCAGCAGTTCATCAACAGTGAACTGCCAGAAATTCAAGCTGGATTCAGAAGAGGACATGGAATGAGAGATATCATTGCTGAAGTCAGATGGATCTAGGCTGAAAGCAGAAATACCAGACAGATATTTGCCTGAGTTTTATTGACTATGCAAAGGCATTCAAATTATGGACAGCACTGTGAAGAATGGGAATTCCAGAACACTTAATTGTGCTCATGAGGAACCTGTACATAGACCAGGAGGCTGTCGTGCAAACAGAACAAGGGGATACTGCATGGTTTAAAATCAGGAAGGAAGTATGTCAGTGTTGTATCCTTTTACTATATTTATTCAATCTGTTTGCTAAGCAAATAATCCGAGATGCTGGACCATATGGAGAATGTGGAATCAGGTTTCGGCGAAGAGTCATTAACAACTTACGATATGCAGATGACACAACCTTGCTTGCTGAAAGTGAAGATGGCTTGAAGCACTTACTGATGAAGATTAGACTGCCATCTTCGGTATGGATTACACCTCAACATAAAGAAAACAAAAATCCTCATAACTGGACCAATAAGCAGTATCACAATAAGTGGAGAAAAGATTGAAGTTGACAGGGATTTCATTTTACTTGGATCCACAATCAACACCCATGAAAGCAGCAGTCGAGAAGTCAAATGTCATACTGCATTGGGCAAAAGTGCTACAAAAGACCTCTTTCAAGTGTTAAGAAGCAAAGAAGACTAAAGTGCACCTAACTGAAGCCGTGGTATTTTCAATCCGTTCATATGCAAAGGAAAGCTGAAGAAGAGTTGACACCTCTGAATTGTGGTGTGGCAAAGAATACTGAAAATACCATGGACTGCCAGAACAGTGTTTCACTACTATTCATACTAGTGAAGGGAGTGCGTCAGGGTTGTATCCTTTCACCATACTTATTCAATCTGTACGCTGAACAAATAATCCAAGAAGCTGGACTATATGAAGAAGAACATGGCATCAGGATTGGAGGAAGGCTCATTAACTACCTGTGTTGTGCAGACAACACAATTTTGCTCACTGAAAGTGAGGATGACTTGAAACACTTACTGATGAAGATTGAAGACTGCAGTCTGGATTACATCTCAATTAAAAAAAAAATCATCACAATGGGACCAATAAGCAGCATCATGATAAATGGAGAAAAGATTGAAGTTGTAAAAGACTTCGTACTACTTCATTCTACAATCAACACCAGTGGAAGCAGCAGTCAGAATATCAGATGTCATATAGCATTGGGCAAATCTGCTGCAAAGGACCTCTTTCAAGTGCTGAAGAGCAAAGATGTTTCCTTGAAGACTAAGGTGCACTTGACACAAGCCATGGTATTTTCAATCGCTTCATATGCATGTGAGAGCTGGACAATGAAAAAGGAAGACCAAAGAAGAGTCGATGCTTTTGAGTTGTGGTGCTGGTGAAGAATGCTGAAAGTGCTATGGACTGCTAAAATAACTAACAAATCTGTCCTGGAAGAAGTGCAGCCGGAATGCTCCTTGGAAACAAGAATGGCCAAACTTTGTCTCACCTACTTTGGTCATGTTGTCAGAAGGGACCATTCCTTGGAGAAGGATATCATCCTTGGCAAAGTGGAGGGACAACAGAAAAGGGGAAGGTCCTCAATGAGATGGATTGACACAGTGGCTGCAATAATGGGCTCAGGTGTAGCAAGGACCGTGGGGCTGGCACAGGACCAGGCAGTGTTTCGTTCTGCTGTGCATGAGGTTGCTATGAGTCAGAGATGACACAGAACCTAAGAGCAACAACAACAGAAGAATGAACAAATCTATCCTGGACGAAGTACAGCTCAAATATTCCTTGGAAATGAGAATGGCCAGACTTTGTCTCCCCTACTTTGGTCATGTTGTCAGAAGGTGCTGGCCGTTCCCTGGAAAGGGATACCGTGCTTCGTAAAGTAGAAGGTCAGTGAAAAAGGAGAAGACACTCAAGGAGATGGATCAACACAGTGGCTGCAAAAGTGGGCTCAAGCGCAGCAAGATTTGTGAGGCCGGTGCATGACTAGGCGGTGTTTCGTTCTGTGTACACAGGGGTCGCTATGAGTCAGAGCTGACTCGAAGGTATCTGACAAAAACCAGCTGAGCAATTACTCCATGAAGACACACTCTAAAACAATCAAACTTGGGAGATCAGAATGGCACAGCTCGGGAGGCAGGAATGCAGAGTTAAGAAGGACGTCAATCCAACTGGTAGCAACCCCTCCTTGGGTTTCCGAGGTGGTATCGCTATGAAGGTTGAGTTGATTGCCCAACCTTCCTTTTGAGGAGTGGCTGGTGGGTTTGAACCGCCAGCCTTGTGGTTAGCAGTCAAATTCCTTAGGCATTACACCACCAGAGCGCCCAAGATGGACACCAGGAAAGGGCAACCACAGGGAGGAAGTAGGAAGAAAGCTGTTACATTGTAATCAGTGTCATGAAACAAAATGTATATGAACTGTTGGATAGAAAAGGAAATCTGCTCTGTAAAATTTCACCCAAATCACAATAAAAAAGGAAAATGTTTGAGACTTGCTGTACAGTGATCCAGCAGCAAAGTAGAGGTTAGAAACCCCTTCTGCCTCATGACCAAGAGACAGAGGGTGGAGAGGCCCAGGGGACCAGGTGGCTTGCCAGAGACCCCCTGAGTCAATCTGGGAAATGGGCAGCCTCTGTGGTGCTCAGAAGCTCTGGTGGCCTAGTGCCTAAGGCATCTGACTGCTAACCAGAAGGCTGGCGATTCAAACCCACCAGCCACTCCTCAGAGGGAAGATTGGGCAATCTACTTCCCTAAATGACACCGCCTTAGAAACCCAAGGAGGGGTCACTATGAGTCAGATCTGACACGATGGCAGTGAGTTTGGTTTTTGCTTTTCTGCGGTGCTCACCTGGGCGGGGCAGCCCGCGGGCGCAGGCAGCCTTTGGCCTGCGGCCAGCAGCTCCAAGAGGCAGCAGAGGACCGGGGCCTCTCTTTCATACCCCATCATCCGCAGGAATTCCTGGAGGGGGAAAGACTGCCCTGGTGGGACCGCGTCGCAGTGTGGTGTGTGATGGCGTAGGAGGGGGCCGCGCGTGGAAGGAGGGAGGTCAGCCACCGTGAGAGGATTTCTCCCCACTGGGGCCTAAAATGCTGAGCAGAGGAACGCTAGGCGCCACAGAGTGGGGAGATTAGCGAGAAGGACCAGGGGGAGGAGGCCGGGCCGGAGCCACTCACGGCCGAGGGGCTGCAGCTCCGCTCGCTGTAAGTGAAGAGCTCGTACAGGAGGACCCCAAAGCTCCAGATGTCCGACTGACGCGAGAAGACGTTGTCAGAGAGGGACTCCGGGGCGTACCTGAGGGGACAGAGTGGCCTTGTCGTCCAAAGGCGGGGCAGAGGGATGGAAAGGGGGCAGCGTTGGCTTGGGGGAGCTGGTCAGTGAGGGGGAGCTGTCTCGGTTTCTCGGGCTGTGAGATGCGGGATTCTGAAGCCTGCGAGGGAGAACGGGGCGGGGCCCGGATTGTGGAGAAGGTGAAGTTGAATGGGCTGAGCCAGGACTGTGGGGGGCGCGGCCAGGGCTGTGGGTGGAACTCTCTGATAAGGAATTCAAACAAATTGTATTTAGGTAAATTCAAGGAATTGAGAGACAGATCAAGAAAAACACTGAAAAAATTAAGGAAAACACAGACAAAACCCAGGAACAATTTGAGAAGACAATACAAGAACAAAACGACAAAATAGTGAAAAATTAGAAATGATACAAAATCTACAGATAGAAATGCAGAAAATGAATACTAAAATTTCAGAAATAGATAACCCATTCAAGGTGAGTGGGGAGTAAGGTGGGACAGTCAAGGGAGAGGGGTGGGGTTTGGAGAGGAAGGGGTGGGGCCAGGACTGAGGAGAGCAGAGGGTAGGCAAGACTGTGGGGGAAAGACAGGGACCAGGGTTGTAGGGGTAAGGGGCGGGACAGGACTGGAGAGGTGTGGGGTGACCAAAGGTTGTCCAAAGGTGTGGGGTGACCAAAGGTGACCAAAGGTTGGGGGCGTGGCCATGGCTGTAGGCGGGAAGGGCGCACTGGTGCCAAGCCAGGGCTGAGGGTGGGACTTAGGGAGGATGGGTGGGGCCAGGGCAGCGCAGAGGTGAGCTTTGGCCTAGTAGGGTTCCCACCAGAAGATGGGGCTCTGGCCTGGCTCTCGGACAACGTAATACTCCTTGTCCAGTGGCAATAGCTTGGCGAGGCCAAAGTCGGCGATCTTGACGTGCGCTTCGCTCTCCACCAGTATGTTGCGAGCGGCCAAGTCGCGGTGCACGCAGCGTCTGGAGCCCAGGTACTCCATGCCCTAAGGGCGGTGGGATGGGGAACAAGAGGACGCAACCCAGGATGACCCGGCCGGGACTCGAGCCTGACCTGGAATCTGACCCCAACTCCCACCCAGTCTCAACCCAGAGGCCAGCCCTGACCCATCAACTCCCTTCCTTATCCTGAGCCCTACTTCCGATTTGAACCCTCAAACCCGACCTTGAACCCCAAACTTCCACCCTCAGCCTTAGCCACATGCCCACGCAGACCGAGCCGGCTGAGCATTCGCAGGTCCTGGGCATCCCCCTCACAGCACCTTGCAGATCTGCGAGGCGTACAGGAGCAGACGACTGGCGTCCAGGCGGGCGCGGTACCTCTGCAGGTAGTCGCGCAGACAGCCACTGGGCAGGTACTCCATGACCAGGCGCAGGCTTTGGCGGCCTGGGGGCGGGACAAGGTCACCGCGGGCCCATCTAGGTCGCCTACCCCTCCATAAAACACCCTTCACAGTGGGACCTGGGTTCCCTCCCGGCCTCAGTGTTGCTGTCTGTCAAATGGGGATGACGACAATGACATTTATCACTACTATCTCTCGAGCACCTTCAACAACATACATTGATTCGTTTAATCCTCATGAGGCCCATTTTTCAGGTGGGGAAACGACCTCAGAGAGGTTAAATAGTCCGCCCAAGCAGTAAGGGGTGGAGGCGGCATTTGAATTGACGCCGCTGATGGTTTCTCAGTCCAGCCAGGACTTAGGATTCGAAGGGGACCCCGGGCATCAGTTTGCCCATCCGGCACATGGCTCACCGGGGCCGTAGCTGACACCACGGTACTTGACAATGAAGTCGCTGTGGAGCGCTTTGAGAATCTGGATCTCCCGCTGGAAGTCCCTCTGCTGGTCTGGCCCGCTGTGCTGCAGCTGCTTCACGGCCACCAGGGCGCCCGTGTTGTCGCCCAGCGGGTCATAGCGGCACAGCTCCACGCTGCCGAAGTTGCCCTGGGAAAAGACGCGACTGGTGCGCTCACTCTGGGAACCCTGCCACGCCCACCCTGGAGAGATCCTGCTTGCCCGGGGAAGGCCCCGCCCACACTTCCTGGCACCGCCCCTCACCTTGCCCAGCTGAGAGATATACTTGAGGTGCCTCTCCTCGAAGATTGTGGGGTCCTGGCAGACATACAGCTGAGCGCTATTCCACAGCCCATCTCGGGGTGCCAGAGCACTAGGCGTTGGGTCCGAGAGGAGCTCGTAATCTAGGGGCACAGCTGGGTGGTAAGCGGCGCATTCCACTCCAAGCTGAGCTCTTGACCTAACCTGCTGTGTGACCTCCATGTGCACGCTAGCCCTCCCTGTGCATTATGGCAGAGCCAGTGCAAGCCAAAGGGCACCTTTGTGCAAACTGCTTGTGCAGTGCACATCTTGTGCAACTGTTCATGCCTGTGGAGCTGGAGAAGCACAGTGAGACTCCATTTGCCGGCCTTCACTGTGGTGAAGCATAGTCACGTGACTAAGCTCAGGCTGATGGGTGCCCACCCTGGCCCTGCCCTGGCTTCCCTATGGGCACCTGAGGTGATGAGGCTGTTGAGGTCTCGGATGACAGCACGGAAGGAAGGCCTGTGGCTGGGCTCATAGGCCATGCATTGCTGGATCAGCAGGGCCAGCTCCATCCACTTCGGGGCTGGCAGCTGCTGCTGGTCCTCGTAGAACTGGAGTTTCTGGGGACAGAAGGTGGAGCTGGTCATACTTGAGACCAGACTTGTCCAACCTGCCCAAGAAGGACCTCAATCTACCCTTTTGTCAAATGGGCTCTCAAGACCAGTGCTGGGGGCAGGCCTCTGACCTGGGCAGGATCCAGGGCACTGATGGGCATGGGGACCCCGCTGAACACCTCCCAGACTGTGGCACCGAAGCCCCACTTATCAGCCTCCAAGCCGAGTGTCTGGGCCTCCTGGAGACATTCGGGGGCCACCCAGGGGATCCTGTCGGTGAGCACTGGGGGTAGAAGGGGTGGTCAGGTCTCCACCTCCTCAACCCCACCATGGCTTGCCCTCTGCTGGCCCCTCGCACTTACTCTCCAGGCTTAGCACTGTGGGGCTGACCCCAGGGTCACTCAGCTTGATGAAGGGTGGGCTTCCCTCAGCCCCCTCCCGAGCCAGGAGCACCTTCCGAGCTGAGACATTGCCATGAGGAAGGCCTTTGTCCTCCTAAGTGGACCAAACATAGGAGAGTGCCAGGGAGGGTTTTATGAATTAATATTCTGGCTGGCAAACTCCTACATATCCTTCAAAGCCCACTTGGTACTGCTCTGACCATGCTTCAGCAAGCTCCTGAGACCCCTAACATCCTATCTGGTCCCCTGTAGTCCAGCCTCCATTCTGACCTGATTATGTCCATCCCCTTCTCAGGCACCGCCCTGTGCCCCCACCCACTGCCTTCAGGACAAAGTCAAAGCTCCTCAGCCTGACACTTAGGCCCTTCAGATTCAGCCTTTGTCTACTTCCCATGAGCTTCTCTCTCTTCCACATCCCCTGACCTGGTCTCCTGCCAGATGAACTGCTTGATGGGTCCCAGGACGTGAACCACATCTTTTAGCCTGCAGGAATTTGCCCACTTTGTTCTCTCAGCCTGAAATATGCACTTTTCTCCCCTTGGTGAACTCTCACTCAGTCTTCAAGGTTCCAACTCCAATATCCCTTCTGCTACGCCCTAACTTTAGGCTCCAGGGATGACCAGTTGTTCCCTTCTTGTGCTCTCACAAGCCTATATATATGCTGTTCCCTCACTCTAAAATGCTTTCCCCTGGCATCCTTATTAAACTCCTATCTATACTTCACAGCCCATCCCCAATGCCCCCTCCACCTAGAAGAAGGCTTCTCTGTGAATGGAGGGTAGAGCAGGCAGAGGGGCACTCACCAGGTAGTTGAGAGCATAAGCTAGCTGCTTGACTACTTGTAGCTTCCAGCTGGCTGGCACCAGGTGGCCACGTTTGCGCAGGTATGTGTCTAGGGCCCCCAAGTGCACAAACTCCTGCACCATGATGCCTGGTGGTGGCAGGGAGAGTGGGGATGGAAGGGTGAACTGGACTTGTGTTCAGCACATTCTGTCCCCACTCCAAGTTCAGGGGTCTCTCGAACTTCAGCTCTGACTCTTCCCACCAGCATCTCATCCTAATCCCTATCTCCTTAACTGCCTTCCATCTCTCTGAAATAATTGCCTAAAATCCTTGCAAGATGCCAAGCTGTCTCTCCACCTCATTTCCAGTTCTCTTCATGGGCTTGACCTTTTTCCCAGAATGCCCCTCTTCCTCCCCTTCCCTAAGCCCTACTATCCTTGCCTTCTCATCTTAGAACCCTCCTAGCTCCTAACCAACTCCTGATATCTTTCAAAGCCCACTTGTTCCTGCTCAGACCATGCCCCAGCATCCTCCCTAGACTCACGGCATCCTATTTGGCCCTCTGTAGTCCAACCCCTATGCTGACCTTGAAGATGAGTCACCTTCTCCTCACCTCTGGAGACTCCCCGAGCCGCCCCAACAGCCACTAATCATTTATCACACCCCTCAGTCTGTCACATCCACACTGACGTGCCCTCCTTCCTTTCTCTTCTTGGTGAATCCCTCCTCAGTCTGCAAGGCCTCAGCTCCAATACCTCCTCTCCCTGACTTTGTATCACACCCCAAGTTCCTGGCACATCATGGGCTCTGGTTAAATAGCAGCTGAACTGAACTGACGAGGGAACCGAGACTGGGAGAATAGGTGCACAGCAAAGGTGAGATTGGAACTCAGGTCTGTCTGACCTGAGACACCTCTGGGGGTGGGGATTGGTGGGAGCTGGAGCCACCGCCCAAGGAGGAATGAGTACAAGATGATACCACCCAGGGCAGGCTCAGTGTATTGCTGGTGCTGCTATTTATGGGTTCAGTGAGGGGAGGGGCTGTGAGGAGAAGGGAGGAGGAGCCCTAGGCTTGAGTGGGGCTGGGAGGTGGGGGATGGGGATGTCTCTCACTGTCTCCAGCCATGCACACGCCATAGAGCAACACGAGATGCTGATAAGACACCTGGCTCATCAAGCTTGCTGCTTCCAGAAATGACTGGTGGGGGAGGGGAGAAAAAGACAAGTGGGTCTCTCCACCGCAGAACTCAATATGGCTGCTTACAAACCTGCCTCAGGAGAAGACCTAGCCACAGGTCAGTCTCAGACAATCTAGTGCCCACAACACAATGTCTCATGATTTGCTGTTAGGGGATGGAAGTTCCCCCTATCGTCTACCTTGAGTGTCTTGCACAGAAGTGGGAGATTCAGGATCCAGCCCCTGCAGATGTCTCCACCCACATTTCCCCCTTCCTTTCCCTGTCTAGCTCCTCCCCAGCCCACTGGGCCTCCTTGCTGTTCCTTAAAATGTCAGGCTCAGTCCTGCCCCAGGGCCTTTGCACTCACTGGTTGTTCCGCTCCCTGGTGAAATCTGCTTCTAAATTCCACAATTCTTCCATGTTGCCTGGTTTGGAAATGCCCTGACTACACGTCTGTTGTTTTAAGCATCTGTGGCTTGACCTGTCCCTCTCCCTCACCTCCATGCAGTTCTTGTGCTTGGCATCTAACACCTTGAGCAGCACCTCGGTCTCCCAGACTTCCCCGTCCACAGCCTCATGACGATGACCCCGATATATCTTGGTGAAGGACCCATGGCCCAGGTTCTCATGCTGGAGGAAGAAGGGCAGCAGGAAGGGCCCCTGAGGGGATGCCCATGGGATCTCAGTCCCCAGCCCAAGCAAGGCACAGGCATTGGTCTCATTTTATAGATGGGAAACTGAAGCACAGGAAGGTTACATCACATGCCTGAGGCCACACAGCAGAGATGGGTGCAGACCTAGTCTCAGGACCCAGACTATGAGGTTGCCCCTCAACCCCCACCTCACTGGACCCCTTACCCACTCCAGGCTGTCAGAGGGGATCTTGTGAAATGTCATCTGGCTCAGCTGGCACTGGGATTGGGGCTGAATGGGGCCCGATGTGGGCAGGCTGCAGCCTCCCCGGACCACAATCAAGTTGGACTTTTCTATGAGGATGGGGGGGGGGGTGAGAGGGAGAACCAGAGGTCAGAGGTGAAAGATCCCCAAGGGATACTGCCTGCATTAGTTTGGGGGTCTCTCCCAGAAGCTGCCTCTGAGCTGAGGACTCGGGGGCACATGATTTATTTGAAAGTGACCCTAAAAATCCTGATGGGGATTGGGGAAGTGAGACAGGAGAACAGGAGCTCTGAAGGGGGTGACAATGAGCAGATGACAGCTCTGTGACAACCAGGACTCAGTTCTGAGAGCCTCTGGAGAGCTCACATCTCAGTGCTGTCCTATGTGAGGAGTGTGAAATTCACCCAGAAGAAGAGGCAAGAGATAGAGACTAAACTTTAGTAAAATCATTAGGATCCAGCTGCACTTGGATCCAGCTGTGCCTGAAGGAAGCCCTCCTTCCCATGTGCCAATAAATTTTTTTTTTCTAAACTACCTTGACCTGCAATTTCTGCTACTTGCCACATACTGACACATAGCTGTGTCAGACATAGAAAGTCCCAGATTGCTCAGCTTCGGGGAAAGAGTGGGCTCACCTTTAGGTCTGGGGGGGCAGCAGGAGGTGAGGTTCAGTGCAACCCCATCCACATGCAGCCCACCATCCCTATAGGCTGCCAGGAGCTCTCGAAGGCTGCTGTGGGGCCGGCCAAGACCAGCCAGGGAGAAGGCTCCAGTGGGGTCTCTTCGGATGAGGCAGCCCTTGTAATCAGCACCAAGGGGGCTCTGCAGAGGGGAGTGGTCCCTGAATGAGAATGGGCATCACCCTCCCCCTGACTCCCACTTCCTCAAGACCAGAAAATCATTTCCATCTCCAGGCCTTTGCATAAGCTGTTCCCTCCCCTTCTTCACTGGGCAATTATGGACTCATCTTTCAGGTCCCAGCTCAAAGGTCACTTCCTCCAGGAAACCTTCTCTGCTCTCCTGACCCCTAGAGGGTGGACCTTACTTTGAGTCAAGCGCTGTCCAGGGTGGGAAAGGGAGACCAGAGGGCCGAACCTGGACGCAGACAGTGAGGAGGAAGCTGTCGAAGTCCTGGGGGCTGCGGCGGAGAATATAGGAGCCAGGGAGTGAGCCCCAGGTCTTGAGCTTGTTAATGGCAAAATCGAGTCTGTGAGGACAGGTGGATAGGAGGTGGAAGGGGGGTGGGGGTGGATCAAAGACAGAGGCAGAGAAAGAAAGCCAGATTTGGGTTCAAATTCAGACCACTACCGGGTCCTGGGAGCCTGGTTAGCTAACAGCCCCTCCCTTATCTATAAATGAGACAAAAAAATCTTGGCCTCTGCCTGGGGATTGAGAAGTGGGGACCCAGGTGAAGCCAGGTGCTCTCTGTGTCCCCGGAAATTACTCTGGGACCCAGGGGTCAAGGAAGGGAGCAAGGAGTGAGAGATCCCAATGTCACGGAGCGCCGACCTCTCGTCCAGGCCTCCTGGGGTCAAGCCCCGGAGGTGAAGACAAACGCACTGAGAAGTGGAGTGACTCGTGGTGACAGAGACAGGGACCTGGGTGGGTCTGGCCGCGGAGGGGAGCTGGACCCTTACGTGATGGGGCCGTGGCACTGCTCGGCCACCTCCTCCAGCAGCCGCGGGGGCGCCACTTCCTTGCAGAAGAAGTGTCGGGAGTCGGTGGTCAGCCGGAAGTAGCCGTCCACCAGCGCCACAAAGGACAACGCCGCAGGCAGTCCCAGGAACTCAGCCTCCTACGCGGGACCCGCATCAGAGTTTACCCGGGCTGGAGGAGGTTTACCCGCGGTCTTGGCCCCCTGCGGAAGGTGGGAGGGAAGGGGGCCCTGCACCCACCAGGATTTGGTTGTCCGTCCTGGTGACGGTGACCAGGCGGTGCTCCCCGGCCGGGCCCACGCGCGGGGCCTGCTTGATGCTGATGTCTACGATTTCGGGAAAGTCGCAGAAGGGCTGGAGGGTCTGGTGGGGAGGAAGAGGGCTGAGCCCCCAGGCTGGACCCCACCTCCCCCTTTCCAAGAGCCCTACCCTTCTCAGCCCCGCCGATTTCCACCTTGACCCTTCCGTATCTCCACCCTGTGGCCCCGCCCCTCTCCCACCTCACTTCTCCCTCAAATCTCCCAGCCAAGTCCCAGGTCCTTCTCTCGGCCTGTGCCCTCCCTAAATCTCTCTCCCATCTAAACTCCACCTCCTCACTAGTCCCACTTTGAATCCTGGACTCGGGAGATGCTCCTCTGAGCCCCTCCCGCGTCCCAATCCCACTCATCCAGGCCTCTCTCCCTGAAATCAGTTTCCTTTCTAAGCCCCGCCCCTCGGAGAGGCTCCCAGAGCCCCTCCCTGGTTTAGTTGCACCTCATATACCGGTTATTAGTTGTTGTTAGTTGTTACAACAAAAGGAAACACTACCTGGTCCTATGCCATTCTCACAATGGTTGCTATTCTTGACCCCTGTGGTGTAGTAAATTACTTAGTGTGGCTTTTCTACCCATTGTTGTTGTTGTTATGTGCGGTCTGGTCCCGTGGTGACCCCTCCTTGGGTTTCCCAGGCAGTATCACTACGGAAGTAGATTGCCCTATCTTCCTTCTGAGGAGTGGCTGGTGGGTTTGAACCACCAGCCTTCTGGTTAGCAGTCAAGTGCCTTAGGCACTATGCTACCAGAGCTCCCTTTCTACCCATAAGTCTTTGTAAACTCCAAGGTGGAATTTTTTATGAGCAACTGAGGAGCTCCTGATTGGTGAAGTTGTCCACCTGGAGTATTTCTGTTGGGAGTGGCACAAAACAATGTTCTGGGAGGTGCCCACTCTCCCTCAGGTGCTTAGAGTTCTGATGCTGTGATTGGCTAGTCTGACCACCCTGCAGGGGCTCAAAAGGAGACCTCCTAGAGGCAGAACTCTCTCTGACTGCTGGTTGAGGAAGATGTGCTGCTGAAAGAGACACGCACTCCTGAGACACACTGTTGCTGGGAAAGAGACAAAAGCGACACCGAGGGACCAGTAAGGCTGGGAAAGAGACTGCGAGAGACTGTTGGCTGAGGGATGGTGGGGTGGGAGAAAGACTGAGCATTTTTCCTGAATGTGAATTGTAGCCTGTGGTGCTTCCCTAATAAACCCCATAATCTGTGAGCTCTGTGTGGCCACTGCAGCGAATTATCGAACCCAGGAGAGAGGTTGTGGTGCTTTGGGAGGAACAGTTGGTGAAAGGGCTGGAGGGAGGCAGCATGTCTGGCCTTGCAGTAATAGGCCTTGGGTTACTGCTGGTAATCCTATCTTCCTCTTGTGGGGTTAGAGGAGGTCAGAACATGTGGCCTCCTTGTCGTTTTTGCAACCCCATTCTTGCAACCACTGTGTCAATCCATCTTGTTGAGAGTCTTACCCCCTATTTTGCCAACCCTCTACTTCAATCCTCTGCCATCAGTCTAGTCCAACTGATAGCGACAGAATAGAACCCATAGGGCTTCTAAGGCTGTCAATCTTTACAAAGCCTACTGCCTCGTCTTTCTGAATGTGTTAACCCCTATGCCACCAGAGCCCTCTACTTTACCAAGCATGATATCCTTCTCCAGGAACTGGTTCCTCCTCCATTTACAGGTATATGTCCCTTAATAGCCCAGCCACCACTCGGCTGTCAGTTTGTCTACTGTGGGCTTGCATATCACTGTCATGCTGGAAGCTATGTCACTAGTATTTCAAACCCACAAGGCCACGCATGGTGGACAGATTTCAGCAGAGCTTCCAGGTTAAGATAGACTAGGAAGAAAGACATAGCTAGGTGCACATTCTGGGGAAAATAATAATAATAATAATAAAGCCACTGCAAACCTTTTGAATAGCAGGCAAACATTGCTATAGTGCCGGCAGATGAGCCCCTCGGGTCAGACTCAAACTGCCTCCTTAAAGTAGAAGCAACCTTAATGACGTGGATGGAGTAAAGCTTTCAGGACCTCCATTTGCTGGGAGCATGACTCAAAATGAGAAGAAACAGCTGCAAACATCCATTAATATTCAGAACATGGAATGTACGAAGTATGAATCTAGGAAAATTGGAAGTTGTCAAAAACGAAATGGAATGGATAAAGATAGATATCCTAGGCATGTTGTTGTCATTATGTGCTGTCAAGTCGGACCCGACTCATAGTGACCCCTCCTTGGGTTTCCGAGGTAGTATCACTATGGAAGTAGATTGCCCCATCTCCCTTCCAAGGAGTGGCTGGTGGATTTGAATCTCCAGCCTTCTGATTAGCAGGCAAGTGCCTTAGGCACGCTACCAGAGCTCCTATCCTAGGCATAAGTGAGCTGAAATGGACTGGTTGTGGCCATTTTGAATCATACAATCACATAGTCTATTATGCCAGCAATGACAAATTGAGGAGGAATGGCATCATATTCATCATCAAAAAGAACATTTCAAGATCTATCCTTAAGTACAATGCTGTCAGTGACAGGATAATACCTATACGACTACAAGGAAGATGAGTTAATATTAACTATTATTCAAATTTACTCACCAATTACCAAAGTGAAAGATGAAGAAATTGAAGATTTTCACCAGTTTCTACAGTCTGAAAATTGACCAAGCATGCAACTAAGATATATTGATAACTAAGATATGTTGATTGGAGTGCAAAATTGGAAACAAAGAATAATAATTGGTAGTTGGAAAATAGGGAGCTCTGGTGGCATAGTGCCTAAGGCACTTGACTGCTAACCAGAAGGCTGGCGGTTCAAACCCACCAGCCACTCCTTGGAAGGAAGATGAGGCAATCTACTTCCATAGTGATACTGCCTCAGAAACCCAAGGAGGGGTCGCTATGAATCGGGCCAACTCGACTGCACATAACAACATAACAACAACAGTTGGAAAATATGGCCTTGGTGATAGAAATGACACCAGAGGTAGTATGATAGAATTTTGCAAGACCAATGATTTATTCATTGCAGATACCTTTTTTTAAATAACATAAACAGTGGCTATATATGTGGACCTTGCCAGATGGAATACACAGGAGTCAGATTGACTACATCTGTGGAAAGAGAGGATGGAGAAGCTCAATATCATCAGTCAGAACAAGGCCAAATGCTGACTGTGGAACAGACCATCAATTGCTCATGTGCAAGTTCAAGTTGAAGCTGAAGAAAATTAAACAAATTCATGAGAACCAAAATATGACCCTGATTATATCCTACCTGGATTTAGAAACCATCTGAAGAATAAAGTTGACACATTGAACACCAATGACTGAAAACCAGACGAGTTGTGAGATGACATTCAAGAACGTCACACATGAAGAGAGCAAAAGTCATTAAAAACACACAAAAGGAAGAAAGGATCAAAATGGATGTCAGAAGAGACTCTGAAACTTGCTCTCAAAAGGAGAGTAGCTAAAGCAAATGGAAGAAATGAGGTTAAAGAGCTGAACGGAAGCCTTCAAAGGGCCACTCAAGAAGACAAAGTATTATAATGAAATGTGCAAGACTTGGAGATGGAACATCAAAGGGGAGAAATGCAGGGCATTTCTCTAGCTGAAAGAACGTAAGAAAAAATTCAAGCCTCAAACTGCAATACTGAGGGATTCTAATGGCAAAATATTGAATGAAGCAAGAAGCATCAAAAGAAGATGGAAGGAATACACAGAGTCACTGTACCAAAAAGAATGGTGGATACTCAGGTATTTCAGGAGGTAGCATATGATGAAGAACCGTGGTACTGAAGGAAGAAGTTAAGATGCACTGAAGGAACTGTGAAAAACAAACAAGCCTCCAGGAATTGACAGAATACCCAGGGAGATCTTTCAACAAAGGGATGCAGCACAGGAGGCACTCACTAATTTATGCCAAGAAGTTAGCTACCAGGCCAACTGACTGGAAGAGATCCATAGTTGGTGCTCATTCCACAGAAAGACGATTCAACAGAATGTGGAAATTATTGAACCATATCATTAATATCACATGCAAATCAAATTTTGCTGAAGGTAATTAAACAATGGTTGCTTCAATACATAGACAGGCACCTGCCAAAAATTTGAGCTGGATTCAGAAGAGAGTGTGGAATGAGGGATATTACTGCTGATGTCAGATGGATCTTGGCTGAAAGCAAAGAATACCAGAAAGATGTTTACCAGTATCTTATTGACTATGCAAAGGCATTCAACTGTGTGGATCATAACAAAATTATGGACAACACTGCAAAGAATGGGGATTCCAGAACACTTAATTGTGTTTATAAGGAACCTGTACATAGACCAAGAGGCAGTCATTTGAACAGAACAAGGTTTAAAATCAGGAAGGGTGTCCGCCATACTTATTCAATCTGTATGCTGAGTAAAAAAAAAAAAAAATTAGAGAAACCAAATTATATGAAGCATGCAGCATCAGGATCAGAGGAAGACTCATTAACAGCCTGCGACATGCACATGACACAACCTTGTTTGCAGAAAGTGAAGATGACTTGAAGCACTTATTGATGAAGATCAAAGACAACAGTCTTCAGTATGGATTACACCTCAACATAAAGAAATTAAAATCCTCTCAACCCAATAAGCAACATCATGATAAATGGAGAAAATGTTGAAGTTGTCAATGATTTCATTTTATTTTGATCCACAATCAACACCCATGGAAGCAGCAGTCATTGCTCTGGTGGTGCAGTGCCTAAGGCATTTGACTGCTAACCAGAAGGCTGGCGGTTCAAATCCATCAGACACTGCTCAGAAGGAAGAATGGGCAATCTACTTCAATAGAGAGACCACCTGGGAAACCCACGGAGGGGTCATTATGAGTCCAAATCGACTCCATGGCAGAGAGGTTTATTTATTTATTTGTATTACATTGGACAAATCCACTGCAAAAGACCTCGTTAAAGTGTTGAAAAGCAAAGGTGTCACTTTGAAGACTAAGATGTTCCTGACCCAAGCCATGGTCCAATAGACCATGTGAGAGCTGGACGGACAATGAACAAGGAAGACCACAGATGAACTGATGCGTTTGAATTGTGATCCTGGTGGAGACTCTTGAATGTACTATGTATGGACTGCTAGAATGAACAAATCTGCGTTGGAGGAAGTACAGCCAGAATGTTCTATAGACGTGAGAACGGCCAGAGGTCGTCAGTCTCACGTGTTTTGGTCAGGTTGCCAGAAGGGACCAGTCCCTTCGTAAAGTAGAGGGTCAGCAAAAAATGCAAAGACCCTCCCGATATGAATTGACACAGCGTCTGCAGCGATGGGCTCAAGCAAAGCAACCATTGTGAGAATGGCGCAGGACCGGGGGTAGCCTTTCGTCCTGTGGAGTCTTTTCCACCTCACCTACCGCACCTAACATTAATCCAGCCGCGAGGCCACCGCGTTTTAGTACTCACTTCTCTCTTCAGCTGCCCTCCCTAGCTCCGCCCCCCCCCCCCCCCCCGCAAGGCCCCTCTGACCAATCCTGTCCCCTAGCTCTTAGCCCTTCGGTTTTTTTCAGACCAACCCTCTGGTTTAGCCTCGCCCCCTCACGCCCCGCCCCCTTCCAGTCCCTCCTGTCCCTGAATTCTTTTTCATTCGCTCTCCACCTAGCCCCCTGGTCTTGTTTAGCCTCCATTAGTCTCGCCCGGCACCTCGCCCTACCTCGTGTTCTCCAGAGCTCCAAGAGATGCCGCTGCCTCCGGCCACACTGAGCAACCCCTGCCGGTCCTGGCTGCCGGCGGCCCCTGGGAGGCCCACACGGAAGGTCTCGGTGGCCCCAGCCGGGTCCAGCCGCTCCAAGTCCATGATGTACTTGACCATGAGAGATTGCCGGTCGGCTTGGCAGGCAGCCACGCGGCGCAGGGCCAGGCGCACGGTCCTCCGGATGCGCTTTCGCGTCACGAAGCTCAGGCCCTGGATGAAGTTGCGCAGGCTGGGCGGCAAGCAGGTCTTGTAGCTGCGGTGGGAAGGAGCCTCGGCGTGTGTAAGAAGTCCCCTTAGGGACGGAGGGAACACTCAAACCCAGGCCTCATGGCTCAGGGACCCCAGTGGGGGTACTCAGTGAGAGAACACAGGGACCTAAAACGACACACTCAGGGTTAGGCCTGGGAATAGGGCTTCAGGGTGGGGCGGGACCACTGGGGTGGCAGAAACATGTGCCGAGCTTTTCACCGCAGGAGGCCGGGCTTCAGTCCAGCCTGCACCTCCGTGGGCGTGAGGGCCGGCCTTGGGTCTGGCTGATAGAAGTCCAAGCTTGTGGGTGCCTGGGGTCTCACCTGACTGTCTTCAGTAGCTCCTCTGGCCGCTGGGCCTGCTCCCGTGCCATGCGTGTCATGTCCAGTACAGCCAGGCTTAGGCATTCACCTTGCTCCTTGAGGCCGAGACCCACTGGCAGGTGCCCGCTCACCAGGTCACTGCGGTGCTGCATGGCAGCCACAGGGAGGGTCAGTCTAGGCCACCCAACCATGAGCCCTGGTATGGCCCTACTGGTCCCCAGTTCAGGGCTGACCCCAAACCTTGGGTTGACCTCTAACCTTGGGATGACCCCAAACCCTGGAATGCCATCTGGAGGATCAGCTGACGCTGCCCAACCACAAGGCCTGGTGTGCTCTCCTGCCCTAAGGCAAGGCTAACCCTTCACTCAAGGTTGCCACAGGGAGGGTCAGCAGAGGCCACCCAACTGTGAGCCCTGATGTTGCACTGCTGACCCCCATCCCTGGGTCAAGCCCCCACAGACTCTCACCTGGGCGAAGAGGTGCTCCAGGACAGGCAGGTCAAGGATGGCACTGGCCAAGTCCTTGCGTAGCCCAAAGCGGTGGCATTTCTCCAGCCCAAACCAGTTGGGGAAGTAAAAGCTGCAGACAGAGGGAGAACCCTGGGGTGGTGGGCGTCCCGGCCTCAGTGTGGGTGGGGGTGTGGTGAGGGTTATGGAGGCCTTCCAGATCCTGGGTGGTGCCACTGACTTTTTTCTTTTTTTTAATTTTTATTGTGATTTGGGTGAAAGTTTATAGGGCAAATGCATTTTCAATACAGCAGTTCACACACATTTTGTTTCCTGATATTGACTGCAATTCTCCACAATGTAACAGCTCTCTTCCCACTTCCTCCCCATAGTTACCTCTTCCCTGTGTTCTTCCCTCCCATGCACTCCCACCGCCCCCCCCCCAGTTGTCTCCTTGTGCATACACTGCCCTTCTATTCTCCCATGATTGATCGCTTCAAGGAGTGTATCTACCTGATGTAAATGTTCACCCCATATGCCTGTCTATTGTCTGGCTGGAAGCCACAGGAGTGAGTTCAGTTGCAGACCTGAAGGGTAACTAGGGGCCATAGTCTCAGGGGTATCACCAGGCTCTATCAGACCAGCAAACCTTTTTTTCTTTTTTCTTTTTTCTTTTTTTTTATGATTTTGAGTTTTGTTCCACATTGTCCTCCCATTCTATCCAGGATCTCCTGCACCTATCCCCCTCTGAGTTGTTGACAGTGGTAGCCAGGCACCATCTAGTTCTTCTGGTCTCATGGTTGTATAGTATGCTATTGACTTTCTGTGAGGCCTTGGCAATCAACCCATCCTCTCTGGCCTCAGGTTCCTCATCTGTAAAATGGGTTAGTGATCATTTCAACCCTGGGGCACCAGAAGATATAGGAAGATGATAAAATTGTAGGGTCATTTTTGTTTTAAACTCCCATCTCTTAAGCCATCGTAAAAGGCTTGTGGTCTGGGTATCATTTTAGCCCACACCTATTGGGGCGGGGGGCATCTCCTACCGGAGCCTGTAGACCAGGACTTGAGTGCCCACGTCTTCCACAGAGAACACATGGCTTGGTGGGAACCAGCAGGACAGGTCTTCAGTGGCCAGGGCAAAGAGGGAATGGTACACAGGCAGGATTCCTGCAGGGACAGCCTGGTTAGCTGCCTCCTAAGTTGCCCAACCTGTCCCCCTGCGTGGCTTCCAGGGTCACCCCCATGCAGCCCCACAGGGTTCTTCCTTACCTTTAACTCTGACACCATGTCCCACCCCCTGTTCACACACACGCTGGGGCTCCCTATTGCCATCAGGATAGAAGCCACTCGCTCAGCCCATTTTTCAAGGCTCCCTATGCCCCTTCCCAGACCACCTCCTTCCTCTCTGCACTTTCCTCAAGTGGTGACCAGCTGTGGCTTCTTGTGCCATCACACCCCTGAGATTTCACACGTGCCATTCCTTCTGCCGCAAATGTCCACCTTGTACATCCTCCTCCCTTAAAACCAAACCCTTTGCCGTCGAGTGGATTTCAACTCATAGTGACCCTAATGGACAGAGTAGAACTGCCCCACAGGGTTTCCAAGGCTGTGAATCTTTACGGAAGCAAACTGCCGCATCTTTCTCCCGAGGAGCCACTGGTGCATTCAAACTGCTGACTTTTTGGTTAGCAGCCGAGTGCTTAATGACTGTGCCACCAGGGCTCCTCCTCCTCCTCCTCCTCCTTTCCCAAACTCTAATTTATCGCCCAAAGCCCAGCTCCGATCTGCCTCCTGCGGCTTCCCATCACCCCCCTTCCCCACGTCCCTAGCCCTCCCTCTAGCCCAGCCCACTCACCGCTGGCCTTGGCAGCTCGCACACACAGCTCCTCAGCCGAGTGCTCCCCAAAGGAGACGGACAGTCGCTGAGGGGGCCCTGGGCCCCTAGGTGGGAGCAGCACATGCAGAGCACCGGCCTCTGAGGAGGAGAGGCTGCAGGATCGCTGGGAGATCAGGGGCGTCTCCTCACTCGGAGGGGCCATGGGTGCAGCCTGCCTGTGGCACGGGGAGACGCGGCCCCTCAGTGCCAGGCAGGAGGCCCCACCCCATCCACGGGCAGAAGGGCCAGGATTTCTTTGCAGGGGAGGGTAAGCAGTGAACAGAGATGCTGTAGGGTGGTGGTAGGGATGGAAACAAGGTGGGGGTGGGTGGCTGGTAAGAGAAGGAGGGACAGAGACACAAACAGAAAAAAAGAGAGACGGAGAGAGACAATAAGAATCAAAGGGAGGGAGAGATGGAGCTAACTGCACAGGCCATAACCCCCATGTAAGGGCTTAGCTGGGGGCTAAAGGGCGTGGAATGAGGGATATCATTGCTGATGTCAGACAGATCCCGGCTGAAAACAAAGAGTACCAGAAAGATGTTTACTTGTGTTTTACTGACTATGCAAAAGCATTCGGCTATATGAATCGTAACAAATTATGAATAATATTAAGAAGAATGAGGATTCCAGAACACTTAATTGTGCTCATGAGAAACCTGTACATAGACCAGGAGGCTGTTGTTTGAACAGGACAAGGGGATAGTGCATGGTTTAAAATCAGAAAGGGAGTGTGTCAGGGTTGTATCCTTTTACCATACTTATTCAATCTGTATGCTGAGCAAATAATCCAAGAAGCTGGACTAGATGAAGAAGAACATGGCATCAGGATTGGAGGAAGAGTCATTAACAACCTGCAATATGCACGTGACATAACCTTGCTTGCTGAAAGTGAAGTAGACTTGAAGCACTTACTGATGAAGATCAAAGACTACAGTCTGCGTATGGATTACACCTCAACATAATAAAGAAAACAAAAATCCTCACAACTGGACCAATAAGCAACATCATGATAAATGAAGAAAAGATTGAAGTTGTCAAAGACTTCATATTACTTGGTTCCATAATCAGACTAATGGAAGCAGCAGTCAGGAAATCAGACGACTTATTGCACTGGGCAAATTCTGCTACAAAAGACCTTTTTGAAGGGCTGACGAGCAAAGATGTCTCTTTGAAGACTAAGGTGCACCTAACCCAGTCCATGGTATTTTCAGTCACCTCATATGCATGTGAAAGCTGAACAAGGAATAAGGAAGACCTAAGAAGAGTTGAGGAGCTCTGGTAGCGTAGTGCCTAAGGCACTTGACTGCTAACCAGAAGACTGGCAGTTCAAACGCACCAGCCACTCCTCGGAAGGAAGATGGGACAATCTACTTCCATAGAGATACCGCCTCAGAAACCCAAGGAGGGGTCGCTGTGAATCAGGTCTGACTCGACGGCACATAGCAACAAGAGTTGATGCTTTTGAGTTGTGGTGTTGGTGAAGAATACTGAAAGAACCATGGACTGTCAGAAGAACTAATCTGTCCTGGAAGAAGTGCAGCCAGAATACTCCTTGGAAGTGAGAATGGCCAGACTTTGTCTCACATACTTTGGTCATGTTGTCAGAAGAGACCGTTCCCTGGACAAGGATATCATGCTTGGTAAAACGGAGGGTCAGTGGAAAAGGAGAAGGCCCTCAATGAGATGGATTGATACAGTGGCTGCAACAATGGGTTCAGGTATAGCAAGTATTGTAAAGGCTGGTACAGGACTTGGTGGTATTTGTTCTGTTGTACAAAGGGTCACTATGGGTTGGAGCCAACTTGATGGCACCTAAGGTACCCAGGTTTCTATGAACTCACACCCAATGGATTTGTCTGTGCATGGGCCAGACATCACAAATCCATCTGCAGTTTCTATCCCTGCAACACAGTCTGTACCCCAAGCAGGCAGAAGTAATCAATCACAGATGTACAGATTTGCCCAACCAGGAAGAAGATATAGATGCTGGCTTGGTGTACCCACGTGTGCATGGACAGGGGTGGAGGACAAGAGCAACTGTCACTCCCTGTGAGACTGGGGAACTCAAGCACTTCCGAGGTTGGAGGCCCAGAGCCTGGTGTGATGCCTGTTCTGGGGGCTAGGCCGGGGGAGGGTCCAGTCTGTGGACTCAGCCAATGAGGAGAGATCTCTGTGGCTGTCTCTGTCTTTTCACCATCTCTGTCTCATTGTCACTGTCTCATGCATCAACACACACCCCCATTTAGCCCTCCAAGCATTTTCCTTCTTCCTCCTTCAGGCCCCCATGGCTGAAAGTCCACTATGAGTGTACACAGGAGGAAACCACTCCCATTCTTAGGCCCCCAACACCTCCCAACCTGCAGGCGGTCTCCAGGCTCAGGGTCTCTGTTAGGCAGGGTGAGGGGTTGGGCTTCAAGTCAAGTGAGGAAAGGGGTAAAGGTGAACAAGATCCACTGGAATTGACCTGCAGGAAGCTCCAAAGAGAATTGGGATAAAAATCTATGTTCCAAAACAAGACCCCACAAACCAAACACATGGCCATCAAATTGATTCTGACTCATAGTGATTCTATAGGACAGAGCAGAACTGCCTCGTGGAGTTTCCAAGGCTTTAATCTTTACAATACCAGATTGCTACATCTTTTTCCCCCAAAGTGGCTATTGGGTTCCAACCACCACCTTTTAGGTTAGCAGCTGAGTGCTTAACTGCTGTGTCACCAGGGCTCCAATAAGACACCAGGGGGAAGCATTCAGACTTTTAACACCCAGAATATTCACCCGTCACTGAAAACCCAAGGTGAAGGGTCAAGGGGTAGGTGAAGACCCAAGACTCTGGGTTCAAATCTCTGCCCCACCATATCCCATAAGTTTTTACCTGGTGGTGTTGACAAAGAATACGGAATATACCATGGACTTGCAGAAGAACAAACTAATTAGTCTTAGAAGGAACACCACCAGGACATTCCTCTGAAGCAAGGATGGTGAGCCTCAGTTCATCAGGAAAGACCAATCAATAGAAAAGCCATCCTGATTGGTAAAGTAGAGGGTCGGGGAAAACAAGGGGACCTCAACAAGATGGATGGACTCAGGGGCCAGAACAGTGGACTCAGACATGCCAGTGATCGTGGGGTGGCACAGGACCCAGCAATGTTGAGTTTGTTGTGCGTGGGGCAGCCATGAGTTGGAGCTGACTGGATGACAAATAATAATAACACCATCACCATATCCCTTCCATGTGACCCCACCCTCTGGACCTCACCTTCCTTGGCTGTGACATGGGCTGACTCCCCCAGCCCCAGTAAGGTGGTTTGCTGAGCCCAGCCCTGCCAGCCATGTAATGACATTAACTCCTATCATCCTTGGCCATCTGCCCATTGAGTCCTCCACAAATGGTAGCTCAGTGTGCCAGGAAAGATCCCAGGAGCCGAGGTCAGGAAGGGAGGACATGAGAGAATGGAGAACTTTCCAGAAGGGATGTCCGCAGGGCTCAGGCCAGGATTCAGAACATCCCAAGCCCCAGGAGCCCCGGGGTCCCCCTGCTACCCCCACTGCAGTGACCACTGTCCTGCTTCTATGAACCAAGTGGGCTCTGCCCCTGTCTGCACTTTGTGTCAGTGGCATCATGTCACATGTCCTCCTGTTTCTCCCACATTGTTAGAAAATTGCAATATTAAAAAAAGTTTTTTAGTTAAACTGAGCATGTTGTTGTTGTTGTTGTTATGTGCCGTCGAGTCGGCCCCGACTCATACTCAACTGAGCACACAAACTGAGCATAGATATCTTAATATTTTTCCACAGTAAGAAATTGAAGGACCTACATTTGTAGCAAATTCAGTGGCAGTTTTAAAGTTAAGTTGCTATGCTGCTAAATTTCAGGGCATTCTCAATGCTTAACTATGGAATATGTTCAGAGGTCAAAGGAAATAACAGTTTCCTTTATTAGCACAAGGAGGCCTGGTGGTGCAGTGGTTAAGTGCTGCTAACTGAAACTAAAAGGAACATCCGCTCTGGTGGCGCAGTGCCTAAGGCATTTGACTGCTGACCAGAAGACTGGAGGTTCAAACCCGTCAGCCACTCCTCAGAAGGAAGACTGGGCAATCTACTTTCGTAGAGGTACTGCTTCAGAAACCCAAGGAGGGGTAACTCTCTATAAGTCGGATCTGACACAACAGCAGTGAGTTTGGTTTAGGAGCTCTGGTAGCATAGTGCCTAAGGCACTTGACTGCTAATCAGAAGGCTGGCGGTTCAAATCCACCAGCCACTCCTCAGAAGGAAGGTTGGGCAATCTACTTCCATAGTGATACTGCCTCGGAAACCCAAGGAGGGAGTCACTATGAGTCGGGTCCGACTCCATGGCACATAACAACAACAACTAAAAGGTCACTAGTTCGAGCCCACAGGAGGCAGCGCGGGAGAAAGGTGTGGCTGTCTGCTTTCACAGAGATTTATAGCTGCAAGAACCCTATGGGGAAGTTCTATTCTGCCCTATGGTGTCACTATGAGTTGGAATCTACTCAAAAGCAAAGAGTTTATTCTCACTATATTGTAAGTGGACAATGCAATGTCTTAATGAAAATGGTTTTTGAAATTGGCACTATAAAAAAAAAAAACCACTTCCTTTTTCCCTTTCTCACAGTGATTGTTGTTGTTAGTTGCTATTGAGTCAGTTCTGACTCCTGGTGCCTCCATGTGTGCAGAGTGGAACTGTCCCATAGAGTTTTCAAGGCTGTGACCTTTCAAAAGCAGATTCCCAGGCCTGTCTTCCAAGGAATTTCTGGGAGGATTCAAACCAACAACTTTTGGCTAATGGTGGAGTGCATAACCTTTTGCATCACACAGAGACTCCAAAAGATACAACAAAAAAGAAAAAAAAAAATTAATGTGATTTTTTTTAAGAATTGAAAGGAAAAAAAATTCAGAGGGAGTGTTGTGGCCCAAAGCCCCACTGCCATTGAGTGAATTCCAACTCACAGTGACCCTATAGGACAGAGTAGAACTGCCCCATAGGGTTTTTGAGATTGTAAATCTTTATGGAAGCAGACTACCTCATCTTTCTTCCGTGGAGCAGCTGATGGGTTCAAACTGCCAACCTTTTGGTTAGCAGCTGAGTGCTTTAACCACTGCTCCACCAGAGCTCCTGTGACCCAGAAGACACTGCTATTTTAACACAGAAAGTCCAGCATCCCAGGAAACCCATCACCACTGGACAAAGTGTCACTCTGAATTGTGACCCTGGGTCTGGGAGGTCCAGGGCTGACAGCTGGTTCCTAGGGGCTGTCACATGAGATGGCTTATCTAGGGCCCATGGGGCTGGAAATTGGGGACCTCAGGTTATGCAGGACAGAGCCTCTGCCCAGAGAGAGGAAAATTACCGGAAGTCACTTAGCAGTCCCAGCGCACATCTGTCTGGGAGCTCCCCCTGTAGGCCTTAGGGGGCACTCCTTTGTCTCCACAGCACTGTCCATTGGCCTTGCCATCCCCAGCTCCCATCAACCACCCCCAGTGCCTGGCCAAGGCCAGGTGGCACTTACCTGGCAGATGATGTGACTCTTGTTGACTCTGGAGTCAGGCGGTGGCAGGAGGAAAGTCCCACTGGCTCCTTCCTGTGTGGGCCCCTTGACTTCCTGAACCACCGTCACTTACGGAAAGTATGGGCCTTGTAGGGGATGGGGGCGGGGAGGCATGAGGGCTCAGCCAGGGAGGGGCAGAATGTTCCAGAAGCCTCTGCAACAGCTGTCCTGTTTGGACAGGCTGCAGGGGACCCCAGTCCCCGAGGGGAGCAGTGAGAATGTGGAGAGGGACCCTGGTTACATGGGGGGGGGGGTTTCTCAGCAGGGCCTGGACCTGCTCCCTGTAGGGCTCTGGCCCCTTGGGCCTCAGTCTATCCATGTGTGGGCTGGGTACCCAGTGGGAATAATTTTGCACCCTTGGGTTGATTTGTCCAGGAAGGAGGGGAAGTTGCCCCAGACAAAGGTCAAGTTTCCTTTCAAGACTTTGGAAGGATCAGAGCAAGAATAGAAACCAGATCTATTAGTGATTACTAGGAGTGGGTGGAAAATCCCGGGGCTGCCAAAATGGTGAGCAGGCTTGGCTTCTAACTGGAAGGTCGGAGGCTCAGATCCACCAGAGGTACCTTGAAAGGAAGGCCTAGGGACGCACTTCTGAACAAGCAGCCCCTGAAAACCCACAGAGCACAGTTCTGCCCGGACACACACGAAGTCTCCATGAGTCAGGGTCAACTAGATGGCTGCTTAACTGGTAAGGGGGAAGGCAGGAGGGAGGTGGAAAGGAGGACTCAGTGTTTAGGGACACTGAGCTTCTGTTAGGGGTGAAGAACGATAAAATTCAGGAACAAATAATGGTGATGGTTGAACAACATGAAGACATACACGTGAAGGTTATTGAAATGTTTTGCTACATATGAATTTGTTGTTGAGTTGATTTCTGACTCATGGAGACCCAACTGACAGTATGACTGCCCCATAGGATTGTTTTAGCTGGTGTGGTAGTTCAGTTTGTGTGTCAACTTGGCTGGGCCTGGCTGAGTGGCTGGGCAGCTGGTAGTAATTATTCCCCATGATGAGACTGGTAATCAACTCCATGGTGGGATCTACTATGAGCAGCTGAGTAGCTGCCTTAGGGAATGTGGTCTGCTTCTTGTATGTAAGCAGAAGCCTTGGCGAATGGTCTCTAGCCTATGGCACACTTGGACCCTGCATGTAGCTGTGTCGTTGTTCAGCAGCCTGCCATGCTCTGCCGACCTTGGGACTTACAATGCACTTGAATTAATGGCCTGTCATGTGATTTGGTAATATCAGGACTGTGCCTTGTTACTTGTCAACCTTGGGCTTGGCAGCCTCAGCAGCCAGCAGCTGTCTGAGTGAAGAAAAGCCTGTAGCTTCAGTGGGTTGGGAGCTGGAGGCAGAGCTGAAGACCAAGGCTGAGGGGCTTTCACCCAGCCCCTAGAACCTGGCACTTTGAACTCGGACTTAAAGCCTTCAAACTATAAGAGAATAAACTCCTGTTTGTTAAGGCCATCCCATTTGTGGTATATTTTTGTCAGAGCGGCACTAGTAACCAGAACAGGTGGTAACATTTACAGACAGGGGAAAAGAATGGGACCATCCATTTCTGGAAAAATTGACCAATGAAAACCTTATGGAAACAAACAAACAAACAAACAAAAACTCTTATGAATAGCAGTGAAACACTGTCTGATATATTACTGGAACATTTTATGAATAGCCCTGAAATATTGTCCAATACAGTGTCGGAAGATGAGCCCCTAAGGCTGGAAGGCACTCAGAATATGGGGGAAGAGCTGCCTCCTCAAAGTATAGGTGACCTTAATGATGTGAATGGAGTAAAGCCTTCAGGATCTCCATTTGCTGATGTGGTACGACTTAAAATGCGAAAAACAGCTGCAAACATCCATTAAAGGTCAGAACATAGAATGTCTAAAGTATCAATCTGAGAAGATTGTAAACTGTTAAAAATGAAATGGAATGCATAAGGATTGATATCCTAGGCATTAGTGAGCTGAAATAAATTGGCATTGGCCATTATGAATCCGACAACCATATGATCTGCTATGGTAGGAATAATCAATTGAAGAGGAAATGTATCACATTCATTGTCAAATAGAACGTGTCAATATCTATCATGAAGTACTGTGCCATCAGTGATAGGATAATATCCACACACTTACAAAGAAGACCAGTTAGTAGTACTATAATTCAAATTTACAGACCAACCACTAAAGCCAAAGAGAAAAAATTGAAGATTTTTACCGACTTCTGCAGTCTGAAATTGATCAAACATGTAATCAAGATGTATTGATTATTACTGGTGATTGGAAACAAAGAAGTTGGAAACAAAGAAGAATCATCGGTAGTTGGAAAATGTGGCCTTGGTGATAGAAATGACATCAGAAATCGCATGATAGAATTTTGCAAGACCAGTAACTTACTCATTGCAAATACCCGTTTTCAACAACATAAATGGTGGCTATACACATGGACCTCGCCAGATGGAATGCACAGGAATCAGGTAGACTACATCTGTGGAAAGAAACAATGGAGAAACTCTGTATCTTCACCTAAAACAAGGTCAGCAGCTGACTGTGGAACAGACATCAATTGCTCATGTGCAAGTTCAAGTTGAAGCTGAAGAAAATTAAAATAAGTCAATGAGAGCCAAAAAAAATGACCTTGATTATATCTCACCTGAATTTAGAGACCATCTAAAGAATAGATTCAATGCATTGAATACCGATGACTAAAAACCAGATGAATTGAGGGATGACATCAAGAACATCATACACGAAAAAAAGCAAAGGACATTAAAAAGACAGGAAAGGAAGAAAAAAACAAAATGGATGTCAGAAGAGACTCTGAAACTTGCCCTTGAACAGAGAGTAGCTAAAGCAAATGGAAGAAATCACAAGATAAAAGACTTGAACAGAAGGTTTCAAAGAGCAGCTCGAGCAGACAAAGTAAAGTATTATAGTGAAATGTGCAAAGACCTGGAGTTAGAAAACCAAAAGAGAAGAACATGTTCTGCATTTCTCGAGCTGAAAGAACCGAAGGAAAAAAATTCAAGCCTTCAGTTGCAATATTGAAGGATTCTATGGGCAAAATGTTGAATGATGCAGGAAGCATCAAAAGAAGATGGAGGGAATACACATGATACACAGCATCAAAAAGAATTGGTCCAAATTTTATATGGAGGGCACAGAGATCTCAGATGAGCAAAGCACTGTTGAAGAAGAGGAGCTCTGGTGGCATAGTGCCTAAGGCACTTGACTGCTAACCAGAAGTCTGGCGGTTCAAACCCACCAGCCACTCCTTGGAAGGAAGGTGGGGCAATCTACTTCCGTAGTGATATATTGCCTTGGAAACCCAAGGGGGGGAGTCACTATGAGTCAGATCCAACTCGAAGGCAGTGAGTTTGGTTTTGGTATTTGCAGAAAAATGAAAAAAGATCCATACCTAACACCATACACAAAAAACTAACTCCAGATGGATCAAAGACAAATGTGAAACCTAACCCTATAAAGTTCATCAAAGAAAAAAATAGGGGCAAACTTAGGGACTTGGATATATGCCATAAATAGACTATCCAGCAGAACCCCAAATGTGTAAACAGCAGAAGAGAAAGAAACTAGATGACTGGGACCTGATAGCAATTAAATGTTTATATGCATCAAACAACTTCTTCAAAAGAGAATCTGATTGGGAAAAAACATTCAGCAACAACATATCTGACAAGGTACTTATCTCTAAAATTTATAGAAAACTCCAACACCTCAAGAACAAAAAGACAAACAATCCAATTTAAAACATGGGCAGAAGACAGGAATAGACACTTCACCAAAGAGGATATTCATTCAGGCGGCCAGCAAATACATGAATAAATGTTTATGATCATTAGCCGTTAGAGAAATGCAAATCAAAACAACGAGATACCATCTTGCCCCAGTACTAATAGCAAAGTTCAACAAGACAGAAAATAAATACTGATGAGGATGTGGAGAGATTAGGACTCTTGTACACCCCTGGTGGGACTGTAAAATGATACAACCATTGTGGAAAGCAGTATGGCAATTCCTTAAAATATTGGAATTAGAAATACCATTTGACCCAGCAATCTCATTACTAGGTATATATCCTAAAGAAGTGAGAGCTAGTACAAGAACAGATACATGCACACCCATGATCATAGCAGTACTGTTTACAGTAGCCAAAAGATGGAAACAACCTAAATGCCTATCAACAGAAGAATGGATAACCAAACTATGATACATATACACAATGGAATACCATGCAGCACTAAAGAATAATGTAGAATCTGCAAAACACTGCATAACATGGATGAACTTGGAGGACATTATGCTGAGTGAAATAAGTCAACCACAGAAGAACAAATATCATATTTGTCCACTATTGTAAAAAGTCAAGAAAAGGTTTATACATGGAAGGAAACTTTGTTGGCTACCAGGGGTGGGAGGGGAGGGAAGGGAACACTGCTAGATAGGTAGAGACAAGTATTGATTTGGGTGAAGGGAAAAGCAATTCACCAATGCATTAACACTAAGAAAAAGGAAGACAGAGAGGTACACAGGAGGTACAGACAACAAAGGGAGAAAAAAAAAAAAAGAATTGGAAGATGTTCAACTATTTCAGGATGTGCCATGTGATAAAGAACCAATGGTATTGAAGGAGGAAGTCAAAGCTGCGCTGAAGGAAATTGATAAGAAACAAGGACCCAGGAATTGACGGAATACCCATTGAGATGTTTCAACAAATGGATGCCGTGCTGGGGGCACTTACTCATTTACACCAAGTAATTTGGAAGACAGCTACCTGGCCAACTGACTGGAAGAGATCCATATTTGTGCCCATTCTAAAGAAAGGTGATCCAACGGAATATGGAAATTATTGAACAATATTAATATCATATACAAGTGACATCTCGACGAAGATAATTTTAAAACAGTTGCAGCGGTATATTGACAGGGAACTTCCAGAAATGCAGGCTGGATTCCTAACAGGATGTGGAAGGAGGGATGTCATTGATGATGTCAGATGGCTCTTGGCTGAAAGCAAAGAATACCAGAAAGATGTTTACTTGCATTTATTGATGATTATGCAAAAGCATTTGACTGTGTGGATCATAACAAATTATGGAAAACATTGTGAAGAGTGGGAATTCAGAACACTTCATTGTGCTCATAAGGAACCTATACATAGACCAAGAGGCTGTTGTTCAAACAGAACAAGGGGATACTGCATGGTATAAAATAAGGAAGGGTGGGTGTCAGGGTTGTATCCTTTCCCCATACTTATTCAATCTCTTTGCTAAGGAAATAATCAGAGAAGCTGAATTTTATGAATAATGCAGCATCAGGATTGGAGGAAGACTCATTAACAACCTGTGATATGCAGATGACACAACCTTGCTTGCTGAAAGTGAGGATGACTTGAAACACTTACTCATGAAGATTAAAGAATGCAGTCTGCAGTATGAATTACACCTCAATATAAAGAAAACAAAAATCCTCACAACTGGACCAATAAGCAGCACCATGATAAATGGAGAAAAAAATGAAGTCATCAAAGATTTTATTTTACTTAGATCCACAATCAACACCCAGGGAAGCAATTGTCAAGAGATTCGTACTGCACTGAGGGAAGCAAATGTCAAGACTTCGTACTGCACTGAGAAGACAATTAAAGCAAGTCCACAAGAGCCAAAATATGAGCTTGATTATATCCCTCCTGAATTTAGAGACCGTCTAAAGAATAGATTTGATGCACTGAACATCAGTGACCAAAAGCCAGGGGAATTGTGGGATGACATCAAGAGCATCATTCATGAAGAAAGCAAAAGTCATTGAAAAGACAAAAAAGGAAGAGAAGACCAAAATGGATGTCAGAAGAGACTCTGAAACTTGCTCTTGAACGGAGAGTAGCTAAAGCAAATGAAAGAAATAAAGATAAAAGAGCTGGACAGAATATTTCAAAGAGCAGCTCGAGAAGACAAAATCAATTATTATAATGAAATGTACGAAGACCTGGAGTTAGAAAACCAAAAGGGAAGAACACAGGTGGCATTTCTCAAGCTGAAAGAATTGAAGAAAAAATTCAAGCCATGAGTTGAAATATTGAAAGATTCTATGGGCAAAATATTGAACAATGAGGCAAACATCAAAAGAAATGGAAGAAATACACAGAATCACTGTATCAAAAAGAAATGGTTGGTGTTCACCCATTTCAGAGGCGGCATATGATCAAGAATTGATGGTACTGAAGGAAGAAGTCAAAGCTGCACTGAAGGAATTGGCCAAAACAAAACAAAGAAAACAGGGCTTCAGGATTGACAGAATAGCCGCTGAGATGTTTCAACAAATGGATGCCTCACTGGAAGCACTCACTAGTCTATGCCAAAAAAATTGGAAGACAGCAACCTGGCCAATTGACTGGAAGGGATCCATATTTGTACCCATTGCAAAAAAAGCTGCTTCCACAGAATGTGGGAATTATCACAATATCACTAATATCACACGCAAGTGAAATCTGGCTGAAGGGGGATACAAGTGAACCCATAACAGGTGTGTGTGTTTAAGTTCTGGCCGAGGGAACAGTTGGCTAAGGCCTGAAGGCTGGACAGGTTTGGGTGTCAGTAAGAAAGGCAGGGAGACAGGGACAGGGACAGGTGAGTTGAGATTTCTTTGGAGTCATCAGCGGGGCTGCACCGGGGGAGGGAAGGGGTTGAGATGGTGGCCTTGGCGGAAGTGCGGACCAAGGGCTCAGCCACTCTGTCTTCTTTCACTTCCTGTGTGGCTTCAACAGAAATGAATGTGAGCGTCGGTGTGCTCCGGTTACTGGCGGCAGCCACTTACCACCATCATTAATATAGCTTTTTCCCTCTTTGATTTGATTTTTAATACCAGATACTATTAGGATCCTGATCTCTAGGAAGGAGGTGAGTTTCAGGCCACTGAGGGGAACACGCTCGGGACAGAGGAGGCACCTCCGGCCCTGGACCGGCAGGGGGCGCTCGGCTGGACCAGTGTCCTGGGATCGCGCTAACAAAGTTCCACAAACCGGGTGGCTTGTAAGAACAGAAATTTACTCTGTAGCAGTTCTGGAGGCCAGAGTCTGAATCAGGGTGTTACAAAGCCAGACTCCCCCAGAGGCTCCAGGTGAGGAAGGGTGGCTGGGCTTCCCCTGCTCACAAGGTCCCACGGAGCCCTGCCCCGACAGGCCGAGGAGCATGAGATGGAGTTTCCGGCTGGAGGGGGTGGGCGGATTCTATTTTTTTTTTTCCCCAGAACACATCACGCTTACTATGGTGTCTATGTTACTCTGTAAAAGTTATCATGGCGGTGAAAATACACAGAACAAACCATACGCCGCCTCAACCGTTTGCACAGGCACAATTCAGGCACGTTGATTACATTCTTCACGTTGCAACCATTCCAGTTGATCCTTCCGAGATCATTCCACCCATTAACAACCTCCTCACTGCCCCCTAAGCAAAAAACCCCTGTCCCCCTCCTGCCCCTGGTAATCACTAATAAACTTATGTCCCTATATATTCGTTTATTTCATGTGTGTGAGATCATACAGTATTTGTCCTGATTTAAGGCGCTCAGGGAGCTCTGGCGGCATAGTGCCTAAGGCATTTGACTGCTAACCAGAATGCTGGCGGTTCAAACACACCAGCCACTCCTGGAAGGAAGACTGAGCTATCTACTTCCGTAAAGATTTACCGCCTGAGAAACCCAAGGGGGGTTGCTATGAGTTGGAATTGACTCAATGGCAGTGAGTTTGGTTATTATTATTATTATTATTATTATTATTATTATTATTATTATTATTCACTCAGCACAATGTTTACAAGGTTCATCTATGTGGTGGCATATTTGACAATTTCATCTCTCTTTATGGCTGAGTAGTATTCCACTGTGTGGATGGACCACGTTGTGTTCACCCATCAAATACTGATGGGAATTTGATTGTTTCTATCATTTGGCTCTTGTGAAAATGCTGCAGTGAACACGGGTGCACAGGATTGTTTGTGTTCCCACCTGCACTTCCTCTGGGCAGATACCTAGGAGTGGAATAGCTGGGTCATATGGCTTTTCCATGTTCTACTTTTTGAAGAACTGCTGAGCTGTTGTCCACAGTGGCTGCACCATTTACAGATAAGCATCTATGAGTCTTATTCATACGGAGCTCTGGGATTGCACCAACTAAGTGCTCTGATAGCATAGTGCCTAAGGCACTGGACTGCTAACCAGAAGGCTGGCAGTTCAAACCCACCAGCCACTCCTTGGAAGGAAGGTTGGGCATTCCTACTTCCGTAGTGATACTGCCTCGGAAACCCAAGGAGGGGTCGCTATGAGTCGGGGCCGACTCGATGGCAAATAACAACAACAACAACAAGTGCTCTGCTGCTAACCAAAAGGTCAGTGGTTCAAACCCACCCAGGGGCCCTGTGGGAGAAAGATCTGGCCATCTACCTCAGTAAAGATTACAGCCTGAAAAACCCTATGGGGCTGTTCTACTGTGTCACATGGAGTTGCTCTAAGTTGAAAACGACTCATCGGTTCCCAATAATTTGTATTTATCTTGCCCTTGTCCATTTCCTTATTAGAATGTCAGCTCCCCCAGGGCAAGGATTTTTGTCCCACTAGGTCACAACTACTTAAGTAGAACTAAGTAGAACTAGCTACTATCAACTATCAACTACTAAGTAGAACTATCTACTTCCATAGTGATGCTGCCTTGGAAACCCAAGGACAGGTCACCATGAGTTGGAATCGACTTGACAGCAGTGAGTGAAGTCACAACTGAGAGCTCTGGTGGTGTAGTGCCTAAGGCATTTGACTGCTAACCAGAAGGCTGGAGGTTCAAACCCACCAGCCACTCCTTCGGAAGGAAGGTTGGACAATCTACTTTGTAGAGATACAGCCTTGGAAACCCAAGGGGGGGATCGCTATGAGTTGAATCAACTCCATAGCAATGAGGTTGGTTGGTTAGGTCCCAACTGTGTTCCTGGTTTCCAGCATAGGTAATGAATCAATGAATGAATTTAGGGGACTGGAGGGAATAGAGAAGGAAGTGGCAGGGGGTGAGGACCTGGGTGACTTTCTTGCTTATGAGAAGTTGCTTAGGGACAGGAGCCAACCTCGGTCTCCCGATGGTGACACCCCAGACGTGATGTCAATTGTTGTTGTTATGTGCCGTCAAGTCAGACCCTCCTTGGGTTTCCAAGGCAGTATCACTACGGAAGTAGATTGCACCATCTTCCTTCCCAGGAGTGCCTGGTGGGTTTGAACTGCCAGCCTTCTGGTTAGCAGTCAAGGGCCTTAGGCACTACATTACCAGAGCTCCTGTGATATCAGTGTTGTTGTTGTTATGTGCCTTTTGAGTCGGACCGACCCATAGCGACCCCTCCTTGGGTTTCTGAGGCAGTATCACTACGGAAGTAGATTGCCCATCTTCCTTCTGAGGAGTGGCTGGTGGGTTTGAACCACCAGCCTCCTGGTTAGCAGTCAAGTGCCTTCGGCACCACGCTACCAGAGCTCCTGTGATGTCAGTAGGAGAGGGGACTCCATCTGTATTTGTGCAGTGACCCGGCTGTGGTCTGCCTGACTGGTAGCAGGTCCCTCCTAGAAAGGCTGGGAGAGCCTAGAGGGAGGGTCCTCCCCAACCAGGAACTGATTGAATGACCACCAAGGCAAAAGAAGGCATGGCTTTTGTTCTCAGTCAGCTCACTTGAATGGATTCCACTTGAAGAGGCTGGGGGTGGGATGGGGGGGCAGCCAGGAAGGGGAAAGGGTCTTGGGTGCCGCAAAGTCCCAATGTCAAAAATACAGCTTAAAAAAATAACATTAGGCAGACACCCGCCCCAACACCCCCACCCCACATACCGTTCCTGCCTCTCCAGCTGATGGGTCACCCTGACCCAGGCCTTGGAGATAGAAGCACCCGGCCCCAAGGCTGAGCCTCAGGGTCTCCCTCTCTCCTCCTCCCACCTCTCTCTCCCTCACCATTACCCCCCTCCTCTGCCTTCCCAGGCCCTGATTTGCAGCACTCCCCCCCTCACAACCCACCCTTGGATTTCCAGAACCTCTTTTCACCCCCTCTGCTCCTTCCCTCCAGCCTGGGGAAACTGATTCCCAGAGCAGGAAGGTCATGCACAGGGAGAGAGCCAGGGCCAAGAACGGAAGAGTAACTGCCTCCCCATACCCCATTTAAATTTCACAACAACCCGATGCGGTGGAAAATACTACAGTTCTATTATGGATGAAAGGAGCTCTGGTAGCACAGTGCCTAAGATATCTGACTGCTAACCAGAAAGTAGGGAGATCTGGTGGCCTAGTGCCTAAGACGTGTGACTGCTAACCAGAAGGCTGGTGGTTCAAACCCAGCAGCCACTCCTCAGAAGGAAGGGTGGGCAAACTATTTCTGTAGTGATACCGCCTGGGAAACCCAAGGAGGGGTTGCTGTGAGTCGCATCCGACTCCACTACAGTAGTTTTTCTTTTTTTTTTTTAACCAGAAGAGCGGTGGCTCAAACCCACCAGCCACTGCACGGAAGCAAGACTGAGCAATCTACTTCCATAAAGATTCACCACCTCCCCAGTGGGAGTTGCCATGACTCGGGATCAACTGGATGGCAGTGGGTTATATTTGTTTATTATTATTATTATGGTCGGGGAAACTAAGAGCCAGAGCAGCGACGCGGCAGGGAACACCTGGTGGGATTCGAAACTGCCGGTGGCCCACCCGGGGGTGGGGGTGTGGGGGTGTGGGGTGCCTTGGAACTTGGCCTCTGCCCGGCAGACAGACAGGGACTCTGCTGCCACCTAGTGGAAGCTCCCAGCAGCGCCTTTCAGATGGGATTACCTCTTGCCTGGCATCCCGCCCAGGGAGGGGATCTGAGCCAGCCAGGGGATGAATGGTCTGGTCCCCTGATCCGGATTATGTGCCTCTCCCTCCAATATTCTGAATTACCACAATCTAACTGTCCACCAGGAAGTCATTGGCTAACTCACTGTCCCTGCCTGTGTTAGACTTAATGAAGAACTACTAACTCCTAAAGTGCAAAAAAGCTGTGGCCCACCTCACAAGAAATGCTAAAGTACCCTTCAAGTTGAAAGCAACTGACCCTGAACATTAATTCCAATAAGCGTGAGAAAACAAAAAGCATCTGTAATTAAGGTCCTTAAAAATATCCAACCCAAACCCACTGCCATGGAGTCGATTCTGACTCATGGTGAACCTCGGACAGAATAGAACTGCCCCACGGTGTTTCCAAAGCGGTCATCTTTACCGGAAGCAGATAGCCTCATCTTTCTCCCACAGAGTGGCTGGTGGGTTCGAACTGCTGACCTTTTAGCAGCTGAACGCTTTAACCACTGTGCCACCAGAGCTCCTATGAACGTCCCTTGGTGATGCAAAGGAGCTCTGGTTGTTGTTAGGCACCACTGAGTTGCTTCTGACTCAGAGAGACAACAGAAGGAAACACGGCCCAGTCTTGAGCCATCCTCACAATCATTGCTAAGTTTGAGCCATTGCTGTAGTCACCGTGTCAATCCATCTCCTTGGGGGTCTTCCTGTTTTTCACTGACCCTCTGCTTTACCAAGCACGGTGTCCTTCTGCAGGGACTGCCCTCCTGATAATATGACCTACGTACATCACATGAGGTCCTGCCATCCTCTCTTCTAAGGAGCATTCTGGCTGCACTTCTTCCAAGACAGGTTGATTTGTTCTCAGTCCATTGTATATTCAATGTTCTCCCCTGATACCATAATTCGAAGGCGTGAATTCTTCTTTGGTCTTCTTTATTCATTGTGCGGCTTTTGCACGCATATGAGACAATAGAAAATACTATGGCGTGGGTCAGGCACAGTCCTAACTGTGACATCTTTGTTCTTTAACACTTTGAAGAGGTCTTTTGCAGCAGATCTGCCCAGTGCAATATGTCATTTGATTTCTTGACTGCTGCTTCCATGGGTGTTGACTGGTAATTCAAGTAAAATGAAATCCTTGACAGCTTCAATCTTTTCTCCTTTTATCATGATTTTGCTTATTGCTCCAGTTTTGAAGATTTTTGTTTCCTTTATGTTGAGGTGTAATCCATTCTCAAGGCTGTATAGTCTTTGATCTTCATCAATAAGTGGCTCAAGTCCTCTTCAATTTCAGCAATTAACATCATGTCATCTGCATATCACTGTTCCAGCCACGGTTACTCAGGGGTTAAGTATTCAGCTGCTAACCTCAACATCAGTGCTGTGTCAAACCCACTCCATGGGAGAAAGATGTGCACTCAGCTTCTGCAAAGATTACAATCTTGGAAACTGTAGGGAGCAGTTCTACTCTGTCCTATAAAGTCACGATGTGTGAGAATGGACTCCATGATTACTAAAAGCACCATATTTCTTCCTCTTTCCTTTCTTAACAAGGAGTCCTGGTGGCACAGTGGTTAAGCACTCGATTGCTAACCTAGAGATCAGTGGTTTGAACCCACCAGCTACTCCTCGGGAGAAAACAGCCTGGCAATCTGCTCCCATAAAGGTAACAGTGTAGGAAAGCTTTTGCAGCAGTTCTCTGTTATATTCGATTGCTGTGAGTCTGGAAGGCAAAAGTTGAAAACAAAGAAGAATCGCAGGTGGTTGGAAAATTTGGCCTTGGTGGTAGAAATAAAGCTGGAGATCCCATGACAGAATTGTGCAAGACCAATGATTTATTTATTGCAAATACCTTTGTTCAAAGACACAAATGGTGGTTATATACATGGACTTCACCAGATGGAGTACACAGGAATCAGATTGACTATATCTGTGGCAAGAGGTGATGGAAAAGCTCAATATCTTCAGCCAAAACAAGGCCAGGAGCTGATTGTGGAACAGACCATCAACTGCTCATATGCAAGTTCAACTTGAAGTTGAAGATGATTAAAACAAGTCCAGGAGAGCTAAAATATGACCTTGAATTTATCTCTCCTGAATTTAGAGACCATCTAAAGAATTGATTTGATGCATTGAACACCATTGACCGAAAACCTGAAGAATCTGTGGGATGACATCAAGAACATCATCCATGAAGAAAGCAAAAGGTCACTAAAAAGACAGGCAAGGAAGAAAATACCAAAATGGATGTCAGAAGAGACTCTGAAACTTGCCCTTGAGAGAAGAGTAGCTAAAGCAACTGGAAAAAAATGACAAGGAAAAAAAAAAAAAAGAGAGAGAGAGACACCTGAACAGAAGATTTCAAAGGGCAGCTCAAGATGACAAAGTCAATTATTATAATGAAATGTACAAAGACCTGGCATTAGAAACCCAAAAGGGAAGAACAGACTCAGCATTTCTCAAGCTGAAAGGATTGATGAAAAAAATTAAGCTGTGAGTTGCAATATTGAAAGATTCTATGGGCAAAATATTGAATGATGCAGGAAACATCAAAAGAAGATGGAAGGAATATACAGAGTCATTATACCAGAAAGAATTGGTCAATGTTCATCCATTTCAAGAGGTGGCATATGATCAAGAACCAATGGTACTGAAGGAAGAAGTCGAAGCTGCATAGAAGGAAGTGGTGAAAAACAAGGCTCCAAGAATTTATGGAATGCCCATGGAGATGTTTTAACAAATGGATGTTGTCCTGGAAGCACTCACTTGGCTATGCCAAGAGATTTGGAAGACAACCACCTGGCCAACTGACGAAAAGATCAATATTTGTACCCATCCCAAAGAAAGATGATCCCACAGAATGTGGAAATTATTGAACAATGTCATTAATATCACACTCAAGTAAAATCTTACTAAAGATAATTCAGAAATGGTTGCAGCAGTATATTGACAGAGAACTTTCAAAAATGCAAGCTAGATTCAGAAGAGGATGTGGAACGAGGGATATCATTGCTGATGTCAGATGGATCTTGGTTCAAAGCAAAGAATACCAGAAAGATGTTTACTTGTGTTTTATTGACTATGCAAAAGCATTTGATTGTGTGGATCATAACAGATTGTGGATAACATTGAGAAGAATGAGAATTCCAGAACACTTAATTGTGCTCATGAGAAATCTGTACATAGACCAGGAGGCTGTTGTTCAGATGGAACAAGGGGACACTGCATGGTTTAAAATCAAAAGGGAGTGCATCAGGGTTGTATCCCTTCACCATATTTATTCAATCTGTATACTGAGCAAATAATCCAAGAAGCTGGACTATATGAAGAAGGATGTGGCATCAGGATTGGAGGAAGACTCATTAACAACCTGTGATATGCTGATGATACAACTTTGCTTGCTGAAAGTGAGGATGACTTGAAGCACTTACTGATGAAGACTGAAGAATACAGTCTACAGTATGGATTACACTCAATATAAAGAAAACAAAAATCCTCACAACTGGACCAATAAGCAACATCACAATATATGGAGAAAAAATTGAAGTTTTCAAAGACTTCATATTACTTGGTTCTACAATCCACACCAATGGAAGCAGCAGTCAGGATATCAGACGACATATAGCACTGGGCAAATAGGTTGCAAAAGACCTCTTTCGAGTGCTGAAGAGCAAAAATATCTCCCTGAAGAGTAAGGTATGCCTGTCAGAAGCCATGGTATTTTCAACGCCTCGTATGCATGTGAGAGCTGGACAATAAATAAGGAATATTGAAGAAGAGCCGATGCTTTTGAGTTGCGATGTTGGCAAAGAATGCTGAAAGTACCATCACCTGCTGAAAGAACTAACAAATCTGTCCTGGAGGAAGTGCCATGGGAACGCTCCTTGGAAGCGAGAATGGACAGACTTCGTCTCACTTACTTTGCTCATGTTGTCAGAAGAGACCATTCCCTGGAGAAGGATATCATCATGCTTGGTAAAGTGTAGGGTCAACAACAAAGGGGAAGGCCTTCAATTAGATGGACTGGCACAGTGGCTGCAACGATGGGTTTAGGTATAGCAGGGATTGTGAGGCTGGCCCAGGACCAGACAGTGTTTCGTTCTGCTGTGCATAGGGTCACTATGAGTCGGAGATGCCTGGATGGCACCTAACAGCAACAACATGAGTAAGAAGCAACTCAACAGGCACATAAGGACTTCTCTTAGCTGATGTAAAAAGCAATTGTATTTTAAAAATGTATATATTTGTATCATTGGGCCTGTTACATATAGAAACACAGTATGTTTCATTATACCACAAAGGGAGTGGGTGGGAGCAAAGCTGTATTGAAGTAAGGGGATGATGGCTGATAGCACCTCAAATCCAAAGGGAGAAATGAAGAACACTGAAACGATTATGAGATCAATAAACTCTATGCTATAGCAATACATCCTCACTCTCCTTTCTTTCCTTAGCTCCTTGAGACATAAAATTATATAATCATTATAACAATGTAATATTGTATCTGGTAGCTTAGTACCTAAGGCACTTGACTGCTAACCAGAAGGCTGGCGGTTCAAACCCACCAGCCATTCCTCAGAAGGAAGGTTGGGCAATCTACTTCTGTAGTGATACTGCCTCAGCAACCCAAGGAGGGATCACTTTGAGTTGGGTCCGACTGGACGGCACATAACAACAACAGCAATATTGTATCTCTCCATAGTATGATTAGCATGTTCTTCAACCACAAAGAAAATACATTTGTTGCAGGGCACTTGATGTACAGACATAATTGGTTACAGCAATGACATAAAAGGGGTGGGGAGGAATGATGTAAGTATAGAATTTTTGTATGTTACTGACATTATGTTAATAACAATTTGATCTAGGTTGTTACAAATCCAAACATTAAATGCAATAGTAGTGCTACCATAGTCTTCCCTACTGGGGCCTCCCTTTGCCTCAGCAAGTTCCTAAACTTAGGAGTTCCTGGAAGGTGAGGGCTGCATCTTGGTCCATTGGCCACCTCCCTCCGTGAACAGAAGCAGATGAGTTGAAGTCTGAATCTTCTATGAAACAGAACTGTGGGCAGAGGTGGTTCTGCAGCAGAATTCTCCCCTCCCATAAGGGAGACCATTTCTACCTCATGCACAACTACCACTAGTCCATCAGCGCATGCTTGTGTGTTGCTATGATGCTTAGTAGGTTCCAGTGGGGCTTCCAGACTAAGACTAGGAAGAAAAGCCTGCTGATCTGCTGCTGAAAAGCAGCCAATGAAAATCCTATGGATTACAAAGATCTGATCTGCAACCAACATGGGGATGGCTAGGATGTGCATGGATGTGCGTGTGTATGTGCGTCGGGGGGTGGTCTCCATGAGTCAGGGCAACTTGATGGTAGCTAACAACAACAAAACACACCTTGGACCCCAATAACAACTAGTATCCAAGTGTTTGATGCGGGTTAATGGTTGACTACTCTGTACCTGGCGCTTTATTCGAGTTCTCTAATTCTTGCCCACCACTCATATGTCAGTTTGTCCTATTGTGGTGGCTTGCATGTTGCTGTGAGGCTGGAGGCTATGTCACCGGTATTTCAAATACCAGCAGGGTCACCCATGGTGGACAAGTTTCAGTGGAGCTTCCAGACTAAGACACATTGGGAAGGAGGAAGGGGCCATGCACTTCTCAAAAAACTGGCCAGTGAAAACCTCATGAATAGCAGTGAAACACTGTCTAATACATTACTGGAAAACTTTATGAATAGCCTTGAAACAATGTCAATGATGGGCTAGAATATAGCAAGGATTGTGAAGATGGCGCACTAACCGCAGTGTTTCATTCCGTTGCACACAGAGTCGCTGTGAGTCGGAGCCAATTTGATGGCACCTAACTACAACTGATTCTTGCAACTTGTCTAAGATACTAATATTATACCCATTGTACGGATGAGAACCTTCAGATTTATGATTCAGGACCTGCTTATAACAGCTCCCGGGAGAAGAGGCTCCGAGTGGGGAGACCCGCCGGGGTCTTATTAACTCGAAGGTCTCAGGGTCCCAAAAGTCCGGTTAATAATTATTAGCAGCCGGGCGAAGTGGAACGTCAAGCCAGCTCGACAGGCTCCCAACAGAGCCTACAATTCCCAGCGTGGCCCAAGCGCCCATGCTCCATTACGGCCACGGCTGCACCAGGAAGTGATCGCCGTGCTGCCTCCTGGTAGATGTAGGCTCGCCGCGTATCAAGGCAAGGTGGTGGATGGTAGGTGGATCTGGAACCAATGAAGAAGCAGATCTGGTTGAACGCGGAGCCAATGGGCTCATGGCCTTTGGAGGGCGGGATTTCCGGCAGCGAAATCGTGGTGAGCGGCTGCGCGAGGGCAGCCACTTCCTTTTGCGGGTCGCGGCGAGTGCGGAGGGACTGCCATGAAAGCCTCGGGCACAGTAAGCAGGGCGCAGCGGGGCCGGGGGTCGTGGGACGGAGTGCAGCCTGGCTCGGGGTTTCCGGGAAGCGTCGCAGACAACGTGGGTTCGCTCACTCCTTTTTGGGCCCCCCTGGCCGCGTGCCGCTGTTCTTTGGGCCCATCCAACATGGCGACGCCGCGTGGGGAGGCCCGCGTGGGTGGCCTTGGCTGGGCTCTGACATTGCGATATTCGAGGAAGCCACGTGTCCGATCCGGAGGAAGAGACAAGCTGCGCGACGTGTAAGCCTGTGTTGCTTACTTTTGGGGCTGCCGAGCCTCAGTTTCCCCTCATGAAAGCGGACGTCGTGGGGGAGGGGTAGTTTGAAAGAGTGGCCCCTGCGGAAAAGCAAATCCTACAGGTCGAGAGCTGGAAGTAGTGGCAAGTCCTACTGGTCAAGTCGAGAGCGGAAGTAGTGGTTGAATTTGTGATATTTAACCATATTTTATTAGAAATAAAAATCTGGCAGATTATTTACGGAGGAGATACCTTCTGTGATATAATAATGGTTGCCTTGAATTTTTTATAATACCCGCATTTTTGACTCTCAGCCGGGAGCCGCAAGTGGTCTAAACCCTGACTCCGGTTGGCGAAATTGAGGCACGGCAGCGTTGCCCTGGATTCCTGTCCTGGCTCTGCCCAAAGTGGGCTGTGAGCTCCCTTGGGTCCCCTCCTGTCTTATTTCTCTCCGAGTGGAAGGAGGACGTTAGTTTGAAGTTGAGGGACAGGGGTGCTGTCAACCCAGCAAAATGACTGTGACAGAGATGACCATTGAGAGCCTGCGGCTGTGGGTCTAAGTCTTAGCTTTTGCTGTTTATTGCCTTGGAGCATAACTGCTCCACACAGTTTTCATGGTGATGATGTTTGCGAAGCAGATCACCAACCCTTGCGACGTGCTTTTGGGTGGGTTTGAACGGCCAACCTTTTAGCTAGTAGTCAAGCCCTTGACCTAATATTTAGAGCCACCCAGGCCCAGGGAGGCCTCAGTTTTGCTGTGTACCTGAAGGGAGAAGGGGTTTGAAGAATTTCCTGATTGATGAGAATGGACTTCTGTTCTTGGGAGAGTCGATGTGTTACCCCCTTGAGATGATGAGTCCCAGTGCTAGGACTCCTCCTGGCCCTAGCCTTATGCATGTCTCCGTTTTTGTCTGTATTCTCTGTAGTTTTCTGTGTTACATTAAAGTTGTTTAAAAAAAAGGGTAGAGAGGGCGGTGTTGAGAGCTCCTGGAAAGCTTGCCCAGTTTTGCTGACAAGACAAGACAGAGGGTAGCAGCATTTACGGAATCTTCCCTGGAGCCTCTCTTCTGGTCTGGATTCCCCATGGAGGCGCTGGCGTGAAGCCTTGGGTGGGAAAGGGGGTGGGTATGTTTCTACAGTCGCCCGATGAGGGATCTGGGCCTTGGTGCCACCTCTCCCCTCTCCCCCACAGCTTCGTGAATACAAGGTGGTGGGGCGCTGCCTTCCTACCCCCAAGTGTCAGACACCACCGCTTTACCGCATGCGCATCTTTGCCCCCAACCATGTCGTTGCCAAGTCACGCTTCTGGTACTTTGTATCACAGCTGAAGAAGATGAAGAAGTCTTCAGGGGAGATTGTGTACTGTGGGCAGGTACGGGAGGCATGGAGCAGGGTAGGGGCTGGAGGCAGCTTGGCTTTCCTGGGGGCAGCCTGCATCCCTGCAGGTCTACAGTTCGCAGAGCCTGGTCATGCTTCTTGGGGCATTCCCTGGTAAGAAAGTTGGAGCCTAGGGAAGTGTGTGGCTGGAGGGGACAGCATCTCATTGAGGTGGTGACCCTCCTTAGCATTTAACTCTAAAAGTAGGAGAGATGGTGTTGGGTCCCTGGGATTCATGCAGCAAAGGAGGCATGGAGTGGTACTGTCACCTGGGTACTTGTGACGTGACAGGTGCTGGCTCAGTGTGGAGGACCAGGCCTGGACTGGGGAGGGGCTCTGTGGGTCTACACGGGGGAAGCAACTGACCTGGTCCTGCCATGTGCTGGTGCTGTGGGGTTTCCCTTAGGTTGCAGGCTCCCTGGTTGCCTGATGGTACGCATAGGACTGGGAAACTGAGAGGTGGGCATGGGGGCAGCAAGGCTGTCATGAGGCAGTGTGGTCAAGGTGGAAGCCCCCTTGCTACTTCCCTCAGCCCAGCTTTTGCCCCTGTAGGTATTTGAGAAGTCCCCCTTGCGGGTCAAGAACTTTGGCATCTGGCTGCGCTACGACTCCCGGAGTGGGACCCACAACATGTACCGAGAGTACCGGGACCTGACCACCGCAGGTGCTGTCACCCAGTGCTGTAAGTACCACCATCTTATACCCCCAGATCTGGGTGGGTTTGCATAGCACGCCCCTGGGGCACCTTTGGAACATGGTGACAGGCGGACCTTAAGGATTTGGGTGGAGGGGTTGGGTCTGCCAAGCCCATGACATCTCCCACCTGCAGGCTGAGTGTCCGCAGCATCTCTTACACAGAGGTGTGGTTCCAAGAACCCCACACTTGCCCACTTGCACCCAAACCCAAGAACCGCGGTTTCTGGTAGCAGTGGTTCAAACAGAGGTGCACACAGCAAATGGACCTGGTCGCCTTTGGGAGGCTGTACTGTGCCCCTCAGAGTGAATGTGGAGGTTCTACACCCCTGGTGGGTGGACCCTGGGGCTGTGTGGGGTCACTCAGCATCGAGCAGTGCACAGTGAGAGGTTCGTGTTTACCCTTCCCCACAGACCGCGACATGGGAGCTCGGCACCGAGCCCGGGCCCACTCTATCCAGATCATGAAAGTGGAGGAGATTGCAGCCAGCAAGTGCCGCCGGCCCGCGGTCAAGCAGTTCCACGTGAGTGTCTCAGGCCCCTGGAGATTTGAGGGGTAGGGGATGATCCCTCTAGGGGAACTGGGGGTGGGGCAGGATTGACAGAGCAGCCTAGTGCACAGGCATACCTTAGTGGCTTGGGAAGAGGTTCAGAGACCCCATGCTGACTGCTCACCTCACTTTTTCTGCCCCTCCTTTTCTTCCAGGACTCCAAGATCAAGTTCCCACTGCCCCACCGGGTCTTGCGTCGCCAGCACAAGCCACGCTTCACCACCAAGAGGCCCAACACCTTCTTCTAAGCACGGCCCCACCCCCTACCCCTGGTCTGCCCAATAAATGCCTCAGGGCTGACTCTGGGGGCTTAGATGGTGTTTTCTTTGCCCCCATACAGAAATCAAAAGGGCACAGAGTGGGACGTGAGCCCAGGCCCTTCTTGGTGGCATTGCTAGTTCTTGCCTCTGTGCATTCAAGCAAACTACACGTCTGCTCCTGGAGTGGGGCCCAGAGCTACCTCCCCAGGAGGGGGACCCAGGGGTGAACCCCACCGGTTCCTTTCTGCCTTGTGGATCAGAGGTCTTAGCTCCTTCCATTTCTGCTCGTGACAGCTGGGGGAAGACCAAGGTGAGCATCCTCTCTTCCCTCAGCTGGGGCTCTCCCCTTGTGGTAGACCTTCACCTAGAAGTTGGAGATCCTCCAAGCTGACACAAGGAGGCCCCTGAGGAGCCTGAACCTGCCATGCTGAAGGCCACTCCCCTACCACCACCACCGCCATTCCGGTTGGGGACCCCTTAATCCTGCTTGAGGTGGCAGCCAGGTCCTCACCATTGGCATCCGTCTCCAGGAAACCATTTCAGGCTGGAAAATTCCCGGCACAAACTAATTCCACCCTGCCTAAGCCAGTGTGGGTGGGGAGTAGAGGGCCCAGTGTAGAGCCTTGTCCTTGTCCTCTGCTCTTGGGATGTGACCTTGAGCAGCCCCAGCCTAGCTTTCTAGTGATAATACAGGTCAAGAGGAAGCTGAGGCACAGTTGCTGAAGATGGGGTGCCTCCACAGAAGCCCTACTGTGTTGCTGCCCCTTTGGGGAGGAACAAGGTGGTCGGATCAGCCTGGATGGATGCCAGCATAGGCCGCTTGAAACTCCAGCCCAAGCAGTCCTGGTGCAGAAGGCACTGGATATGCTCGTGGAAACCTCATTCCTGTTGCTCCTACAGTCTGCTCTTCCCACCTCACCCTTTGGACTTGCTGGGCCCGCTGCCTTGAACATTCAGATTATCACCTTATTTGACCCGTCACTCAAGCTGTTCATCTCTTTGCAGGGTTTTGTCTGTCTCTTGTCACCAGGCTCTGAGTGCAAGAGGGCAGGGACCATGCTGAGCTCTCTACACAGGAAAGGCTCTAAGCCATGAGTGGATGGGCAGGTGGGACCCAGAAAAGGGCATTGACAAGCAGGGAGTACCCAAGTACATGCATCCTATCACTGGGATGTTGTGGGTGAAAAGCTCCTACCCTAGTCTTGACATTGCGATGTGCCTGCCCTTAGATGTGCCAGGCACCCAGTGGCATTGAAAACCAAAAAAAACCACTGCTCTGGAGTCAATTCTGACTCATGGCGACCCCTCATTGGGTTTCCGAGGTGGTATCTCTACAGAAGTAGATTGCCCGATTTCTGAGGAGTGGCTGGTGGGTTTGACCCACCGGCCTTCTGGTTAGCAGTTAAATGCCTTGGGCACTACACTACCAGAGCTTCCATGGCATTGAAAGGGGGCCTGTTTTCACTGGATCATCAACTTTGATGAAAAATCACAAGATTTTCTCTTTTCTGTGAAACTGCTGAGCACCTTTTCAATGATTTATAGACCAGTTTCAAGGAGTTACGGTGGTGTAACAGTTGAGACTAATTTCGGCTACTTCCCCGAAGGTCAGGGGTTATGACCCCACAGCTGCTCCGTGAGAAAATAGAGAGTATCTGCTTCCCTAAAGATTTACAACCTAGGAGCCCTGATGGGGGTCACTATAAGTAAGAATTGATTCAATGGCAGTGAGTGAGAAAAGTGCTGTTTCAGCTTTCATTAGTTAACTTGTTGCTCTGGTGGACTGCCAATCAATTACTGTTTTACAAGAGCTCTTTACATACACTGAACAAAGCTACAAAAGTGTCTAATAGCTGACTGGAATGGTGGGTAGCACTCCAGTCATTAAAGGAAGCTGTCCACTCAAAGCAACAAGGTGGCAGGGGAAGGGTCCTTGACTGGACACAGCTAGGCTGTCCTCTTCCCTCCTACACATGTCCCAGCTGGAACCATCTACCCCTGCATGTCTGGAACATAAGGAAACACCAGTCGTGTTAATGCTATTATCTGGGGTTCCCATTAACCTATGATGACCTCAAGGTGGGACATCGGGGTCTGGTCTCAGACCCTAATACTCGTGCTTGGGACAAGTCGTTGCCCTCTCTGACTCTGAGCCCCAGTATCTTCCTGTGTTATGGGGGTGGTGATCCCTCAGGTCTAGAAGTGCATCAAGTGAACTAGAGGTTGAGAGGCCAGGAGGCCCATCATGCAGGATGCACCAGTAGGAATCTGGTGGGCCAGGGCACTCACATCCCCACCTCAGGACCTTCCTGTGCCTTGACCTCTGTCAAGGTTCCCCCCTTCCCTGGCCCATGCATGCCACAGCTTCTGAACCTGATACAGAGGCTTTTCCCCAACCAACTGTGGAATGGGGCCAACCCTTGAAACAGATGAGTGGACCCCCAACTCCCTAACCATCCACCAACCCATCTACTCTACCATCTACTCAGCCTTTCATGAATCTGCCTGCAGACTCCACCCCCTTCCAGCTCCTCCTCATTCCAATATTGGATCCTTCCAACATCTGATGACCCACCCAACATCTCGTGTATCCATCCATCCAACCACCCTTCATCTTCGCCCTAACCCCCATCTACCAGCATCCCTTTGTTCCAGCATCTTTCATCCTTGAACTCATGCAAATTGCTCAGCAGCCTGTCGGGACAATATCCCCTGGTTCTGCCTCAGGAGGGAAAAGAGCAGCCACCCTGCTCAGAGCTTGCTGGAGGCAAACCCATTGAGCCAAGCTTTGGCTGTTGAGTTTTGGTTGCTAGGTGCCAGGACCAGCCAGATCAATGGCTTGGAGGTGGAGAAGCGACGTCCAAGTAGCATTTCCATGTGGCTGGGGGCCTTGCTTGCTGATTCTGCAGTACTCTCTTGTTGGCTGGGGACCATGGAAGTGAGTTTCTGTCCAGCTCACTCAATCTGTCCAAGGATGAGCCAGGGCATTAACCCAGGAACTCTGGGTGCACTCCAGCGGTTCCCCCTGCCCTCAAGTGCTGAGGGCTTCCAGGTGCTGTTGCTGGGCATGGCCAAGGCCGGGAGCGCCCGAGGGGGGGTGCGTCACCCTGCACCTCTGCTCCTGAATTGGGACCGCTAAGACCCAGGTGGAGACTCAGGACTCCAGTCTGAACCCCGGAAGGACTGTCTAGGCAACCACAGTCTTGGGTCCTTCAGAACTTAGATTTGGGGGATCTCAGACAAGAGCGGCATTTACTGAGCCCAGGACTGAAATTCAGAGACTGACTGGAGCCAAGTGGCCTGGATTAAAATCCTGACTGAGGGGGCTATGTTAGCTCCTAAGCAGCAGCCAGCGCATGAGTCATCGGGGTCACCCCCAAGTCAGTGCTAGAGCCAGAGGAACTCACAACCCCTCATCCCTGACCCCTGTTGGATCTCCATGCTGCTCCCACCCACCCACACAGCACCTTGACTGCAGCCACAGGCTCTATTCCTGCCACCTCTTTTCAAGCTATCTGCAGCTGCTGCACCTTTGGGATGTGTTCTGCCTCTCTCCCCTTCCTACATATTAAATTCCAGAATGTTCTGCATCTGCCCACTACTTCCCACCCCTTAGCTCCTGTCCTAGGGGGCTTTTCAGGCCTCTCACCTATTCTAAACTCTCCCGTGGTTTCCCAGCACCCTCTGAGCTCCTTGTATTCCTCCCTCCTCTCATGGACCCTTCATTCATCTGCACCAGCCACCCTAGCCTCCTGGCTCTTCTTCAAACTCTCAAAGCTTTCCCTTTGCATGCACTGTTCTCTCCGCCTGGAGCAGCCTCCCGCCAGGTCCCTCCATGCCTGGCTGCCGCTCTACTGCTCCTCTCCACTCCCCTCCTCCAGCGGCCTGCCCCAAAGCCCCCCCAGAGCCACCTGCCACTCTGCCTCCATCTATCTCCTGGCCTTGCTTATGTCACCCTTCACCTTCTGAAATGGGTAATCAGCTGAAGGCTGAGTCAGTGCCCTGAGCTGGCATGTGGAGTGGGTCCACCTGGTCCCATTGTGTCCCCAGTTCCCAGCATGGGCCCTGTACACAGTAGACATTCGATCCATGTGCAGGCTAAAGGAACAAGACTTTCAGCCCAGGCCTCTGTCTGCAGTGGAGACACCCACAGAAGGAGGAGAGGGAGGATTTGGAGCTGTCAAGAGGAGCGCATCCCTGGGGATACAGGGCCTATTTGCGTACATTTCATAGCTTTTCAGACTGGGGATCCTTGCCAAGATCTCCTCTTTGCCTCCAAGTTTTCTAGAAGGGTGTTCCAGGTTCTCTAGAAAGGTGAGGCAGGGCTAAAGGCCAAAGTCTCCTCTGCCTTTCATTGGTTCAAAGAATGCTCAGTCTCCAACCCCACCTGCCTGGGACGCCCTCTGAGTCCCCAGGGAAGGGCCCTGAGATGACAGCGCTGAGTCTCTTAGCTGGCAACCTCAGGCAAAGAACTTCCCTTTCTGTGCCTTGGTTTCCTCATCCATGTCATGGGGACACATGGGACTCAACCTCTAGGGTCGTCAGGAGTCCCCATTGATTTGGGTTCATGGCCCTGGGCACTGGCTCCCTCCCATGACTTCCATCAACACCCATGCTGCCTGACTGGATGCGTGACCGCTGAGGGAATAAGGGAATGAGTGGCTTAGTACAAGTCAGCTTTGAGTTATACTCAGAGCTCACTAGCATCAAGTCGACTGCAACTCATGGCAACCCCTCCTTGGGTTAGTATCTCTACAGAAGTAGATTGCCCAGTCTTCCTTCCAAGGAGTGGCTGGTGGGTTTGAACCACCAGCCTTCTAGTTAGCAGTCAAATGCCTTAGGCACTGCACCACCAGAGCTCCCACTATGCAGTCCAGTATATTCCTCTGGGGGAAAAAAAAAATCAAACCCATTTCCACCAAGTCAATTTTGACTTATGGGAACCCCTTGTGCTTCAGAGGAGAACTGCTCTATAGAGTTTTCTTGGCTCTAATCTTAATGGAAGTAGGGTGCCAGGCCTTTCTTCCACGGAACTGCTGGGTGGGTTCGGGCTGCCAGCTTTTAAGTTAGTAATCGCTGAGGCAGGGGCTGTTTGGTGATGTAGTGCCTAAGGTATTTGACTGCTAACCAGAAGGCTGGTGGTTCAAACTCACCAGCCACTCCTTGGAAGGAAGACTGGGCAATCTACTTCCGTAGAGATACCGCCTCAGAAACCCAAGGAGGGGTGACTAGGAGTCAGATCTGATGGATATGAATCCTGAAGCTGCTGCTCTCGGCTGTGGCTGTGTGGCCTTGAGCCAATGACATGTCCCTCCTGAGCCTCAGTTTCCCTACCTGTCAGTGGGAGATATCAACAGCCTATGTCAGGACGTGTGCCAGTTCCAGCAAGGGGGATATTTGGGAGCCTCCTCGCCCCACCCCCCAACAACCGCCCACATGACCCGCCCGGCTCTGTTTGCCCCAGTCCAGGGAGGAAAGAGTGCGGGTCCCGCCCGTTCCCAGCTCCAGGGGCGGAGCTGCGCTGACCCCGGGGCGTCAATAAATCCAGCCTGCAGTGGCCAGCTCCCCTTTAAGCCCCACAGTCACCCACAGCTGTAGCGCTAGACAACGGGCGGCGGGACAGAAGGCTGCACCGGGCAGTGGGACCCTGAGTGAACTGATAGACGCCAGACAGGCGGCAGAGAGGCAGAAGCGTAGATAGGGAAGCAGACGGCTGCTGTGAGGACCCACAGACCCTTGCCCAAGCGAGCCCTGCCCCGGCCCCTCGCGCGTCCCTCACGTCCGACCAAGGGGGACAGGCGTGGGATTCGCCGTGGCCGGTCCTTCTTGCTCGGTCACTGCTAGCTTCCCTCGCGGGGGGCACACGGGACGCGCGGACAGGGACGCAGAGGGGCTTGGCCCTCCGGCCAGCACTGATGACCGGCGCTGCAGCAGGGGCGCGGGCCACCTTCGGGGCCTGGGACTACGGGGTCTTCGCGCTCATGCTGCTGGTGTCCACCGGCATCGGGCTAGGGGTCGGGCTGGCACGCGGCGGGCAGCGCAGCGCGGAGGACTTCTTCATGGGTGGCCGGCGCCTGGCGGCCGTGCCCGTGGGCCTGTCGCTGGCCGCCAGTTTCATGTCCGCGGTGCAGGTGCTGGGCGTGCCGGCCGAGGCCTCCCGTTATGGCCTCAAGTTCCTGTGGATGTGCCTGGGCCAGCTGCTCAACTCGCTGCTCACCGTCACGCTGTTCCTGCCCGTCTTCTACCGCCTGGGCCTCACCAGCACCTACCAGGTAGGGCAGAGGTGGGAGCAGGCGCTGCCCGGCGGGGAACACGGAGACAGGGAGGCCCCCGGGGCTTCGAAGCGCTGCTCAAAAGAAGTCGGCCGGCTCCTGGGGGCTTTAATGGAGGGGCCTCGAGGCAAAGAAGTGGGAGGGTTCTGGGAAGCGGCCCCAGGCAGTGTTGAGAGGGGAAGGAAGGAGGAAGGGAAGCGGGCCCGATTCCAGGTGGAGTGTGGGCGGGGCGGAGCCAAGCGCGGCCTGCAGGGGGCTGCGGAGGCGGCGGGTAGACACCTGTGCCCCCTACTCTTGGACGTGAGTCCGCAAGAGTACGCACTGACCGCGCAACTGCAGCTCACGATTCCAAATTCGACTTTCTTGAGTTTCTCCAATTGCCCGACCCAAACAAACAAACAAAAACCAGCAGCCCACTGCTGTCAAGTCGAATCCGACTCACAGCGACCCTTCGGGAGCGAATGGAACTGCTCCATAGAAATTCCAAGGCTGTAAATCTTTGCGGAAGCAGACGGCCTCATCTCTCTCCCGGGGAGCAACGGGTGGACCTTTTAGTTAGCAGCCAGCCTAGCGCTTAACCACCGCTCCAGCAGGGCTCCATCTTCAGTTATCGAACTGGGCTAATTACAGGTTTCCCGCAGCGCATGGAGTAAAATGGTAAAAATCGTGACAGGTATATTGCAGGCGCCTAATAACTGCTAGCCGCAGGCACTGTCTGTGTGGTGCTCCTGCAGACACCTCCAGGCCGGTCAGATGCGAGTAGGGGACGCGTGGGGACCTGTGATCAGTCCTCTCGCACTCCCGCACACAGGTGCGGGAATGGCACGTGTGCACAGCTTGCGCAGACAGGTCGGTGTGTGCGCGCGTCACGGGGGCCATCACCGGCAACCGTGAGGCGAACGCAGTTGCCTTCCCGTGGACAGAGGCCAAGAGGGCGAATGAGAGTTCCCGAGGGGCCATAGGCTCCTGAGTAGGGCCAGTCTAGATGACCACGAGCCCTTGGCTCCTTCTTGCAGTACCTGGAGCTGCGCTTCAGCCGTGTAGTGCGGCTCTGCGGCACTGTCCAGTATCTAGTGGCGACCGTGAGCGACCCTCGCCCCGCCCCCTTGGTCGGCCCCGCCCACAACCCGACCTGGACCCGCCCCCATCCTGTGCGGCCCCGCCCCTGCCCCGTCGGCCCCTCCTACAGCCTGGTCCTGGGCCTTCCAGTTCCTCAAGCCCTGCCCATTCGCCCGGGGGCGGGGGGAGTTTTCCCTTCACCAAGCATGAACGCCCCCGCCTGCCTTACCTGTCCCTCCCCCTTCCTGCAGATGCTGTATACAGGCATCGTGATCTACGCCCCTGCGCTCATCCTTAACCAAGGTTTGACTCTGGGGGACAACAGGAGGGCGTCAGGAGGGAGGACACAGAGGAGCTAAAGGCTTAGCCACTGGATATGAGGAGGGAGGAGGGGATGGGGCTGCAGGTTCGCCCAGCGAGACTCAGAGAGTGCAAGGAGGAAAGAATGCTCCTGGAGAGAGGAGGGTTCAAGAGGGGGTTGTCCATGCAGCTTAGCAGGTGTGTCTCTGTGTGTATGTGTGTCTCCTCTGCACAGTGACTGGGCTGGATATTTGGGCATCACTCCTGTCCACCGGAGCCATCTGCACCTTGTACACGACTGTGGTGAGTGGCACCGTGAACCGGTCCCACCCTGTTACAAACAAGCTGCAGGCCTGCCTGAGTTCTGGGTAGGAGGAGACCTCGAGTGGGCTGCCTCATCCTTATCTTCTTGCTACCCAAGGAAGCCCATGTCTCAGCTGGGCCTGGTGGCATAGTGCCTAAGGCATTTGACTCCTAACCAGAAGGCTGGCGGTTCAAACCCACCAGCCACTCCTCGGAAGGAAGGTTGGGCAATCTACTTCTGTAGTGATGTTGTTGTTGTTGTTGTTAAGTGCCGTCGAGTCGGCCCCGACTCATAGCGACCCCTCCTTGGGTTTCCGAGGCAGTATCACTACCTGTAGTGATACCACCTCCGAAAACCAAGAAGGAGTCACTAAGGGTCAGATTCCACTTGATGGCAGTGAGTTTGGTTTTTGGTATAATGAGAAGTGCTCTGAAAGCCTTCTCCATGTCTCTGTGTTATTGCTAAGTCCAGCTGGGACCTGGGCTATCTTAGGTGGCAAGAAGTTAGGGCTTGAGACATGGCTGGATCCAGGACTTCTCTCGCTCCTTCTATCTCTTGGGCCCCCATCAGCTTCAGGCTTCCTTCCACCACTTCTGGTGAGAAAGTGAGCTCGCATTTCTCTGGTAGTGTAGTGCCTAAGGCAGTTGACTTCTAACCAGAAGGCTGGTGGTTCAAACCCACCAGCCACTCCCCGGAAGGAAGGTTGGGCAATCTACTTCCATAGTGATACTGCCTCAGAAATCCAAAGAGGGGTTGCTATGAATTGGATCCAACTCAACAGCAGTGAATTAATGTCCCACGGGAGGAGCTTTGGTAGCACAGTACCTAAGGCATCTGTCCGCTAACCAGAAGGTTGGTGGTTCAAACCCACCAGCCACTCCATGGAAGCAAGACTAAGCAATCTACTTCTGTGAAGATTTACCCTCGGAAACCATGATGGGGGTCGACTCAATGGCAGTGAGTTTGGTTTTTTAATGTCCCAGGGAGGGCTCTGTTTGGCTGGTTTTGGTCATGTGTCCAGGTTGAGCCATTCAAGGCAGTTTAAGGGGCTGGGATGCCCTGCTGGCCATTCCTGGAGCTGGGATTAAGGATGGTCACACCTGAATGGACTGTGAGAGGGGACAGGCTTCTCCACAGGAACATACAGGGGCTACCTTGGGAAGAGTGTCCCTGGGAGGTGAAATAGTTAGAAGCTCTCCTGCTGGTGGAAAGGTTGGCAGCTTGAACACACTGAGAGGTGCCTCAGAAGTAAGGCCTGGCAATCTGCTTCTGAACACTCACAGCCTTGAACACCTTCTGGAGCACAGTTCTATTCTGACAGGGGTTTTCATGAGGTGGAATTCACTCAGTGGCAACTAGTTTGCTATTGTTTTTTCTCCTTCAGGAGGCAAAGCTATGGAGTCTGGATGGGAAAAAACAACAGCTAATATAGCAATAAAAGTCACTGCCGTCCAGTTGATTTGACTCATAGCCACCCCTCCTTGGGTTTCCGAGGTGGTATCACCACGAAAGTAGACTGCCCAACCTTCCTTCCAAAGAGTGGCTGGTGGGTTTGAACCGCCAGCCTTCTGGTTAGCAGTCAAGTGCCTTAGGCACTACGCTACCAGAGCTCCCAAATAATAGCAATAGTAGTAACAATAGTAATAATAATAAAAAAGCTCACTGCAGTTGAGTCAATTTGATTCATAGCTACCCCTCCTTGAGTTTCTGAGGCAGTAAATCTTTATGAAAGTAGATTCCCCAATCTTCCTTCTGAGGAGTGGTTAGTGGGTTGAACCACCAGCCTTCTGGTTAGCAGTCAGGTGCCTTAGAATAATAGTAATGACGCTAATGGCAACAATCACTCACAAAGCACTTGAAAGTGCCAGGTGCCATTCCAAGTATTTTTCACTCACTAGTTTATTTAATCCTCATAAAACCACTCACTATGAGGACAGAAGGCTGGTGGTTCAAACCCACTAGCCACTCCTTGGAAGGAAGATGGGGCAATCTACTTCTGTAGTGATACTGCCTCGGAAACCCAAGGAGGGGTCACTATGAGTCAGGTCTGATTCGATGGCACTTAACAACAACAATGAGGATGGAACTATTATTAGCTGCATTTTACAGATGAGGAAACTGAGGCAGCAGGGGCCTTTGGTCCCAGCCACTGCTGGAGGCCAGACCCGGTTGGTCCCAGGCAGATGCCCTGCCTGACCTTCTCCCCTATCTCTGCCCCATTTCGCAGGGTGGCATGAAGGCTGTGGTCTGGACCGATGTATTCCAAGTTCTGGTGATGCTGATGGGCTTCTGGGTGGTCCTGGCCCGTGGGACTGTGATCATGGGTGGGCCCCAGCAAGTGTTTGAGCTTGCCTGGAACCACTCCCGGGTCAACCTAATGGAGTGAGTGACATAGAGGAAGAGGACACCATGAAGGGATGGAGCTGGCATCCCTTTGACCCTGGGGAAACCAAGTGATGGTTCTGGGAAGCCCTCCCTGCCCTCCAGGAAGAACCATGGCTCCCCTTCTCTAAGGTCTCCCAGCCTTCATATTCCCCAGCCTGGACCCTGACCAGGTTGGGGAGGGATCTGTGTCTAGCTCTGTTCACCTCCATTCCCCACCCAGACTGGAGATTGAAGCCTGTCTGAGGTCCCAGCTGGACACACAAAGAATAGTTTTGAATGCATGCAAGAGTGACTCCACGAATAAATAAATGAATTTTCAGTGTGGTGAACTCCTACTCACCCTTCAAAACCCAGCCCAAATGACCCCTGGAATGAATGCCCATGAAGCCTGGAATGGCCACTGGGACCCTCAGGAGGGTGAGGTCACTATAGTGGCCCCATATGACTGGCTTGTCCTTTTCCCCTCTCAGCTTTAACCCCGACCCACGGAGTCGCTACACATTCTGGACCTTTGTGGTGGGTGGCACGTTGGTGTGGCTCTCCATGTATGGTGTGAACCAGGCGCAGGTGCAGCGCTACGTGGCCTGCCGCACAGAGAGGCAGGCCAAGCTGTGAGTGCTCAGGAGGGGTGGGGCGGGGCCTTCTGGGAGATGGTAACCCCTACTTCTTCCAGCTGAGACTGCCCCTTCCCCAGGGCCTTGCTCATCAACCAGCTTGGCCTGTTCTTGATCGTGGGCAGTGCTGTTGGCTGTGGCATTGTCATGTTCACGCTCTATAGTGACTGCGACCCTCTCCTCGCTGGTCGCATCTCTGCCCCTGACCAGGTGAGTCCTACCTGGATGTGTACCCTTCTTTGAGCCTTGGGGATGGGGGTGGAAAGGCATTCTTAGCAGAGGGAGCAGCCTGTGCAGAGGCCCAAAGGCAGGAGAGCTTGGCTTGGAGGAGGATCTGGGAGGAATGGAGGTGATGAGGCTGAGGGGCATTGGAGAACCCTGATTGGGATGAGCAGGCATGGTGCACCTTCAATATGGAGTCAGAGAGTCCCCCTGGGGGAGCAAGGAAGAGATGGGTTGTGATCTGGGCACAAAGTGTTGATATTAATAATAATGACCATCTCCCATGACCCGGGTACCTACTCTGTTCCTCATGCTGTTCCCTGCACAAGCAGTTAATTTCCCATCAAATACTCCAAGAGTCAATGAGCCAAGGCTGTCATTACTTAATTTACAGATGAGGAAACTGAGGCTGGGAGGGGGAGAGAAGAAGTGACCTTTCTGAGGTCAGGACATATGGAGTCCTGCTCTTGGGGTGTGGCAATCCTGGAGCCTGACCCCTGACTTTCCCCAGTACATGCCCCTGCTGGTGTTGGACATCTTTGAGGACCTGCCTGGCATCCCGGGCCTCTTTCTGGCCTGTGCCTACAGTGGCACCCTCAGGTGAGCCACCCTGATGTCCAACCCCTGGTGAGGGGGTCTCCTTGTCCGCACCAGCAACACCAGTGAGGGATGAAAGGTTCTGAGCATGTCACCAATCATGTTTCCTGCTCTGTCCCCAGTTGGCAGCTCAGGTGGGCTGTGGCTGGGTGCACCTGAGCACAAGGACACTGGCTATGGGGGCTTCTTACCCCCTGGCAGGGCCACGCCTGACTGCCCTCTTTCCCTCTCTCCCTTCATTCCTTCCTTTCCTCTTTCCACCTAATTTTATTGAATACCTACTATGTGGCAGGTACTGCTGTTCTAAATCCTGGGATAAAGCCATGACCAAACAGCCCTGACCTCTGCCCTCAGGCCCCACACTGCGGAGGTTTCAAATCCTCCAAGACACTTGCAGTCCCCCTGGGTGAACCTCTAGCTGTGACCTGGTTCCCACATACATCTCCCTGGCCTTCCCTGCGCCTCATGACTGTGCTTCAATGAGAACTCGCTCACTCACCCTACGCGTGTGCATCTTTGGCCCCAGGCACGCAACATAAGGGGCATCTAAGGTCTTGGTGCAGGGGTGTAGACATCTCCCCTGCGGACTCTGTCATCCTTGCCTCTGCCCTTGTGTTGGTAGAGGGCCTGGCAGCCCAAATGGTGCACATGGCTGGGGGCGCTGAGGGCGGGTGGACTCAGGAGTGGGTGTGGCCGTTCCCCAGAAACGTGATCCCCACCCCCATCATCCCCCAGCACTGCATCCACCAGCATCAATGCCATGGCCGCTGTTACCGTTGAGGACCTCATTAAGCCGCAGCTGCCGAGCCTGGCACCCCGGAGGCTCGTGATCATCTCCAAGGGGCTCTGTGAGTTGAGGGGACCTGGATGGGGGTCGGGGCAGCCTCTCCCTCCTGACTGCCCTACCCTACCCCCACAGCTTTCATCTACGGCTCAGCCTGTCTGATGGTGGCAGCTCTGTCGTCATTGTTGGGTGGTGGTGTCCTTCAGGTAAGCCCCCTCACACTCCCCTGGTCTCCTCAAGGAGTGGGGACTTTGTCCTCTGAAACCAAGGCTCAGAGGTGTAGGTAAATGCATTGGTGGTGACACTCCCTGGGCCATAAAGGGAGGGAGGAGGGAGGAGTAGGATACGGGAGACAGGAAGGCACAATGCTGGCATAGGGGTGGGAAATTAACTTGATGTGATATTAACTGCTTGTGAAGGGAACAGCATGAAGAACAGAGTAGACATTTGGGACATGGGAGCTGGTCACTATCATTATTAATATCAACACTGTCCCTTTTTATTGTGATATGGGTGAAAGTTTACAGTGCAAATTCATTTTCCATTCAATAGTTCATACACATTTTGTTTCGTGACATGGATTACAATCCCCACAATAACAGCTTTCTTTCCACTTCCTCCCTGTGGTTAACTTTTCCCTGTGTCCTTTCCTATGCATTCCTGCCCCCTAAGCTTTCTCTCTGTACAAATGCTGCCCTTTTGATCTCCCATGGTTTATCACTGCAAGGAGTGTATCTTCCTGGGGAATTGTTCACTTCATGTTGTTATTGTTAGGTGCCATCGACTCTGACTCCTAGTGACCCCATGGACAACAGAATGAAACACAGCCCAGTCCTGTGCCATCCCCACAATACTTGTTATGCTTGAGCCCATCATTGTAGCCACTGTGTCGATCCGGCTTATTGAGGGCCTTCCTCTTTTTCTCTGATGGAGAAACCGAGCATGGTATCCTTCTCCAGGGAATGGTCCCTTCTGACCACATGGCCAAAGTAGGTGAGATAGTCTGGCCATTCTCATTCTTAAGGAACATTCCA
>NW_006921723.1:2118329-2119448 GCF_000298275.1 Orycteropus afer afer
GCATTCCTGCCCCCTAAGCTTTCTCTCTGTACAAATGCTGCCCTTCTGATCTCCCATGGTTTATCACTGCAAGGAGTGTATCTTCCTGGGGAATTGTTCACTTCATGTTGTTATTGTTAGGTGCCATCCACTCTGACTCCTAGTGACCCCGTGGACAACAGAATGAAACACAGCCCAGTCCTGTGCCATCCCCACAATACTTGTTATGCTTGAGCCCATCATTGTAGCCACTGTGTCGATCCAGCTTATTGAGGGCCTTCCTCTTTTTCTCTGATGGAGAAACCGAGCATGGTATCCTTCTCCAGGGAACGGTCCCTTCTGACCACATGGCCAAAGTAGGTGAGATAGTCTGGCCATTCTCATTCTTAAGGAACATTCCAATTGCACTTTTCCTAGGACAGATTTGTTCATTCTTCTGGCAGTCCATGGTACTTTCAGTATTCTTCACCAACACCACAATTCAAAGGCATAAATTCTTTGGTCTTCCTTATTCATTGTCCAACTTTCACATGCATGTGAGACAGTTGAAAATACCATAGCTTGGGTTAGGCACACCTTAGTCTTCAAAGTAATATCTTTACTCTTCAACACTTAAAGATGTCCCTCACAGAGGATTTTCCCAGTGCTATATGACATCTGATTTCTTGACTGCTGCTTCCGTGGGTGTTGATTGTGGATCCAAGTAAAATGAAATCTTTGACAACTTCAATCTTTTCACCTCCTAGGCCTGTCTAATGTTTGGCTGGAAGTTAAGCCACAGGAGTGAGTTCAATTCCAGGCCCAAAGGGTGACTAGGGGCCATAGTCCCTGGAGTTTCACCAGTCTCTGTTAGACCAGTAAACTTGATATATTTTATGATTTTGAGTTTTGTTCCACATTTTTCTCCCACTGTATCCAGGATCTCCTGTACTGATCCCTTTCGAATAGTTGACAGTGGTAGCTGGGCACCATTTAGTTCTGGTCTCATGGTCATATAGGCTGAGGTTCACATGGTCCATTAGTCCCTAGGACTAATTGTTTCCATACATCTTTGGTTTTCTTCATTCTTTGCTCTGGATGAAGAGAGACCAATAATTGTATCTTAGATGGCTGCTTGCAAGCTTTTTTTTTTTTTTTTTA
>NW_006921723.1:2123114-2123705 GCF_000298275.1 Orycteropus afer afer
GAGGCAGTATCACTATGGAAGTAGATTGCCCCATCTTCCTTCCAAGGAGTGGCCGTGGGTTTGAACCGCCAGCCTTCTGGTTAGCAGTCAAGTGCCTTAGGCAGACATTCTTATAGCACATACAAATGTATATGGAGAAATATCATCTGCCTAACTTATAAATGATCATGGGTATAGTCCCTTTTGCCTGCCTGTACCTGATTATTTTGTTCAACTGCCTATATAGCCAACTGTAGAGTAATGTTTGTTACTACTGGTAATGCAGTATTGTGTGTGTAATAGTGTTTACCTTTGTTGTCTGCACCTCTTGTCAACACCATCATTTTGTGCTCAAACCATGACCCCAAATCAGCATTTTGGCTCCAGTCCAGGGGAAAGAGGCAGGAACAGTGGGACCCCCTTCCATGAGAGACACTGACCAGTCTCTGCTATCCCTTGCCCCCAGGGCTCCTTCACCGTCATGGGCGTCATCGGCAACCCCCTCCTGGGGGCCTTCATCCTGGGAATGTTTCTCCCCTCCTGCAACACTGCAGTGAGTGTGTGTGGGGTTGTGCGGCAGGGGACTGGGAGCCTGTCCAGACAAACCCTGCC
>NW_006921723.1:2124755-2129614 GCF_000298275.1 Orycteropus afer afer
TACTATTCCATTGTATGGATGGACCACATTGTGTTTATCCATTCATCTGCTGATGGACATTTGGGTTGTTTCTGCTTTTTGGTTATGGTAGACAGTGCTGTTATGAACATTTGGGTTTTTATGTGAACGTATGTTTTCACTTATCTTGGTGTATACCTAGGAATGGAATTGCTGAGTCAAATGGTAGTTCTATGCTTAATTTTTTTAGGAACCACCATGTTTTCCATAGCAGCTGTAACATTTTACATTCTAACCAACCATGCACAAGGGTGTCAGCTTCCCCATGTCCTTGTCAACATTTGTTATTGTCATTTTGATTCTAGTCAACCTAGTGGAGGTGAAGTGGTGTCTCACTGTGGGTTTGCTTTGAGTCTCCCTGATGTCTCATGACATCGATCATCTTTTCATGACCTTGTTGACGTCCCTTACAGGACAGCTCATTTTATTGTGCTTCTCAGATACTGCGCTCTTTTACAAATTGAAGATTTGTGGCAACCCTACTTTGAGCAAGTCTATTGGTGCCATTTTTCCCTAAGGCATTTGACTGCTAACCAGAAGGCTGGTGGTTCAAACCCACCAGCCACTCCTGGGAAGGAAGATTGGGCAATCTACTTCCATAGAGATACCACCTTGGAAACCCAAGGAGGCGTTGCTATGAGTCAGATCCAACTTGACGGCAGTAAGTTTTAGTGAGTGTTCACTTCATGTCTCTGTGTCACAGTTTAGTAATTCTCACAATATTTCAAACTTTTTCATAATGCCATTGCACACTTAATAGACTGCAGTATACTATAAACATAACTTTTATATGCACTGGGAGACTAAAAAATGCATGTGACTTGCTTTATTATGATACTTGCTTTATTACAGTGGTCTGGAACCAAGCCCCCAATATCTCTGAGGTATGCCTGTATCCTCTTTGGAGACATGTCTGTTCAAATTCTTTGCCTGTTTTAAAATTGGGCTATTTGTCTTCTTCTTGTTGAATTGTGAGAGTTTTTTATATATTCTAAATTCTTATCAGATACATGATTAACAAATATTTTCTCCCACCCTGTGGTTGTCTTTTTACTCTCTTGATAGTGCTCCCCTCCACCCCACCCCCCCTTTTTTTTTAGTTAAAAGACTTCAAACACTTTAGAAATACACAGAACAGTGTAATAACTATCTTTCTCCCCGTCGCTCAGGTTTGGCAATCATCAACACTGCCATTTTGTTTAATCTATCCCTCCACCCACTCTCCATCTCCCACTTGATTCTTTTTTAAGGTTAAAATTTACATATATCAAAATGACCAAATATGAACTATTCATTTTTGAACTTGGATATAGCCTTGTAAACCATTATCACAATGAAGATACATGACAATCACATCACCCCAGGAAGTTTCTTCCTCTCTCTTCCCAGTCAATTCTTCTTCCACTCTCCACCCTCTAGGCAACCACAGTTCTGAATTTTTTGTTCACGGTAGATGAGTTTTGCCGGTTCTAGAATTTCATGTACATGGAATCATCCAATATGCACTCTTTTGTGCTAGGCTTCTTCTTTTCAGCATAATGTCTGCAAGCTTCATTGATCTTGTTGCACGTGTAGGTAATTCACTCCTTTTTATTGCTGGAAAGTGTTGCATGCTATGAACATATCACACTTTATTCAGCCTCCAGTTGATGGACACTAGGTTATTTCTAGTTTTTAGCTATTTTAAATAAGGCTGTTAGGAATATTCTTGTACAAGTATTTTTGTGGATATGTTACCATTCTCTTAAGTGAAATACTTATGAATGGAATAGCAGAGTTAAAGACTTGAGATAGATTTAACTTTCTAAGAAACTGCCAAACCTTCTTCCAAAGTGATGGGACCATTTTACATCCCAACTAGCAGTGTATGGGAGTTGCGTTTGCTTTAGATCCTAGCCAGTGTCGTCACTGGTCATTTTATTTTTTTTATTTATTTGTTTATATTTGTTTAATTTAATTTTAAGGAAGTCCAGTTTATTTTTTTCTTTGGTTGCTTGTGCTTTTGGTGTCATATCCTAGAAGTGATTACCTAACCTATGGTTATGAATGGGAGCTCTGGTGGTGTAGTGTCTAAGGCACTTGACTGCTAACCAGAAGGCTGGCGGTTCAAACCTATCAGCCACTCCTCAGAAGGAAGGTTGGGCAATCTACTTCCATAGTGATACCGCCTCGGAAACCCAAGGAGGGGTCGCTATGAGTCTGACTCGACGGCAAATAACAACATGGTCATGAATATTCATACCTTTGTTTTCTTCTAAGAGTTTAGTTTGGTTTGGTTCTGAGGGCAGTGGGAAACCATGGAAGGTGATGAGCAGGGGCAGGAGGTGATCTGAGTTGCCTTTTTGGAATGCTCCCTCTGGCTGTGTGTGAAGAACACCTGGAGAATGGAGAGAAGGGAGGACTGGCTACTGCACGTGTCCTAGCAGGCACTGATGGAGGGCTAACTAGGCTGTGGTTGTGGAGGCAAGAGAAAGTGGAAGTGTTGGGGATGCTTTCTGGACATGAAAGGGGTGAAGGAGGAGGCTCATCATCCATGCTTCTCATTCCAGCCCCGGGACAGACCCTGGCCGACCTGGCTTGGCCGACAGCTTCTACGCCATCTCCTACCTGTACTATGGCACGCTGGGCACACTGAGCACTGTTCTGTGTGGTGCCCTGGTCAGCTGCCTGACAGGTGAGCATGGTGGGCAACCTCCTCAGAAGTCATCCCATTTATCCCTCTGCCTCAAGGTCAACAGGAAGTGGTCAAGTATCCACTCCATGCTGGGCACATCTGGGCTCTTAACACTCATGACAGCCCTTTGAGATGACAGTCACTAGTCCCAGTTTGCAGAGGGAGAAACTAAGGCACCCCACCCCCATCACCAGTGACACCAGGCCTTCATGGCTACAGGGCTCTGTCCCTGGTGCTGAAACAAAACAAAACACTTTGACTATAATGGAGCAAGTAGGGAGAGAAAGACATCCATAGTGATAGCAGTACCTATTCTTACTTCTTAAGTCCTACGTCTTGCATGCACTAGGTCAACAAGCCTTTATTCAGCACCTCTTCTATATCAGGCACTGTTCTTGGCACTAGAGACACAGCCATAAATGGAACAACTTAGTGGACCCTACAGGACATCCATTGATGGCTTTCAGTCTCTCACCATGCAGATGAGGAAACTGAAGGTCAGGGATGGATAGAGTCTTGCCAGGGGCCTCCAATAGGTCTCTATCAGAGCTGATATTTGAGCTCATAAGACACTAGAGCACAGGGCTTCCCCTGTTCCCCACCAGAGCCCCATTTCCAGCTCCCACTGCCCTTTCATTAAACATCCCCTTTTCTCTTTGATCTTCAGGCCCCACCAAGCGCAGCACCCTAGGTCCTGGGCTGCTGTGGTGGGACCTTGCAAGGCAGACAGCATCAGTGGCCCCCAAGGAAGAAACGACTCCCCTAGATGACAACTTGGCCAAGGTTGGTCCTAGGGCTGGGGTTTCAGAGTGGGGAGAGGACCAGTGAAGTGGTTTTGGATGTTCAGGGGAGGGACATGGTGGGAGTCATGGATTTTTCTAGTCTCTCATTGCCTCATATAGCAGGGATCATGGAGCTGGTGCGGGATTGGGCAGTGTTTCGTTCTGCTGTGCATGGGGTCGCTATGAGTTGGAAACGACTCGATGGCACCTAACAACAACAACATTTCCTCCAGTAGAAAGGCTCAGTTGGAGGCTGATGTACCTTCCACAGTTTCTCTTACCCCAAAGGCCCCTGAGTGGTGCAAATAGTTTGCACATGGCTATTAACCTAATAGTTGGTGGTTCAAACCCTCCTGGTACCACAGAAGGCTTGGTAGTGTGCTTCTGTAAAAATTACAGCTAGGAAGACCCTGTGGAGCACAGTTCTACTCAGTAACACATGGGGCCACTGTGAGTCAGAGTTGACTTGATGACAACTGTGTGAACAGTGAGCAGAGTTGAATGCTATTTATTTTCCTTGTATGTGTTTGTACAGTTACTGGTGATTTGTGGCAAGTGGAGCTGGCCTACTCTTAGGGTATTAATATCAAGTCTCTTTCTAAAGTAAAATTGTGCCAGTTGCCATCTAGTTGATGCTGCCTCACAGTGACCCCATGTGTGTCAGAGTGAAATTGTGCTCCATAGGGTTTTCAATGGCTGATTTTTCAGAACTGGAGTACTAAGCGTTTCTTCTGAGGCACCTCTGGGTAAGGAGCAGGCAGTGTTTCATTCTGTTGTACCTAGAGCTGCTATGAGTCAGAACCAACTTACGGCACCTAACACCAACAGTAGCACCTTTGGGTAGATACAAACCTTTAACCTTTTGGTTTGTAGCTGGATCGTTTAAGCATTTGCACCATGTAGGGATGGTGTCTTAGAGGTTAGGACTCCCTAAAAATAAACTGAGGTCCCTGTGTGGCTTGGTGTGACAGAACAGTTTGTGCTCAACTGCTGACCAAAAGGTTGGTGATTCCAACCCACTCAGTGGTGCTGTGGAAGAAAGGCCTGGCAATCTGCTTCCATAAAGATTACTGGCAAGAAAATGCAGTGGAGCACAGTCCTACTCTGACAGACACTCATGGGGTTGTATGAGTCAGAGTCAACTCCAGACAACTGATTAGCCACGGAAGTCAGTGCCAGCCTCTTGGAGGAGGTAACACTGAGCTCTGAAGGTGGAGAAAGAGCCAGCAATTGAGAGATCTTGGGGGACGACATTCTCAGGAAGGGGCATAGCAGGTGCAAAGGTCCTGAGGCCAGAACAGACTTGGCTGAGGAGCGTTGAGGACTAGGGAGGGGAAGGATTTGCTTGAAGGTTTTTAAAGCTCCCTCCATCTGCTGTGGGGGAA
>NW_006921723.1:2130444-2133226 GCF_000298275.1 Orycteropus afer afer
TGCTGCTCCCTTCAAAACTATGCAGATGCTGGATGTTTTTCTGTCTAGAATTCAATGGTATTGAGGTTTCCTCTGGACCACATGGAAAACTCCCAGGCCCAACATCAAGGTCTCAGAAAGACCCCACCTCTTCCTTGGGATACGTCTGGACCTTAGAGAAGGTTTTGGAGGTTCCCACATCCAACCCCCTGCACCCCATTTCACAGGTGGGAAAACTGAGGCCCAAGGAGGGCAGCAGCTTGGCCAGGGTCACACAACACACCAGGAACTTGTGGTGACTCCCACACCAGTCTCTCCCTCCTTGGACCTCTCCCTGTTTTCTTCCCTAGGGGATCTGAAGCCATTTGGCCTGGAACCTTGGAAACAGGAGGATAGGAGGGAGGGGGAATATGTTTTGTGGCTTTCTTCCTTGAACCTGATTCCAGCTGGGCACTTTAGCCATCTTGTCCATCAAAGACTCTGAACCTATCTTATGGAGGAAGAAACTGAGGCCAGGATTGTCTGAGTCACACAGTGAGGGGGTCTGGGCAGGGCTGGGCCTGGGGCTGCAGGATGCTAAGCCCCACTCTTTTCCCATCGTTGGTGTAAAGGGTCAGGGTGAGGGGCAAGCGCCTGTCCCTGCAACATGTTTGGGGCATCAGATACTTGGGTGCTGGAGCTTGGTGTTTGGTGCTTTCTGAAAAATCACCCTGCTGTCACCTCAGAGCTCTTCAGTAAGATGTGAGTGCAAATCTCTGTGTCCCTCTGTTGTGAACTGAAATGTGTCCCCCAAAAAGATTTGTTGACAACTTTTTTAAAAAATACATTTTATTGACATATAATTTATGTACAGTGAAATACATAAAACTAAAGTGACATGGGTCAATATGATTTGTTGACATCTTAACCCCCAGTACCTATGAACATGCCCTTGTTTGGAAGTAAGATATCTGATGATATCATCAGTTAGGTTAACATGAGGTCATGCTTGAGGAGAATGGGTCCTAATCCAATATGAATAGTGTCTTTATAAGAAGAGGAGAAGAGATACAATTATGATTGAATTGTGTCCCCCAAAATTATGTGATGAAGTACTAATCCCTGTTCCTGTGGATGGGATCCCAACTGGGAATAGGTTTTTCTTCGTTATGTCAAGAAGGTCATTATCAGTATAGGGTATGTCTTATGCTAACCACTTTTGAGATACAAAAAGATCAGATTAAACAAAAGACAGGCACATGAGTTGAACATGTACCTGAGGTAGATACACTCCTTGGAGAGAACAAATCATGGGAGAAAGAAGGGCTGTGTATGCACAGGGAGACAGCTCAGGGGGCAGGAGTGCATGGAGGGATGGACACAGGGAAGAGGTAACTATGGGGAGGAAGTGGGAGGGGAGCTGTTGCATTGTGGTAAATTGTGGTCAATGTCATGAGACAACGTGTGTGTGAACTGCTGTTTGGAAAGTGAATTTGCTCTGTAAACGTTCACCCAAATCACAATAATAAGAAAAGAGATCAGATTAGGCACAAAGACAAACAGACACAAATGGAGGGGGAGGTAGATGCCATGTGGAGATCGCCCAGGAATCAAGGGATGCAGGGTCTCCAAAAATGGAAAGAGATGACAGAGAGCCTGAATTCAGACTTTTAGCCTCTTGAACTGTGAGAAAATATATTTCTGTTCTTTAAAGCCACCCACTTGTGGTATTTGTGTTACAGCAGCTCTGGCTAACACAGACAGACAGCATGGACGCTGCAGCTCCCAGCCAAGGTGCACCAGCTGCCACCAGAAGCAGAGGCAAGGGACAGACTGTCCCACGAGCCTCAGCAGGAATCAACATGGCCGACACCCGCTCTCGGTCTTCCGGCCTCCAGAATTGAGACAATTAATTTCTGCTCTTGTAGGCCACCCGCTTTGTGGTACTTTGTTATAGCAGCCACAGGGACTGCCACAGCCCCCACGCCCAACCACCAGCCCGCAAGTAAATAAACTTTACCAAGAGTGAGCCAGGTGATTGCTTCAGTGCAGGATGTCCCATTGCTGTCTTGAACACACAGTTCCTGAACCTGCCCCCTTTTCACTGCCACCACCCGCACACACATAATTTCCCCTATTACTAACATCTTGAATTCCTTTGCTACAATTGATGAACCAATATGGATACATTATTATTCATTTAAATCCATAGTGTTCATAAAGGTTGGTGCTTTGGGTCATATGGACCTGTGAGTGTTGATGGATGCATCATATCATGTGCCCACCACTGCAATATCACCACAGTAGTCATACAGGATGGTTCCACTGCCATGAAAATATCCTATGTTCCACCTTGTTACTCCCATCACTCCCTGGTAACCACTCATCTTTTTATTGTGTCTATAGTGTTGTCTTTTCCAGAAAGCCCTAGGGTTGGAATCTCACAGTATGCAGCCTTTTCAGACTGGTTTCTTTCACTTAGCAATATATAGCTAAGGTTCCTCCATGTCTTTTTGTGGCTTGATAGCTCATTTTTTTTTTTTTTTTTGCTGACTAGTACTCCATTGTATGGATGTAGCATAGTTTGTTTATCTGTTCGTTCACCTATTGAAGGACATCTTGCTTGCTTCCAATATTGGGCAATTATGGATAAAGCTGCAATAAATATTCGTGTGCAGGTTTTTATGTGAATATAAATTTTCATCTCACTTGATATCTAACTAGCAGCATGGTTGCTGGATCATAACGTTAACCTATGTGTGTGGCTTTGTAAGAAACTGCCGGGCTGTCTTCCAAGGTGGCTGTACTGTTTGGCATTTCCACC
>NW_006921723.1:2133801-2135141 GCF_000298275.1 Orycteropus afer afer
GGAGGAGAGACAATCAAAATTAAATAAGCTCAAAGCTGATTCCTGTGAGGTGGAGGTCAGATATATCTTCTCTCTAGTACCCTTTTTTTTCTTTTTCTTTTTTTTTCATCAACTCTGACACCAACTGTCCCTCCCACAGTACTCTCTACTCTGCTGGGTTCAATAACCCATTGCAGAGGCCACACAGAACTCACAGGTCACACCCGTGATTACGGGTTTTATTAGGGAAGTGATAGGCTACATCTGGGGGTCAGGACCAGGGGCATGTAGGCAGCCTCCCTTCTTCAGTGCAGGACAGCTCTCTCAGCTCCTCTCAGCCTCCTGAAGGCTGCTGGGTCCTTTAACCCCTCAGGACAGACCTCCCTTCTCCTTCCTCAGCCCGTTCAGCCTGCCTCTGCCCTGCTGGGTCAAGTGTTACAAAGCTCTCTAGCTCCAGCAATAAGTGCCGGGAGGCACCCCTCCACCAGCACACCTTGCCCTGAAGGCAGGTGCTCTGTCTCGCACCTGCTGGGTTCAGTAGGCTGCTCTGTGGGTGAGTACGACCCCTCAGCCACCTCTTCCTGTGGGCTGGACATGCAGCGCGCCACCTCCTGCAGCCTCCTGTTCCACCATTTCTCTGCCTCTGGACTCTGCAGTGCTTGCTGCTGCTTCCTGCCGTCTGGGGCCGTCTCTGGGGTCACTACTCTCTGTCTTCTGGATCTAGGAGGGTCTCAGTTCAGGCACACTGGGTCCAAGGGATGCCCTCCACTCCTGACTCTTCTTTCTTGTTGGGAATGGGGTCCCCTTCTCACTTTTGGGATTGGCTTTAAGTCAAGCAAGATGGCAAAACAAACCAACCCCCCTTGTTAGGGTTCTGTACATCTTGTTTGCACGGTTCCCACCCATGGAAGCAGCAGTCTAGAAATCAGACATCACATTGCACTGGGAGAATCCGCTGCAAAAGACTTCTTTAAAGTGTTAAGGAGCTAAGGTGTCTCTTTGAAGACTAAGGTATGGCCTAACCCAAGCCATGGTATTTTCAATCGCCTCATGTACATGTGAAATCTGGACAATGAAGAAGGAAAACTAAAGAAGAGTTGATGCCTTTGATTTGTGGTGTTGGCAGAGAATGCTGAGAGTACCATGGACTGCCATAAGAACAAATAAAATCTGTCCTGGAAGAAGTGTAGCCGGAATGCTCCTTGGAAGTGAGAATGGCCAGACTTTGTTTCAGCTACTTTGGTCATGTTGTTAGATGAGACCATTCCCTGGAGAAGGATATCATGCTTAGTTAGTAAAGTGGAGGGTCAGCGAAAAAGGGGAAGGCCCTCAACAAGATGGATTGATATAGTGCCTGCAAT
>NW_006921723.1:2135616-2137287 GCF_000298275.1 Orycteropus afer afer
GCTAGTCAGCTGCTTGTGGTGGATCCCACCATGGAGGTGATTGCCAGTCTCATCATGGGGAATAACTACCACCAGCTGCCCAGCCACTCAACCGGGCCCAGCCAAGCTGACACACAAACATAACCACCACACTGGGCTTGGGTATAGTAAGGATTGTGAGGCTGGCTCAGGACTGGGCAGTATTTTGTTCTGTTGTACACGGGGTTGCTATGAGTCACAGGTGATTTGACAGCATCTAACAACAACAACAACAACCCCTGTAAGGGTTCTATCCACATTGCTAGCATGCTGTCCAATCCCCTTGGTGAGCCACAAGCACCTTATTTGCATAGTCCCACCTAATGCTCGTGTGGAAGCCACAAGACCATGCATGGCTAGAAGGTCTATATTAAGTAATTCACTGTCCTGCAGTTTGCTTTAGTAGGTGTGTAGTGTTATCTCATTATTGTTTTAACTTGCAATTCCCTAATGACATGCAATGTTGAGTATCTTTTCATTTGTCCACTTTCCATGTGTATATCAGTCCTGAAGGTAGTGCAGCCAGAATACTTACAAGTGAGAATGGTTAGCCTGTCTCACTTTGGACACATCGTCAGGACGGAGCAATTTCTGGAGAAGGACATCCTGGTTAGTAAAGCAAAGGGTCATGAAAAGAAGGAGACACTCAATGAGATAGATTGACACAGTGGCTGCAACAATGGGCTCAAACAGCAATTATTTTGAGGGTGGCATGGGACTAAAACAACGTTTTATCTGTTGTACATAAGGTTGCTCTGAGTCAGAGCTAATTCAACAGCACCTAACAACAACAACAACAACATCTGTGTATCTTCTTTTGTGTGTTGTCTATTCAGAACTTTTACTCATGTTTTAATTGGGTTGTTTGTTTTCTTACTGTTGACTTTTAAGACTTTTTTTGTATATTTTGGATACAAGTACTTTATCAGATAGTGTTCTACAAATATTTTCCCCCAGTTTGTGGCTTGTCTTTTCATTCTCTTAGCTATTTTTAAGATTGAGTAATTTGTCCTTTTATTATTGATTGTAAGACTTCTATTTATATTCTGGATACAAGTTCTTTGTTCACTATATGCATTGCTAATACTCTCCTCTCACCTGTGTCTTGCTTCTTCCATTGTTTAAGACTACCTTTGGAAGAACAGGATTTATACATTTATCAAAATTTGTCATATTTTTTCTTTGAAAGTTGATGCTTTTTTGTCCTAAGAAATGTTTACCAAACCCAAGGTCACAAAGACACTCTCCTTGGTTTTCTTTCACAAGCTTCATTGTTTTTCAAGTTAAATTTTTCATATGGTGTGAGGTAGGGGTCAATGGGTCTCCCGTTTGTTGAAAATGCTTTCCTTTCCCCATAAAATTACTTTGGCGTCTTTGTCAAAAATCAACTGGGCAGTGATTGTTTGGGTTTATTTCTGGACTCTCTATTTTAATCCAGTGGTCTATTTCTCTACTGCAGTGCAATGAATCACTTTTATGTGGCCTTTCTTCCCATAGTCCTGTAACTCCCACCAAATGATTGGGTGGGACTATGCAAATAGGAGCTCTGGTAGCATAGTGCCTAAGACACTTGACTGCTAACCAGAAGGCTGGTGGTTCAAACCTACCAGCCATTCCTCTACTGCAGTGCAATGAATCACTTTTATGTGGCCT
>NW_006921723.1:2138180-2145657 GCF_000298275.1 Orycteropus afer afer
TGGTTCTCTGAAGTCCCACGTAAATTTTGGAAACAGCCAGCTAAGATTTTGATGAGGATATTGCTGAATGGAGAGGAAGTTTGGGGAAAAGCTGCAAATTAAGCCATAGAGTCTTCCAAACCATCACAGGATGTTTCAATGCCAAAAGTTGTACTTTAGAAGATGCAGATATTGGACCGATACTGGGTCACTGTTTCACGTGTGCTTTAGAAACAGAACTCACTTCTGAGCAAGTCGGGCCTATGGTCAGTCTGGGACTCTCTGTAATGTTAATCCCCATTAGCTCCTCCTGAGTGTCCAGTCTCTGCTGACTGGGAGGACCAGCCTGGTGGCGAGGAGGTGGGAAGGTGGCACAAAGCCCACACTTATTCTTGCTGCTCCTCTCCTCTCCTTTCATCCCCATTGGGTCAAAGGATACTTTCTTATTTGTGTTTTGTTCATGTGTTTTGAGATTCACTTTTTAAAAATATTGTTATTGAGATACAATTCACACATCATACAATCCACCCATTTAAAGTGTGCAATTCAGTGGGCTTTAATATATTCATAGAGTCATGCAATCACCACCATTATTTAGTTCCAGAATATTTCCATCATCCAAAAGGAGCCCTCATAGCCATTTGTAGTCACTCCCCATCCTCCCTCTTCCCTAAGCTCTAGGCAACCACTAATCTACTTCTTGTCTTTATGGATTTGCCTGTTATGGACATTTCATGTAAATGACATCACACATATATAGTCTTTTGTGTCTGGCTTCATTCACCCAGTGCAAAGTTCTTGAGGTTCAACCATGTTGTAGCATGAGTCAGTGCTTCACCCCTTTTCATAGCTGAGTAATATTACATTGTGTGGATGGACCACAGTGTATTTATCCATCCATCTGTGGATCGACACTTCGTGCTGTTTCCACCTTTCAGATAGTGTGAATCATGCTGATGTGAACATTCTTGTACATGTTTTTGTGTGTGTTGTGTTCAATTTTTAAGCAAACAAATGTCACATTTGAAGGTGGTATGAAGGGACTCAGGAGCAGGAGGAGGGGGGAGGAATTGGTAGAAATCTCTTGAGTGGTTGAATCACCTGTTTTTATCATGGACAATGACAAACATTGGATGTCCTTGCTCCCAAATGCAGGTTCACAGGGCAGTGTCACCACAGTGGGCACTGGGTGGGTCCATTGTGTCCTCCCTGTGTATATGTGGGGCACAGGGTTGGCTGTGGCCAGGGGCCCTGATGGGGCAGAGGGTGGAAGGGCAGAGCCTTGGAATCTTCCATGGAGAGAGGAACACATCTACACTTGCCCACTCCATTTGCCAGTTCACCCCAGATGGAACTCCGAGCCCCCAGGACTCAGTGACTCATGCGGGAAACCCCGCATTTGTCTCCATTACTCAATTACGCAAACCCCAGTGTGGGAAACAGGGTGGGGCTGGGGAATTATAGGCATTGTATATAAATGACTCACAAATCTGGGCCAGTATGCAAATGACATGCAAATTGCACCCCAACTGTTCCCCTTTTGACATCTGTGTTTGGGGCGATGGCTGCAGTGATGTCAGCCACACAGGGATAGCCCCCAGTCACCAGCAGTAGAGGCAGGCCAGATGCTGCCCGGGATCAGTGGAGACAGGACTCTGAAAAGGGCCAGTGTGTGCTGGGAACAGATCAGGGTTCCCCAAAGCCCGGGGCTGGAGGGAAAAAAGGCAATTGGGGTAATGCAAACAGTGAACATGCTGGGCTGCTAACCAAAAGGTTGGAGGTTGGAGTCCACACAGATGCATCTCTGAAGAAAGACCTGGAGTCTATTTCCAAAAAATCAATCACTGAGAACCCTATGGGGCATGGTTCTAGTCTAACACACTTGGGGTTGCTGTGAGTTGGAGTGCACTCAAGGATAACGAGTTTGAGTGTGTACGTATATCCTAATGAGCCATGTGCACAGCTAGTTGCTGATTTAGTCTTTCTCTCTTACTTGAATGGCCCCTTCTTCCAAATCCCCAAACACCCATGGGCTTGTCAATTCTGTTCAGGAGACTCATTTGTCCTTTCCTGTGCCCTGAATCATGCTGTTATCATTCCCCCACTTTGATTATGTGTTCTGACACCCAATAGAGCCATTATTCCTTACTCCCGTTATTATTATTATTATTATTATTATTATTTATGTTATTTTATTTTTTACTGTGATTTGGGAGAAAGTTTACAGAGCAAATTCATTTTCCTTACAGCAGTTCATACGCATTTTGTTTCATGACTGTGGTAGTTGTTTGTGTGTCAACTTGACTGGGCCTGGTTGAGTGGCTGGGCAGCTGGTGGTAGTTATTCCCCATGATGAGACTGGCAATCAACTCCATGGTGGAATCTACTGGGAGCAGCTGAGTAGCTGCCTTTGGGACGTGGTCTGCTTCCTGTATATAAGCAGCAGCTTTGGGAGTGGTCTCTAGTTTATGGCACGCTTGGACCCTGCATGTAGCCGTGTCATTGTTCAGCAGCCTGCCAAGCTCTGCCAACCTTGGGACTTACAATGGATTTGAATTAATGGCCTGCTGTGTGGTTTGATAACATCAGGACTGTGCCTTTTTACTTGTCAACCTTGGGCTTGGCAGCCTCAGCAGCCAGCAGCTCTCTGAGTGAAGAAAAGCCTCTAGCTTCAGTGGGCTGGAAGCTGGAGGCAGAGCTGAAGCCCAAGGCTGAGAGGCTTTCACCCAGCCCCTAGAGCCTGGCACTTTGAACTTGGACTTAAAGCCTCCAAACTGTAAGAGAATAAACTCCTGTTTGTTAAGGCCATCCCATTTGTGGTGTATTCTTGTCTGAGTGGCACTAGGTAACCAGAACAATGACATTGATCACAATCCCCATAACGGAACAGCTCTCTTCCCACTTCCTCCCTGTGGTGACCTTTTCCCTGTGTCCTTCTTCCTTATACATTCCTGTCCCTGTGCAAATACTACCCTTCTGATCTCCCATGATTAATTTTTCTAAGGAGTGTACCTACCTGGTTTAAATGTTCACCCCATATGCCTGTCTATTATTTGGCTAGAAGCCAACAGGTGGTGAGTTCAATTCCAGGCCTGAAGGGACTAGGGGCCACAGTCAGGGGTCTCACTAGGCTCTATCAGACCAGCAAGCCTGGTCCATTTTATGATTTTGAATTTTGTTCCACATTGTTTTCCCGCTCTATCCAGGATCTCCTATTTTGATACCTTTCCGTGTGGTTGACAATGGTAGCCAGGTACCATCTAGGTATGGTCTTAAGGTCATGTAGATTGAGATTCACATGGTCCACTAGTCCCTTGGATGAGTTGTTTCCATGTGTCTTTTTCGTCATTCTTTTTTGCTCCAGACAAGGAGAGACCAATTGTTGCATCTTGGATGGCCGCTTGCTAGCTTGTAAGACCCCCATCACTACTCACCCAAGCAGGATGTAGAACAATGTTTTTGTGTAGTATATTATGCCAATTGAGCTTGATGTCCCCCATGACCATGGTGCCAAGCCCATGGGTTCAGTGACTCACTCCCTCAAGGTATTTGGTTGTGGTTAATAAGTTATCATAACTTTGCCCCCATTAGCTCTATTATATATATCTATGGACATTCTTGGGAGCTCTGGTGGCATAGTGCCTAAGGCACTTGACTGCTAACCAGAAGGTTGGTGGTTCAAACCCACCAGGTACTCCTTGGAAGAAAGGTTGGGCAATCTACTTTTGTAGTGATACCACCTCGGAAACCCAAGGAGGGGTTGCTATGAGTCAGGTCTGACTTGATGGCACATAACAACAACAATAACAACATGGACATTCTTATAGCACTTAGAAATACGTATGTAGAAATAGCATCTGCCAAACTTATAATAACTTAATGGAAGCAGCAGTCAGGACATTAGATGACATGTAGCACTGGGAAGGTCAACCGTGAAGGAACTGTTTCAAGTGCTTAGGAGCAAGGATGTCTCCTTGAGGACTAAGGTGTGCCTGACACAAACCATGATGTTTCCAATCACCTTGTGTGCATGTGAGAGATGGACAATGAATAAGGAAGACCGAAGAAGAGTTGATGCTTTTGAGTTGTGGTGCTGGCGAAGAATGCTGAAAGTACCATGGACTGCTAAAAGAACTAACAGATCTGTCTTGGAGGAAGTGCAGCCAAGATGCTCCTTGGAAGCAAGAATGGCCAGACTTCATCTCACCTACTTTGGTCATGTTGTCAGAAGGGACCATTCCCTGGAGAAGGATGTCATGCTTGGTAAGGTGGAGGGTTGATGAAAGAGGGGAAGGCCTTCATTGAGATGGATTGACACAGTGGCTGCAATGGTGGGTTCAAGTATAGCAGGGATCGTGGAGCTGGCGTGGAATTGGTCGGTGTTTCGTTCTGCTGTGCATGGGGTCGCTATGAGTCAGAAACGACTCGACAGCACCTAACAAGAACAACAACAAACTTACATATGGTCATGGATATGTTCCTTTTTGCCTAGCCATACCTGATCATTTAGCCTGTCTAGCTGTGTATTCACCCACAGATTAATCTTTATTATTACTGATAATGCAGGGCTGTGTAAGTAAAATGTTTATCTTTGTTGTTTGTACCTCTTGTGCACCTCTCTGTCTTCCTTTTCTTTAGTGGTATTGTGTTGGTCACTTGCTTTTGATATATTGCCATTCCCTTCTCCCAAATTAATACTTATCTCTTACCTATCTAGCAATTTTACTTTCCCATCCCATCCCTGGTAACCAACAAAGAAAGTTTCCTTCCATATGTAAGCCTTCCTTGACTTTTTATCATAGTGGACTCATGCAATATTTGTCCTTCTATGATTGACTTATTTCACTCAGCATTCTGTTCTGGTTCCCTAGTGCCGCTCTGACAAGAATAAACCACAAAAGGGATGGCTTGAACAAAAGGGAGTTTATTCTTACAATTTGGAGGCTTTAAGTTCAAGTTCAAAGTACTAGGCTCTAGGGGCTGGGTGAAAGCTCCTCAACCTTGGGGTCCAGCTCTGCCTCCTGCTCCCGGCCCACTGGAGCTAGAGGCGTTTCTTCACTCAGACAGCTGCTGGCTGCTGAGGCTGAGAAACCCCAAGGTTGACAAGGAAAAAGGCAAAGTCCTGATGTTACCAAACTACACGGCAGGCCATCACTTAAGTCCACTGTAAGTCCCAAGGTCGGCAGACCATGGCAGGCTGCTGAGCAACAACACGGCTACATGCAGGGTCCAAGCATGCCATAGGCTAGAGACCAGTCCCAAGGCTTCTCCTTATATATAGGAAGCAGACCACATCCCAAAGGGAGCTACTCACACATGCAGTTGCCATGAATTAGAAATCCATTCAACAGCACTCAACAAAAGCATCATAAATGATTGTATCATGTGGTCTCTTAGTTCTTTTTCTTATCTTATTGCATCATCCAGCATCACCATGCTCTGCACCAGCATTTCACATTAGACATGAATGTGGACATCCTTGCCTTGTCCCCAGACACCTTTCCCCTCCTGTCCCACCATCACCATGAGCAGGCAATTCCTTTCTAGTCTCTATCCTTGATCAGACTAAGGAAACTTCTTCCTAATTCTCATTTATTAAGAACTTAAAAAAATTTGGAAGTGGTTATTGAATGTTCCCCAATGTTTTTCCAGCACAGCTGAGATCACCATTAGAGATGATGGGTATCTTTCTCCTTTCATCTTCTTTTTGAGTCAGTGATGTGCAGAGGTCTTCTGAAGCTGAACTTCCCTTGGCTCCCGGGAACACAGCCCAACACGCTCCTGGCATGTTGTCCTTTGAGAACACAGCTGGATTCAATTTGCTCATATTTTATTTAGCATTTTTGCACCAAACTCCTGACCCCTTCCTGGCATCTCTGTGCCCCACAGCTGAGCTGATTTCCACTGTGAGTGTATGTGTGAGCGTCTGCCAGGAATATCTGCAGGAGCTCAACAGGGAGAACTCAATCTTCCTTCCCAGACTACCTCCCAGACCCCTAGACCTGCTCTTCCTCCAGGTGACCCTGCTGCTCACCTGAGAACCCTGGGCAGTGCCCTCCATGCCCCATCTCCTAGTCCTGTTGATTCATTCCCCTCAATGGTTGGGAAGGAGGAACACACCAACATAAGACTCCCTGCGGTCTGCAGGCTTCTCCCAGCCTCCCCTGCTGATCTCGGCATCTGCAGCTGAGGCCAAGACTGAGGCCCCACATTCTTGTTCATTTCAGGCATCTGGAAGATTGCCAAGAAGCCTTGCTGAGCAAGAGCCAAGACCAGGCAGGAAGCTGGGAAGTTTCCACTAATACAGCCCCACCTGTCTCCTCCCTAGTACCACAGCTGAGTCGGCCTCAGGCTCAGATGGATCTAGGTGCACCTGGGGTGGCAGTACAAGGATGGAGGATCCACCCCATGCTCTGTCCTCCCTGGGGCCAGGTCTCAGGCTGGGACTGAGATGGGGGAGCCTTCAAGAGGCAGCTCACTTCACCCCCACCCAGCAGCTGTATGGAATCCTGATGAAATTGCTGTGCAACCTGCATCAAATCACTGCCCCTCTCTGGGTTGTCCCCGTTTCTTTCTCCCAACCCCTACCAGGCAATGGGGCACTCAAGGGGCTGCTCAAGCAAAGCAAAGATCCCAAATTTGAAAACAAAACAAATGCACCCAACGTCTAGAAAGGGAAAGACTTTGATGTTCAATGAGAATAAGAAATACATTGACACATCACAGGAGAAATGTGAACAGTGTTGCTGGTCCGTGTACTTGTGTTATGGTTGGGTGTTGGTCTTACTCTGAAACGCCTATAGGGAGGTGAGTGGACATGAGGGTCATAGGGAACAAAGTTCGATTCCTAGCCAGTGCCCATGTGCAGTCACTACCCATCTGTCAGTGGAAGCTTATGGTTGGTATGACACTGAACAGATTTCAGTGGAGCTTCCAAGCCAAGATAGGCTAGGAAGAAGGGCCTGGCAATTTACTTCTGAAAACTAGCCCGTGAAAACCCTATGGGTCCCAACAGTCCAATTTGCAACTGATTGTGGGGATGGCACAGGCCTAGGCGCTACCTCATTCCATTGTACTTAGGGTTGCTGCGAGTCAGGGGGGCTCAAAGGCAACTAACAACGTGAGGTCATACTGGAGTCGAGAGGGTCCTGATCTTGTCCAACTGGTGTCCTTATGAAAGAGAAGAAACACAGAGATAGGGAAACAGAGGAAGGAACCCAAGTGATGCTACAGCTGCAAGCCAAGGAACACCTGCAGCCACCGGAAGTGGAGAGAGAGGCACAGATACCTGATCTGAACTCCTAACCTCCACCACTGTGAGACAATTCATTTCTATTCTTATAAGTTCCTCATTATGTTGTTAGCTGCCGGCAAGGCAGCTCCCAACTTGTGGCAGTCTCCTGAGTTACAGGGTAGAACTGAGCTCCGTAGGGTTTTCTTGGCTGTGATCTTTATGGAAGTAGATCGCCAGGCCTTTCTTCTGCAGTACTGCTGGGCG
>NW_006921723.1:2146122-2179310 GCF_000298275.1 Orycteropus afer afer
CAATCTCCTTTGAGATATGAAAGAGATTAAACAAGAGAGCAGAGATCAGAGGGACCTGACTACCACTAAGAGGGAAGAGCCAGGAGCAGAATGTGTCCTTCGGACTCGGGGTCCCTGTGCTGAGAACCTCCTAGACCCAGGAGAAGAGTGATACCAAGACATACCGAGATCTCCCGGGGACACTGGGCCCACAGATGTTATAAGGAGATAAGGACATTCCCTCAGAGCTGACTGAGAGAGAAAGCTTTCCCCTAGAGCTAGCACTTTGAATTCAGATTTCTAGCCTCATAATCTGTGAGAGAATAAATTTCTGTTAAAGCCACCCATTTCTGTTATAGTAGTTCTAGATAACTGAGACAGTTTAGTAGCTGTTCTGGTTACCTAGTGCTGCTCTGACAAGAATAAACCACAAATGGGATGGTCTTAACAAACAGAAGTTTATTCTCTTACAGTTTGGAGGCTTTAAGTCCAAGTTCAAAGTGCCAGGCTCTAGGGGCTGAGTGAAAGCCCCTCAGCCTTGGGCTTCAGCTCTGCCTCCAGCTCCTGGCCCACTGAAGCTAGAGGCATTTCTTCACTCAGACAGCTGCTGGCTGCATTTCTTCACTCATACAGCTGCTGGCTGCTGAGGCTGCCAAGCCCAAGGTTGACAAGTTAAAAAGGCACAGTCCTGATGTTACCAAACCACATGACAGGCCATTAATTCAAGTCCATTATAAGTCCCAAGGTCAGCAGAGCATGGCAGGCTGCTGAACAACGACATGGCTACATGCAGGGTCCAAGGTGCCATAAGCTAGAGACCATTCCCAAAGTTGCTGCTTATATACGGGAAGCAGACCACATACCCAAAGGCAGCTACTCAGCTGCTTATGGTAGATCCCACCATGGAGCTGATTGCCAGTCTCATCATGGGCAATAACTACCACCAGCTGCCCAGCCACTCAACCAGCCCCAGCCAAGTTGACACACAAGCATAACTACCACAGGAGCTGAGTGCAAACTGTTGGGCCACCCAGGGACCTTTATAAGCCTCACAGTTTGTGGTATTTTGTTACAGCAGCCCTAGAAGACTTATACACAGACCCTGGCTCTGATTTCCTATCCCTTCTTCTCCCTTCCATTGTCATCCCCCTCAGGCAAGGTGTCTAAGACACAGTAGAATTAAAAGCCAGGCAGAGCAGGGTTCAAATCCTACCTTTGCAGCATACCAGGTACACATGAACAACTCTAGCACTTGGAGCCTCAGTTTCCCCTTTAGTAAACTCTAGGGCTCCCACAACTACTCAGGCCTCAGACTGTGCATGTGTGTGGGGGTCCTGGAGCTAGGAAAGGTGCTGCTTTTGCAGGGAGAGGGAGGCATTGTCAGAGGGACCACAGGCTCCATGGGGACCCCAGCGTGTGTTTGATTTAAGGAAAAAGCCACCAGACAACCACTATCTGAAAACAGGCCCCAGGCAAGGGAGGGCACGGGGAGTCAGCAGATTGTAGACTATCAGGGAAAAGGGACCACCCCAGAAAGCAAACAGTGGCTTTGTGTCCCTGAGGGGCCAGCTGTGGTCACACATTAATGCCCGGAACCAACCCGCTATTCCTCACGAAGGCACACAGTGTTTGCTGAGTTTAGTCCTTGCTCAAACATTTATTTTCAAGACAAGATGGCTGCGGAGTCCGATGCACTTTAGCCAAGTCCCAGCCACTGCTGGGTGCCAGGGTCAGGCTAGGCGCACCCTGAAGGCTGGATGTAGCTGGAGGGTGGTAGGATTCTCTCCAGGCAAGATGCTGGGCCAGGAATCCTAGGGTTGGAGAATTCTCACCTTTTGGAGTATGTGGGGATTCTCACAAGAATTTGCAGCCTTTGCCATAAAAAAGGACCGAAGAATAAAGTATCTGTACACACTGTGCAATAGCCATGCCTACGCCCCAGCATTGTTGGGAGATAAAATGAGTTAACCCTGAATGCAGGAACGCAAACAGACACTCTTTCCTATTGATAAACATGCCCTGCTCTGCACAGTTTTTCACACACCAATGTTCATCGCAACATTATTTATTAGAGCCCCATAGTAGAAACAACCCAACTGTCCATTAGCAGGTAACTGGGTAACACAGTGTGACTCGATGGCACTTAACAACACAATGTGGTCTATCCGTACGATGGAATGTTGTTGTTGTTGTTGTTAGGTGCCATTTAGCCAGCTCCATAGTGACCCCGTGTACAACAGAACGAAACACTGCCCTGTCCTGAGCCATCCTCACAACCCTTGCTATACTTAAGCCCGTCATTGCAGCCACTGTGCTAATCCATCTTGTTGAGGGCCTTCCCCTTTTTCACTGACCCTCCACTTTACCAAGCATGATATCCTTCTCCAGGCAATGGTCTCTTCCAACAACATGGCCAAAGTAGGTGACACGAAGTCTGGCCATTCTCGCTTCCAAGGAGCATTCCAGCTGCACTTCTTCCAGGACAGATTTGTTTGTTCTTCTGGCAGTCCGTGGTGTATCTTCAGTGTTCTTTGCCAAGGCCACAACTCAAAGGCATCAACGCTTCCTTGATCTTCCTTATTCAATAGAATATGATTCAGTCATAAAGAGAAGTGAAGCTCTGATACTTGCTATAGCATGGATCATAACCTTGAAAACATCCTGTTGAGTGAAAGAAGTCAGATACAAAAGGTCACATCGGGTCCAGTCCTATTGATATGAAATCTCCCGAAAAGGCAAATCCACAGCAACAGAAAGTAGATTAGTAGTTGCCTGGAGCTTGTGGGAGGGGGGATGGGGAGTGACTGCTAATGGGAATGGGGCTTCCTTTTGGGGTGATGAGAATGATCTAAATTTGATAGCGGTAATAGTTGTACAATTTTGTGAGTATAATAAAAACTGTTGAGTCATACACTTTAAAAGGTGAATTTCAGGGCATACGAATTATATCTCAATAAAGGTGCTATTAAAAGAAAGAAGGAAACATTATGCTGAGTAAAAGAAGTCAGGCACAAAAGGCCACTTAATGTACAATTTTGCTCCCTGTTCCCCCTCCCCCAGCCCCTGACAACCACGAATGTGCTTCCTGTCTCTATAGATTCACCTCTTCTGGATGTTTCATGTAAATGGAATCATACAACATGTGGTCTTTTGGGTCTGGCTCCTCTCAGTGAGCATCGTGTTTTTGAGGTTCATTCATGTTGTAGCATCTATCAGAGCTGCATCCTTTTCATGGCTGAGTGATACTCCATTGTGTGGATGGACCACACAGTGTGTGTCCACCATCTGTTGGTGGGCATTTGGGTTGTTTTATTGTTTTAGCCATTGTGAATAGTGCTGCAATTAATATTGATGTCTTATTCTCTGAGGGCTGCTGTAACGGCAAATACCACATGTGGGCAACTTTGAAGAATAAGAATTGATTGTTTCCCAGTTCTGGAGGCTAAAAGTCCCAATCAGGGTCTTGGCAGCATCAATTCTTTCCTTGTCAGTAGCCCTGGGCATTCCTTGGTTCCTTGGCTTATAGTTGATCCTTATGATTCTCCCCGTCCTTCCTGTGTGTGCGTGTGCGTGTGTGTGCTTTTATACTAATCTGTTCTTTTTATAACTCAGAAGTTAAATAGATGGAGAATCCACCCAGGTACGATATCAACTAATTGATTAGATTGCCTTATGGAAGGTTATCTGCTCTGCTAAAGGCCAGATGGTTGTGGAGTACCTGGGTGGAGCAGTCGAGCACTAGGCAATAAGCTGAAATGCTGGGGGTATGAACCCACCCAGCAGTGCCCCGGATGAAAGTCCTGACTATCTGCTTCCAAAAGCTCACAGCCTTTAAAACTCTGGAGCAGTTCTACTCTGACACACTTGGGGTCACCATGAGTCAGAATCAACTTGAAGACAAACAACAAGAGGGCTAGATGATTAAATCTTTTTTTTTTTTTAATTATGATTTAGGTGAAAGTTAACAGAGCAAATTCACTTTCCATACAACAGTTTGCACACACGTTGTCTTATGACATTGACTACAATTTCCCACAATGCAACAGCTCCCCTCCCACTTCCTCCTGATAGTGACCCCTTCCCTGTGTCCATCCCTCCATGCACTCCTGTCCCTTGAGCTGTCTCCTGGTGCATAAGCAGCCCTTCTTTTTCCCATGATTGTTCTCTCCAAGGAGTATATCTATCTCAGGCACATGTTCAACTCATATGCCTGTCTTTTGTTTGGCTGGAAGCCTCAGGAGTAGGTTCAATTCCAGACCTGAAGGGCAGCTAGGGACCAGAGTCTCAGTGGTTCCACCAGGCTCTATCAGACCAGCAAACCTGGTCCCCCCCTTTTTTTTTCCTAATGATTTTGAATTTTGTTCCACATTGTTCTCCCTCTCTATCCAGGATCTCCTCCATAGATCCCCCTTCGAGTGGTTGACAATGGTAGCTGGGCACCAGATGATTAAATCTTATGATTAAATCATAACAACCTATGGCCAAAATGTCAATACATGCTTTGGGAGAACACAATTCGATACATGACAATTTGTGTATCAGTTTTTGTGTTTTTCAGTCACTATTGACAAGTTAGCTGAACTAACCACTCTTAGAATGTGCATTCAAGTTTTCCTGATCAATTCAACTTTAAACTACCCCAAGTGAAGGGAAAAACAAGAAAGAGGCACAGAAAAAAGAGGAGAGAGGCAGTTGGCTGCAGACAAATAGGAAATTATGCCTGGAAGAGGATCACTATGTTTCTTTTACAAGAAGGGACAAAGTTTAGGTGCAAGAAAATCTATTTCACACACACACACACACACACACAGGAAGGAGCTTTTACAATTTTTAAAAAATTATCCTGAAAACATACACACAAACACAACAACTTCCACATTTAAAATTTGCTGACATTGATTACATGTTCCATGTTGTGCCCCCATTCTTGCTATCCTCATACAAAATATTCCATCATCGTAGATATAAACTCAGTGCCCCCCACACAAAAACTCTCCCTTTCCCCATCCCTCCTGCTCCTCCAAAAAACCAAAGACCAAACTCACTGCCATTGAGTCAATTGCAGCTCATAGCAACCCCCATTAGGTTTCCAAGGCCATATGTCTTTACAGAAATAGACTGCTTCATCTTTCTTCCGTGAAGTGGCTGGTGGGTTTGAACCACCAATCTTTTGGTTAGCAGCCAAATGTCTTAACCACTACACCACCAGAGCATCTTCCCACCCCTGGTAGCCTCTAATAAACACTGATCTATACACTTGCCTGTTATTGATGTTTCAGTAAGTGTTATTGTTGTTGTCAGGTGCCGTCAAGTCTTCTCCAACTCATAGCAACCCTACGTACAGGAGAACAAAATGCTGCGTGGTCCTGTGACAGCTCCACAGTCCTTGCTATACCTCAGCCTATCATTGCAGCCACTGTGTCAATCCATCTTGTTGAGGGCCTTCCCCTTTTTTGCTGACCCTCCACTTTACCAAGCCTGATATCCTTCTCCAGGGAATGGTCCCTTCTGACAACATGACCAAAGTAGGTGAGATGAAGTCTGGCTATTCTTGCTTCCAAGGAGCATTCCAGCTGCACTTCTTCCAGGACAGATTTGTTTCCATAAATGAGATCAAACAATATTTGTCTTTTTGTGTCTGGCTACTTTCACTGAGCATAATGTTTTCAAGGTTCAGCCATGTTGTAACATGTATCAGAGCTTTATTCATCAAGAGCAGTATTCTATGGTGTGGATGGACCACATTGTGTTCACCCATCATCTGTTGATGGACATTTGGTTGTTTCTACCATTTGGCTCTTGTGAAAAGTGCTGCAGTGAACATTTGTGTAGAGGTTTCTGTTTGTGTTCCTGCCTGCACTTCTTCTGGGCAGATACCTGGGAATGGGATTGCTGGTTTCAACATGAAATTGGCCTTTGGCAATCTTATCATGCTGTAAGATCACAAAGCCAGTATATCTTATTCTCTAAAGTCCAGAGCAAAAGACTCATAGCCACCCCCACTGGGTTTCCAAGGCTGTAAATCTTTACAGAAGCAGACTGCCTCATCTTTCTTCTGCAGAGCAGCTGGATGGGTTTGAACCACTGACTTTTTGGTTAATAGCCAAGTGCCTTGACCACTAACTACCAGAGTTATATACATACATATATTTATGAAGAGAGTGAGTGAGAAAAAGAGAGAAATGTATCTCAAGGAATGGCTCATGCAGTTATAGAGGCTGGGAAGTCCCAAGTCCATGGTCAGATGTCAAGCTGGAGGCCTCTCCTGACTCATGTAGCTGCTGGGGCTGATGAGTGGCAGGCAATACAGCAGGCTGCTGGCTTTGGAGGTTGGCAAATACAAGATTGACAGGTAAGATGGCAGGCTGTTGGCTCACAGGCTGCAAAGGCAACTATCTTAAGATTGGCAAACAATATGGCAGGCCACTGGGTCAAGTCCGAGAACTAGAGATGATGATGGGCAAGATGTAGGATCCAGATCCAGCAAAAAGCCAGAAAGCTTTGCCAGAGCTTTTTTTTTTTTCTTTAGCTTTTATTTTTTATTTTATTTATTTATTTTCTATTGTGATTTGGGTGAAGATTTATAGAGCAAATTCACTTTCCATACAACAGTTCACATACACTTTGTCTCATGACATTGATTGCAATTTACCACAATGCAACAGCTCCCCTCTCACTTCCTCCCTATAATTACCTCTTCCCTGTGTCCATCCCTCCATGCCATCCTGCCCCCTGAGCTGTCTCCCTGTGCATAAGCTTTCTCCCATGATTGTTCTCTCCAAGGAATGTATTTACCTCAGGTAAATGTTCAACTCATATGCCTGTCTTTTGTTTGGCTGGAAGCCACAGGTGTGGGTTCAATTCCAGACCTGACGGGCAGCTAGGGGCCATAGTTTCAGTGGTTCCACCAGGCTCTATCAGATCAGCAAACCTGGTCCCCCCCCCCTTTTTTTTTCTCCAAATGATTTTGAGTTTTGTCCACATTGTTCTCCCTCTCTCTCTAGGATCTCCTACATAGATCCCCTTCCAAGTGATTGACATTGATAGCCGGGCATCATCTACTTCTTCTGGTCTCATAGTTGCATAGGCTGCAGATTGGATGGTGTACCAGTTGCTAGGACTGATTGTATCCATGTATTTTTGTTTTTCTTCATTCTTCTTTGCTTTGGATGAGGATACCCATCGTTGCATCTAGACGGCAGCTTACAATCTTTTAAGATCCCAGTCACTCCTCACCAAAGTAGGAGGTGAAACAATGTTTTGTGTAGTATGTTATGCCAATTGAGCTTGATGTCCCCTGCGACTATGGTCCCGAGCCCACAGGTTCAACTACTCAGTCCCTCTGGGTAGCTGGCCGTGACCAAGCAGTGACTACACTTTGCTTCTTGTCAGCTCTACTATACGCCTTTGCCAGAGCTTTTCCATGTAGATTGGAAGCAGGCCAAAAAGCCTTTCAACTAATGGACTGCTCATAACAGATCTCATCATGGAAATGATATATCAGATCTCATCATGGGGGATGACTAAATCATAACTGTTAAACCACTTAGAACCATGGCCCAGCCAAGTTGACCCACAACCTTAACTATTGTGCAGGCCCTTTAAAATCTTGCTAAGAATTCTCCTCAGCCAGATATCCAAGTTCATCATTTACAAGTTCTGCCTTCCACCAAACATTTTAACATAATTTAGACAAGTTCTTTGCCACTGCATAAAAAGCATCACCCTTCCTCCATTGTTCAATCACATGTTCATCACTTTCTTTTAAAGCCTCATTAGAAGCACATTTAACACCCACATTTCTAGGAACATTCCGTTGCTGGTGCCATATGTATTTTCTAAGATGATAAAGAGTTTCTCTATAGCTCTCCTCACTTCCTTCTGAGTCCTCTCCAGAATTACCTTTGACATCCGTGATTCTACCAACAGCCTCTTCAAGGCAATTTAGTCTTTCACTATCATACGTCTTAAAACTCTTCCAGCCTCCATCCATCACCCAATTCCAAAACTACTTCCACATTGGTAGGTATTTGTTAGACTAGCACCCTATTCCCAGTACCAAATCTATCTTCAATATATAGTGCTGCTATAATAGAAATACCACAAGTGGATGGCTTTTTTTTTTTTTTTTTTAATTATTGTGAATTGAATGAAAGTTTACAGGGCAAATTCATTTTCCACACAGCAGTTCATACATATTTTTTTAATGATATTGACTGCAAATTCCCCACAATGTAACAGCTCTCTTCCCACTTCCTTCCTGTAGTTACCTCTTCCCTGTGTCCTTCTTTCCTATGCATTCCTGTCCCTTGAGCTATCTCCCTGTGCAAATACTGCCCTTTTGTTCTTCCATGATTGTTCTGGTGGCGTAGTGCCTAGAGCATTTGACTGCTAATGAGAAGGCTGGCAGTTCAAACCCACCAGCCACTCCTAAGAAGGAAAGTTGGGCAATCTACTTCCATAGAGATACCACCTTAGAAACCCAAGGAGGGGTCGCTATGAGTCGGAATTGACACGATTGCAATGAGTTGTTTTTTTTTTTAAATGATTGATCGTTCTAAGACGTGCATCAACCTGATGTAAATATTCACTTTATATGTCTGTCTATTGTTTGGCTGGAAGCTGCAGGAGTGAGTTCAATTCCAGACCTGAAGGGTAACTAGGGGCCATAGTCTCAGGGGTCTCACAGGCTCTATCAGACCAGTAAACCTTTTTTTTTTTTAAATGAATTTGAGGTTTTTTTCCACATTGTTCTCCCACTCTATCCAGGATCTTCTGCACTGACCCCTTTCTGAGTGGTGGCTTCAACAAACAGGAATTTATTTTCTAACACTTTAGCAGCTAGAAGTCTGAATTCAGGGTGCCAGCTATAGAGGAAGTGTCTCTCTCTGTTGGCTCTGGAGGAAGGTCCTTGTCTCTTCTGAAAAGTTAATCTGAAAAGATTAACTCACTGGGGGCGGGGGGAGGAGTGCATGAGAGAGAACCAAAACCCAGAAGGACACACAAAAAAAAGAAAAAAAGACACACCCTACACTAATCCTGCTTCATTAACATAACAGAAAACTCATTGTCAAATGGGATTATAACCATAGGCATAGGGGTTAAGATTTACAACACATATTTTGGGGGAGGGGAGGAACACAATTCAATCCAAAACAATAGCCATCCTAGAGGGGGTGAAGAGGTATCTCAATTGATCTTAGATGAGATGAATGATGGAGAGGACCCCACAAAAACAGCAGCGGTCTGTTGTCATGTTCCCTGTGTAAGCTTGGGTCTCCAGAACTTTGCCAAAGGCCAGTAGATCAGAGGCTGGAAGCACACCTGGTCCCAGGCCAATGAAGCTAAACAAAGCAGTTCTCAGAGACACAAAGATATGATCAGAGAAGTTTGTCTTGATTTCCTAGGGCTGCTATAACATAAATACCACAAGTGGGTGGCTTTAAAGAACAGAAATGTATTGTCTTACAGTTCTGGATGCTCAAAGTCCCATTCAGGGTCTCAGTTGTGTGAATTCCTTCCTTGTTGGTAGCCCTGGGTGTTCCTGGGTTCCTTGGTTTGTAGATGATCCTCACACGGCATCTGTCTCTCTCTCTCTCTCTCTCTCTGTATGTTCCTGTATGTGAGTCTAACCTGCTCTTTCTATAATTCAGAAATAGTTAGGTTTAGGGCCCACCCCACACTGGTATGACCTCAACAGATTGATTCTGTGATGCGGTCAATTACTTAGTATGGCTTTTCTAGCTATATATAGTCTTTGTAACTCCCATCAGATTACTGAGTGGGGCCATGCAAAAAAGGTGTATAGAATTCTAATATTGGGATTGGTTAGTTTTGTCACTCTGCCAGGGTTAAAATGAGCCTTCCTTGTGGCAGAAAGGGGGATCTCACTGCCATCAACAGAAGAGCTGGAGGGAGAGTGGAGTGTGTCCTTGGGCCTGAGATCCCTGTGCTGGACCTCCTTGGCAGAGAGATGACTGGCTGAGAGAGAGATGCCTGGCTGAGAGACTATTGCAGGCCAAGTTTCAGAATAATGACTAGAAAGTCAGCCGTAGTTCAGAGGGAAATTTATAAGAGGATAGTAACTTTGGTAGCATAGTGCCTAAGGCATTTGACTGCCAACCAGAAGGCTGGGGTTCAAACCCACCACCCATTCCTGGGAAGGAAGGTTGGGCAATCTACTTCTGGAGATACTGCCTTGGAAACCCAAGGAGAGGCTGCTGTGAGTTGGGTCCGACTCGACAGCAGTGAGTTTTTTGGTTTAACCTTGCATGGTGGAGACACACGGGGCCAGAGGCAACGCCTTACAAACTAGGGGGATTTATTGTAGTTTTTAAGGCTGTGGGGTACGTGATTTCAAAAGACCTTATGCAGGCAGGTTACTCATAAAATCCTGACCCTTTTGTGAAAGTCAGGAAGCGGAACAAGGCTGTGATAAATTCCTAAGATAGACCTCAACTTCCTTCAGCCTAGGTGTGTGTACAATCTCTTTCGAAGATGGAGTCTGTGTGTTCCAACGTGGATGCCACGACTTCTTCTGTGCAGGTGTATTCTGCTGTTTGCTCTTGGTTCGAGTCTTGGTCTCATCTTGGATTGGCCATCATAGTCCATCAGGCGGTAAAGGAAGGCAGGGCTGCACAGGCTCCAACACTGGTTAACACTGACCCCGGGTAGTGGACTAGAAGACGTCTCAAGAATGGCCTGTTATCTGTCTTCAACAGCAGCCGCCCTAGGGCTGAGCAGACAGTTGGGCAGAACCTTGAGGAAGATGGACTCTCAAGAGCCAGCCCCCTCCATTTTGAAGAGATCTGGCTGGAGTGGGGGGCTTGCCCAGTACCCATACCATACCTTCCAGACCCCATTTGAGGTAGCCAGAGCTGAAGACCAGGCCTACTCCAGTGTTTGCCTGGACCTGTTCCTCCTCCTGCTGGAGCCCCTGCCACCTCAGGTCCTGGGAGATGACAGATCACACACTCCAGGCAGAGAGAGGGTAGGGCTTCCCAACCTGGAGCCAGGGGACTTTGCAGATGCTAGGCTGATGAGTTTGTTATAAATTAGGGACGCGTTAAGAGGAGGTGAGAAGGGTTCAGTAACAGCTTTCGGGGCCCATTTTTTTGATTTCCTGTTCAGTTTGTATATTGCGATTGTTCCTGTCTCATAAGCTTATTGCAAAACCAATAAAGATGATCTATTCAGAGAAAGGAAAAAAAAAGAAAGAAAGAAACAGAATGGCCTGTTATCAGGAAATGACATCTAAGTAGTAATTTCACATTTGCATTATTTCTTTTGCAGTGTCCCTTCCTTAGTCTCAGGATCTGAGGAATGTGGTTGCCCTGTCCTCTGAGCTGTTCCTGTCTTGGTTTTATGACCTTAGGAATGTGGTTGCAGGGGCAGGATTCTTACGTGATTATGGCTACAAGTAGTAGAAGGCAATGTTTAAATTGAACAAGATTAATATGGAGCTCAGGTTATGAAGTTAGAACACATATTCATCCCCCAGAAATTCTAATCTGCCTATACTACTACAAGACAGCAGCAGTGGAGTGCACATAGGTGTACCTATCACCTATAACAGTTCAAAACCACCAGCCACCCCTCGGAAGGAAGGTTGGGCAATCTACTTCTGTAGTGATACCACCTTGGAAACCCAAGGAGGTGTCTCTGTCAGTCGGATCTGCCTCGACGGCAGTGAGGCAATCTACTTCCGTAGTGATACTGCCTCGGAAACCCAAGGAGGGGTCGCTATGAGTCAGGTCCGACTTGATGGCACATGAAAATAACAACAACAACATCACCTATAACAAAAACTAAATTAAACTCACTGCCGTCGAGGCAGATCTGACTGATAGAGATACCTCCTTGGGTTTCCAAGGCGGTATCACTACAGAAGTAGATTGCCCAACCTTCCTTCCGAGGAGTGGCTGGTGGGTTTGAACCGCCAGCCTTCTGGTTAGCAGTCAAGTGCCTAGGCAGTCATAGGCAGAGCTAAAAAAAAGGCTTGGTAATGTTTGCCTGAGCAGGGTAGAGGCCAGACCAAGAGGCCAAGGGCCAGAGAGGCATGCCTGAGGGCACAGCACAAGAGAGGCCTCCTGATTGAAGAATTGTATCCTGAGACTGCTCCTGAACCTGACTTGTAGCCTGTTAAAAACCAAATTACTCCCCTAATCAACGAGCTCTGGTAGCATAGTGGCTAAGGCACTTGACTGCTAACCAGAAGGCTGGTGGTTCAAACCCACCAGCCACTCCTCGGAAGGAAGGTTGGGCAATCCTACTTCCGTAGTGATACTGCCTCGGAAACCCAAGGAGGGGTCGCTATGAGTCAGGGCTGACTCGACGGCACATAACAACAACAACAACAATCAACCCCACAATTGTGAGCATTTGTGAATTCTGTGTGGCCACTGCAATGAATTATCGAACCCAGCAGGGCAGTAGTGAGTGCTGTGGGAGGAACAGCTGGTGTCAGAGTTAGTAAAAAGGTTGGAGGGTGGCAGTATATCTGACCTCATCGGAATCAGCCTTGGGCTGCCAATGGTGACTCTGTCTCCCCGTCTTAAGGCTGGAGGAGGTAAGAAGGTGCTGCTTCCATGCCCTTTTTGCTAATTCTATTAGATTAGACTATGTTACACCTTAGATATCAAAGCTGCTACTATCCAGTGGCTTCGGATTCATGGTGATCCCGTGTGACACAGTAGAACTCAGCTCCATAGGGTTTTCTTGGCTGTAATCTTTACAGAAATAGATGGCCAGGCCTTTCTTCTGTGGTGCCACTAGGTTAGTAGTTGAGTGTAAATCATTTGCACCACCGAGGGACCCCTCTGCCCACAGGTATGTGTGTGTGTATATATATTATACCCACCAAGCTCACTGCCATTGAGTCAATTGCTACTCATAGCGACCCCCGCTTGAATTTCTGAGATGGCAAATCTTTACAGGAGTGACTGGTAGGTTTGAACCACCAACCTTCTGTTCAGCCATCAAATGCTTTAGGCACTGCACCACCAGAGCTCCTACCTACAGATATGTTGTTGTTGCTGTTGTTATGTGCTGTCGAGTCGGACCTGACTCATAATAGGAGCCAGGATTTCAATACTTTTTTTTTTGGGGGGGGGGCAGTTCACAATTCAGTCCATAACAAAGTCCTTATAGGATTGGTCTCTCTCTTGTCTTTTTTTCTCATTAATTTTTGAAGTGGTAAAAAGTGTGTTCAAAGGATGCTAATGTAAGGACTTGAACCCCTCAACCACCAGCACTGACTCAAGGATGGCTTATTGGGTCTCTGACTTCTCCCTACAGGTGTTTCCTCTTACAGACACACAATACTGAAGGCACTTGTAGTGGGTGGGATAAAAGAGTGGGAGCTCTGGTGGCATAGTGCCTAAGGCCCTTGATGCTAACCAGAAGGCTGGCAGTTCAAACCCACCAGCCACTCCTCGGAAGGAAGGTTGAGCAATCTACTTCCATAGAGATACTGCCTCGGAAACCCAAGGAGGGGTCACTATGAGTCGGATAAACTCAATGGCAGTGAGTTTTTTTTTTTTTTTTCAGTCTGTCTTCTCCCTATAGATGTTTCCTTTACAGACACACAATACTGAAGGCACTTGTAGCAGGTGGAATGGTGTCCCCAAAAAAGGCATGTCTATGTCCTAACCCCCAGAACCCATGAATGGGACCTTATTTGGAAACAGGGTCCTTGCAGATGTTATCAAGTTGAGGATATTGGGATGAGATCATCCCAGATTTAGGGTGGGCCCTAAATCCAATGACAGGTGTCCTTAGGAGAGGAAGAAGATGGCCATGTGAGGAGGGAGGCAGAGATGGGAGTGATGTAGCCCAGGAGTGCCTGGAACCTCCAGAAGCTGAGAGGGACAAGGAAGGGTCCTCCTGCCCAAGCTTCTGGAGGGAGCAGGGCCCTGCCAACACTGTGGTTTCACACTTCTGGCCTCCAGCACCGTATGAGAATAAAATCTGTTGTTCAAGCTGCCCAGATTGTGGCCCTCTGTTACAGCAGCCCCAGGACACTCACATGGCACTAAACAAGAGACAGAACAGAGGAAGTGGCATTAGGACAGAATCATCCCCACCAAGGAACAGTAGGTCTGAGTAGAGAACCAAGAAGTCCCAGAGGACCTCACTGCAGCACTGCTCCTAAGAGCTAGAAGGTGGAACCAACCAAAATGCCCATCCACAGATGACGGATTGACACAAAGTCCAACCACACAATGGATGTCTCTCAGCCATAGAGTGTCATGAAGTCCTGATGTATGTTACAATGTGGAAGAATCTTGGAAACACCATGCTGAGAGAAATGTCAGTCACAAAAGGCCAAATACTACATGATCTCACTTATACGAAATAAGCGGATATATAGAAACCAAAGATTATAGTGGTTAGCAGGAGTGGGAGGAAAGGTAAAAGGGGTGTTTTAGCTTAGGGGGCACTGAGTTTATGTTAATGAGGGTGGATAGATTTGGAAAAGGATAGGAACTTGAAGAATGTAATCAATGTCATTGAATTTTACATGAAGAAATGATTGAGATGGTGTGTACTTTGTTGCATGTATTTCACTACAAAAAAAGGAATGAAAGGCCCCAGTGTAATAACACTCAGAGCCCAATTCAGTATGAAATGTACCTTCCAGCCATAGGCAGGTGACCTTGAGCAAGTAGAGACCGCAGGGCTCTCAGATGTGGACACCTTTGCTGAATCTGGGTGGGACCTCCATCTTGGTCAGTGCCTTCCAACCACACACCACCAGGAACCTTGTCATTAAGCAAAGTTGGATTTATTGGCTCATTGCATTGTAGGAGAAAACCTACCCCAAGACTTTGTAGGGCGTCTTAGAAAAATAATATTAGGAGAGACTGGCTATAAAATTGGGATTTTGTGGATGGTGATTTTGAGGAAGGTTCACTGGTAGCACAGTGGTTAAACACTCAGCTACTAACCAAAAGGTCAGCAGTTTGAACCCACCAGCTGCTTCATGGGAGAAAGACAAGGTGGTCTGCTTCTGTAAAGGTTAAACCCACTGCCATTGAGTCGATTCTGACTCATAGCAACCCCCATTGTCATTTCCAAGGCTGTAAATCTTTTTAATTAAATAATTTACGTATTTTATTGTGATTTGGGTGAAAGTTTACAGAGCAAATTCACTTTCCATATAGCGGTTCACATACACTTTGTCTTATGACATTGACTGCAATTTCCCGCAATGCAACAGCTCCCCTTCCACTTCCTCCTGATAGTTACCTCTTCCCTGTGTCCTTCTCTCCATGTACTCCTGCCTTCTGAGCTGTCTCCCTGTGCATACACAGCCTATTCTCCCATGATCGTTCTCTCCAAGGAGTGTATCTACCTAGTGTCAATGTTCACCTCATATGCCTGTCTTTTGTTTGGCTGGAAGCCACAGGAGTCGGTTCAATTCCAGACCTGAAAGGTAGCTAGGGGCCATAGTCTCAGGGGTCCCATCAGGCTCTATCAGACCAGCAAACCTGGTCCCTTTTTCTTTTTCTTTTTTCCAAATGATTTTGAGTTTTGTTCCACATGGTTCTCCCACTCTACCAAGGCTATAAATCTTTATGGAAGTAAAGGCAGTCTAATGCCTTACCCATTATGCCACCAGAGATTACACGTTTGGAAACTCTATGGAGCAGTTCTACTCTGTCCTACAGGGTTGCTATGAGTCAGAATTGATTCAACAGCTGTAGGTCAAGGAAGTGATGGTTTGCTGTAGGCTGGGCAAAAATACGAAGTCAGGTCAGTTCTCTAAGTATGATAATAACTTTTACTTAGGAGGTGGCAGGAGCCAAATGGGGCTAATGATGGAATTGGTGAAAAAAATAGCAGTCCTCTTGATTTCACCTTCTTTTTATTTAATAAACGTTTGATAAATACATATGGAACATGCAGTTCTTAGGTGCCCTCAAGTTGATTCTGACTCCTGGCTGCCCCATGTGGACAGAGTAGAACTGCTCCATAGGGTTTTCAAGGCTGGTACCTTTTGGCGCTCTGGTATAGTGCCTAAGGCACTTGACTGCTAACCAGGAGACTGGCGGTTCAAACCCACCAGCCACTCCCCGGAAGGAAGGTTGGGCAATCTACTTCCGTAGTGATACTGCCTTGGAAACCCAAGGAGGGGTCGCTATGAGTCGGGTCTGACTCGAGGGCACATAACAACAACAACAACAACCTTTTGGAAGGAGATCGCTAGGCCTGTCTTCCAAGGGACCTCTGGGTGGGTTCGAGCCACCAACCTTTCATTAATAGTCTAATGTGTGACCAGGGACTCTGTAAATGATATACAAATAATTAATAATAATATCACATGATAAAACTCGCTGTCGTTGAGTCAGGTCTGACTCATAGCGACCCCTCCTTGGGTTTCCGAGGTGATATCACTACAGAAGTAGATTGCCCAACCTTCCTTCTGGGGAGTGGCTGGTGGGTTTGAACCGCCCGCCTTCTGGTCAGCAGTCAAGTGCCTTAGGCACTATGCCACCAGAGCTCCCATATCACATGATAAATTCATATAAATCTAAATCAAAGTCCTTTGCACACACCATGACTCCCTCCCCATCTCCCCTTGTTGTGAGTTCCTTGTTCTGTTTTCCCCATCACCCATCTGTCAGTTTGTCACATACTCAGTGGCTTGCATGTTGCTGTGGTACTGGAAGCTATATCACCAGTTCTTCAAATACCAGCAGGGTCACCCATGCTGGGCAGGTTTCAGTGGGGTTTCCAGACTAGGAAGAAAGGCCTGGTGATCTACTTCTGAAAACCAGCCAGTAACAGCCCCATGGATCTACAGAGTGTCCTGACAGAATCCAGTGTTGGGAGATGAGCTGCCTGAGTTGGAAGGTATTGAAAATACACGGGACCACAACAGCGGACTCAAGCATGCCAATGACCACTAAGACGGCACAGGACTGAGCCAGGTCTCGTTCTGTTACTGGAGTCACCACAAGTCAGCACCAAATAACTACATGTGAGTCAGGAGTGGGGGACGATTGGTCATTTCTGTGGTCTGAGCAATGCTCTTGTTTCTGTCAGTGGTCAGGTGATATTATGGAGTGATCCTTTGTCTGGTTCCATCATGGCAACAGAGTGGCCTTACCCAGTGGTGATGTTCTGTGAAATGGTTTCTGTTCAGCAGGAGAATGACCTGTCTCAGCTGTGAGCTCCACCAACCCAGCTCCCTGCTGACCACAGTCAGGGTGCCCGTCTCTTTCTCCCTTCACACTCACCACTCGGCCTTTGTACGTGCTGTTCACTCTGCCCCGACACCCTTTCCTCCCTTTCTTCACCCAGCTCACTCCTTCACAGGCTTCAGAATCCTGCTCAAATGTTACTTCCCCTGAGAAGCCCTCCCTGATTACCCAGGCTGCCAGCCTCCATAACCCACTTTCAACCTAGGCCTCATCTTTTGACCACGGTTATGAGCATGCTTTTTGTCTTTTGGTCCAGCGAGTTTTTTTTTTTTAATTGTGGTGATAATCTACACAGCAAAATTGTCACCAATTCAGCTATTCTCATGTGTACAATTCAGTAATATCAATTACATTCTTCAAGTTGTGTGCTCATTTTCACTATCCTTTTCAAACCATTCCACCACCATCAACAAAAACTCACTGCTCCCTAAACAAAAACAAATCTTCCCCTTTCTCCCTCCTTTCCACTTCTGGCAACCACTAATAATCTTTGGTTTCTATTTACTTGCTTATTTCACATAAGTGAGATCACGTAAGTGTTCTTTTGTGACTGATTTTTCACTCAACATGATGTTTTCAAGGTTCATTAGCATTGCAGCATGCAGCAGGACCTCATCTCTCTTCATGGCTGAGAGCACTGCATTGTGTGGATGGCCCATATTGTGTTTATCCGTCATCTGTTGGTGGACATTTGGGTCCTGTCCACCTTTTAGCTCTTGTGAAAAGCGCTGCAGTCAACATTGCTGCACAGGTTTCTGTTTGTGTTCCCGCCTGTACTTCTTCCGGGCAGGTACCTAGGCTCGAGATGCTGGGTCATATGGTAGCTCTCTGTTCAGTTTTATGAGGAACTACCAAACTGTTTCCAGAATGGCTGCACCATTTTGCATTCTCAATGAATAATTTATTTTAGAAGGATCAGCACAAAGCTGGTCCCTCTGAGGCAGAGGTTAAAGATGTCCCAAATGTTTAACTTTTAAAATGGCTATACTATTCCATCATCTCTAATATCGGCTACTCCCTCTTTTCTCAGTACTTTATCTCCCTTTGGGTTCACTAATTTGCTGCAATGTCTCACAGAACTCACAAACTGTATTTACAATTAAGTGGTTTATTAAGGAAGTAATAGGGTAAAACTTGGGATCAGGAATGACTCAGAAGTAACAGGAAGTCAGGACCCAGTTCTTGATTAGGACAGCTTCTTCTTGCCCTCTGCTTCTAGGCCCTGCTGGGGACCTTCTAGGGCAAGTGCTACAGCTCTTAGCCCCTTGGGTTGGCAAACCCAACTGCAGCTGTCTCTTGGTTCCTGCTGTCTTGCACTACTATCGTGCTTGCAACTCATTGTCTTCCCTGTTACAACTCCTAGCTCTAGGAGGTTCTCAGTACGAGGACCCCAGACCTTCTTTCTTGATAGTAATGAGACCCTCTCTCTGCTCTGGGATTGGCTTTCTTTTTAAAGCCTAGCAGATTGGCAACCATATGACTATGCAAAGGCATTTGATTGTGTGGATCATGACAAATTATGGATAACTTTGAGAAGAATGGGAATTCCCGAACACTTGATTGTACTCATGAGGAACCTGTACCTTGACCAGGAGGCTGTAGTTCAAATGGAACAAGGGGACACTACATGGTTTAAAATCAACAAGGGAGTGCATCAGGGTTGTATCCTTTCCCCACACTTATTCAATCTATATGCTGAGCAAATAATCCAAGAAGCTGGACTATATGAAGAAAAACATGGCATCAGGATTGGAGGAAGAATCGTTAACAATCTGAGATACGCAGACGATACAACTTTGCTTGCTGAAAGTGAGGATGACTTGAGGCACTTACTGATGAATGTTGAAGAATACAGTCTGCAGTATGGATTATGTCTCAATATAAAGAAAACAAAAATCCTCACAACTGGACCAATGAGCATCACAATAAATGGAGAGAAGGTCGAGGTTGTCAAAGAATTCACTTTGCTTGGTTCTACAATTGATGCCAATGGAAGCAGCAGTCAGGACATTAGACAACGTGTAGCATTGGGAAGGTCAACCATGAAAGAACTGTTTCAAGTGCTGAGGAGCAAGGATGTCTCCTTGAGGACTAAGGTGTGCCTGACACAAGCCATGATATTTCCAATCGCCTCATATGCATGTGAGAGCTGGACAATTAATAAGGGAGACCGAAGAGGAGTTGATGCTTTTGAGTTGTGGTGCTGGCAAAGAATGCTGAAGGTACTATGGACTGCTAAAAGAACTAACAGATATGTCCTGGAGGAAGTGCAGCTGAGATGCTCCTTGGAAACAAAGATGGCCAGACTTCGTTTCACCTACTTTGGTCATGTTGTAAGAAGGGACCATTCCCTGGAGAAGGACGTCATGATTGGTAAGGCGGAGGGTCGACGAAGGAGGGGAAGACCTTCGACAAGGTGGATTGACATGGTGGCTGCGACAATGGGCTCAAGTATAGCAAGGATCATGGAGCTGGTGCGGGATTGGGCGGTGTTTCTTTCTGCTGTGCATGGGGTTGATAGGAGTCGGAAATGACTCGATGACACTTAACAACAACAACAGGTTGGCAAAACTGACCAATTCCCTTGTTAAGGTTCCATACACCTTAATTGTATGGTCCTGCCCCCACAAAGATTCCATGCACTTTATTTGCATTGTTTGTAAGCTGTCCGATCACTTTTCTGGGCCACAAGCACCTTATTTGCATAGTCCCACGCAATCATTTCATAGGAGTCACAAGATCATGACTGGCTAAAAGGACTATATTAACTAGTTTACTGCAAGGTACATTCCCACCAGCAATGGATGAGGGTTCCAATTTCTCCACATCCTCATTAACATTTGGTGTTTTGCATTATTATTATTATTGCTGTTGCCATTCTAATGGGAATGAGGTGGTGGTTACGTGCATACTTTTGTTTGCGTGACTTTCTGTGAACCCTGTGAGAACACAGACCATGTCTCTCTCATTTGACATAGCTTCCCTGATATTGGCGTACATCAGACCCTCAATTCATGGTTGAGAACGCAAACATCTGGGAGGTATAAAATGTCAGAATGTTGCAGGCTGAGAGTTCTCAGGCCTGGAAGCAATGCTATCTAGTGAGGGTACCTGAGAGGCAGCAGAAGTCACCTTGCAGAGACTTAACTTGTTCTGGAACGATTCGCTTGACCTGCACCCCTCAGCTATGTCAATATGAGCTAAGAGCCTCCCTGCCCCCTGGGAAGGTATGAAGGGCCTGGCTCTTTACCAAGGGAGGGTTAACGAAGTGTTATCTTTGGCACCTCCACCCCCACCTTGATACTGAACAATAACCAGTTTTATGTTGAATCTCTTATTGGTGCCAAACTCTATTTCAGGTGCACAATCGCCACCCATAGAAGGTCACAGCCTTGAGGGGACTGAAATAAACAGGTCAACAGATAAATGAAACTGCTTCTGTGACTGAAATAAAAAAGAAGGCTGGGAGTAGGGGCACCAATGCTCCCTGGGTAGGTCAGGGGGGAATTTGACCAAGGGTTGAAGGAAGTGAGGGAACTGGTTATGGGAAAAGCTGACGGCAGAGCATCCCTGCAGAGGGAACAGCAGGAGCAAAGGCCCTAAGGCAGAACCATGCTTGGCAGTTTGGAGAAAGAAGGCTGGCATGGCTGGAGGTGAGAGGGAGAATGGGGTGAGAGGGCCATAAGATGGGGAGTCGGGAGGAGTCTTGCAGGACAGTGGGGAGCCATGGGAGGCTCTGGGGCACAGAAGGTACAAAGGCTGATCTAGGTCCCAACAGCGCAGCCATAGGGCTGCCTTTTGGAAAATGGACTTTGAGGTAAAAAAAAAAAAAAAAGAACTTCTCTCAAGTCAACTATGATTTTCATGACGATCCCCTCTGTTACAACGTAAAACTGCTTCACAGGGTTTTCTTGTCTGTAATCTTTACGGAAGGAAGTTGATGGGGCTTTCTTCCAAAGTGCCACTGGGTGGGTTTGAACTATCCACCATCCAGAGAGAACATCTGTGCCTTCTCTTTTTCCCCACAGCTATGAGTCCGGCCGACTCGATGGCAAATAACAACAACAACAAGGCCCAGAGGAGCCGTGCCCTCTAGTACCCTAATTTTTACAGACGTGACACCGAGGTTCAGTAATTGCAGAAAACTAAGGTGTGGGTGGGTACCTAGGCCAAAATGGTACCCCAAACCTAATTACTTAATAAAGTATATAATATTGCAACCAAGGGAGGATAGGGAGAGCAATTCAACTGGAGGAACCGGCAGGAGCTGTCTCAGATTACCCAATAAGCAAGGTAGGCACGGGTTTGTGCTTATTGACCAATCTACAGCGATAATTTCACGTTTTTCCACAACAAAGATTCTGTTGGTAGGTATGGCTGGCATCTATCTCTCAATCCCACAGCACCTTCCTATAGAAAGAATCAAAACCTCTGGTGGCATAGTGCCTAAGGCATTTGACTGCTACCAGGCGGCTGGTGGTTCAAACCCACCAGCCACTCCTGGGAAAGATGATTGGGCAATCTATTTCCGTAGTGATATTGTTGTCGGTTTTATGTGCCGTCGAGTCGGAGGCAGTATCACTACGGAAGTAGATTGCCGCATCTTTCTTCCGAGGAGAAGCTCCCTCCGTAGTGCTACTGCCTCAGAAACCCAAGGAGGGGTTGAGTCGGATCCAACTCGACGGCAGTGAGTTTTTTTTTTTAGTTTGACGGAGTTTGTGAAATTGTTCTCTATAAATTAGGAAGTAAGCACAAGAAAGCCTGCGCTTACCTTGCTTATTGAGTAACCTGCTCCCGGGCAGAAGCAAAAATGGAGCAATTGAGCCATCGCGGTTGGATTTTGGCTATATTCAACTCCTAGCCGCTCTGAGCCTCAGTTTCCTCTGCAGACAGAGTAGAGGGTGTTCACTTTTCCCACCCTGTTCCCTCTCATTCTCCCCTTAGCGTTGTGGGGCTCGGAAAGCGCTTTCAAAGGGGAACACGATTGCGAAGCTCTATCTTGACATCCTGAGCGGCATAGTCCCCCTCCCAACTCGGGCCACGGGCTCTGGCGCGCCCTGGCGGCCGGGCAACTCCTGGCCGATGCCGCCGGACCTCGTGTGAAGTCGTGGCCGCCATATTTTATTCGGGCAACTGCCATTTTCGTAAAGACATTGGTATAATCCTACTTGCCCCTCTTGGCTTGTCAATATTTTAAATGTATGACAGTGCTGAGAGTTTGTAAAATATTTGTTTACTGGCGCGGAAAAATATTGGCGGTAAACAGAAGAGTAAAATGATGACGACTTTAGTTTGGACAAGAAGCCTTTGCCGCTTTTCCTTTACCAAGATGGTGACAGCGCTGATACGTCATCAGCGCGCGCCGTGCGCCGCTGGGAGCTCGGAGCGCTGGCCCCTGCGGTGACGTAATGGAGATGCGACCGTGCCGGCGCTGGGAGAAGGAGGTAGGAGCGGCCGCGGCGCGGGAGGAGCCGGGGCGCGGGGCACGAGAGGGCGGGCCCGTGGCGGCGGCTCGGCCTGGGAATCCCTTCTCTCAAGGGTCTGGAGTCAAGGTGCTCAAAGACGGGGTACTTCTGGCTCCCAGTCCCCACGGCCACCGCGCCCCACGCCCATTTTCCGGAGCGGGCGACTGAGGTTTAGAGGGGCAGCGCGGTATTCGAGGCAGCTCGATTCCGGCCCTGCCCCCGAGCAGCTTCTCTTCTAAGGGAACCGAGCTGAGTAGGGACGCCCCTAGCTTCTTACCGTGGGGTCGGGGCTGGCGGAGCCCAGCCGAGGCAGCCGGGAGGGTTTCTTGGAAGAGGCGCATTGAGCTTCATTCTCTCTTCTATCTTTTTCACGTCCACATCCACTGGGTCACCTGGACGGATCGTGATTTTACCCTTAAATGTCCCCTGGCCCAGCCTGGGTCACTCCCTGATTACCCTGAGTCTGCCTCACAACGACCTCAAATTCTCTGTTGGACCCGCAGATCTGAGCCTCTCCATCTCTAATGCTCGCCGTGCCTTCTATTACACTGGACTATAAATTCATTCCATTTCACAGCTTTTCTCTCAGATGGCTCCTCAGGAAGCTTTTTGATGCCCGAGGCTGGGTCAGAACCACCCTCCACCCTCACTCATCACAGCTTAGATCAGTTGTAACTCCTGGTCCCTTACCTGTATCTTCCAGTGCCCTGGAGTCTCAGGCAAGTGGAAGTCTGTCTGAGCCAACTCAGTGGCCCACACATAGGTACTTAGTTTGTTGCACACGTTTGTTGAATGACAGAAAGTGTGTGTGTGTGCATGTGTGTGTGAGCGAGTGTTTGCCGTATGGATAAGGACAGGTGAGAATGTCTCAGCATGAACAGGGGATCGAAGACCTCTCAGCCTTGGGGATAGATTTGGGGAACTTGGCCTGTGGTACCTCCAGAGCAGGTAGGGTTTTCACAGGAGAAGGGGGCAGGGAAGTGGTTATGTATCATGAGCAAAGGCTCAGAGAGGCTGAAGACAGAGGAGAGTGGGCAGAGCAGGGAAGAATTGACTTTGGAAACAACACAGTGTGTGCAGTATTAAATACTGAGGGAACCCTGGGAAAAGACACTTTTTCATTCATTGGTTGAAAATGTGTATTGAATCTCTGGTCTGTTGTGACAAGGCAATCCTAGCCCTGCCCCTGTGGTGCCCACAGCCAGGTGGGGAAGCTGGACATTTGTTAAATAATTGTGTACACGAACATAAAAACAAGCCACATAGATGTCTCAAAGTCTGTGGTCTGGGGAAAGAGTGATGGGGGGTGGGGGGAAGTGTCAGAAGGCTTCCTGGGGATGGCAACACCTGAACTGGTCCTGAAGTTTAAGTAGGAGTTAAGGAAACCGGTTGCCCTGGAATGGATTTCTGTCTTATGGTGACTCAACGTGTGTCAGAGTAGAATTGTTCCGTAGGGTTTTCAAGCTGTGCGCTTTCAAAAGCAGATCACCAGCTTTTCTTCCCAGGCACCTCTGGGTGGCTTGGATCCACCAGTCTTTCGGTGAGTAGCCAGGCACTTAACCAGGGACTCCTGACTGGATAAAGGAGAGCAAAAACTATCCAGGCAGAGGGCACAGCATGTGTAAATGCCCTGGGTGGAACTTGCTTGGTGTGTTTGAAGAAGGCTGGTATTGCTGCTTCTGAATGAATGAGGGGGAGAGACGGAGAGGAGGGGCCAGGGGTTTTCTGTTGGATACATCACGGAGGCTTAGTTATGAGCACTTGGCTCAGGGGGCCAAGGAGCAGCTGGGAGCAGTGCCAGATCAGCTGGTATACTCTGGCCTTTGAAACAGCTCTTGCACCCTGTGTGAGGAGGGACTGGAATTATGCCCACATCTCGGATGAGGAAACCAAGGCTTGGGGAAGCACCTCAGCCCTGGCTGCAGAGTGAGAGCTCAAACCTGAGTCCCGTGGGTCCACACTTCCTTACCCATTTCTGCCCACTCCATCTGTGCAGCTCTCTCTCCAGTCTCAGCCTGAAATGTGGGGTGGGGTGGGCACCCCTCCATGTGGAGTGAGGGGATCCAATGGTCTCAGAGTCCTGATCTGCCTTGATGTTCCCTGAGGTCTCTCCCTAGTTAGGAGCCTGGAGTTGGCACTCAGCATCCTGGGCCTCCACTAACCAGCATGTGGGCTGGGCTTATCACTTACCCTTTCTCACCTCCTCTAACCAGCATGTGGGCTTGGGCTTATCACTTACCCTCTCTAAACCTCAGGTTCCTCATCTGTAAAATGGGGGTAAAAGTACCTGCTTTGGGACTGCCTGGGGGATGAAATGGTTTGGTGTGCACCTGACACAGAAAGTCAGCCTGCATTTTGGTTATTACTGTGCAGCCCGGTCCTATCTGACCTCAGAACTCCATCTCAACCCCCTGCATTCGTGATTTGGTTAGTGTTTTGCCCCAAACCCAAACCCCTCATCTGCCCACATGGGGGTCTGGTGGATACAGCAGCTGGAGGGAGCTTACCAATTGCTGTTGAGTCAGCCTCAACTCATGGTGACTCCATATGTGTCAGGGAGGGAACTATGTTGCATAGGATTTTCAGTGGCTCATTTTTTGGAAGTAAATTGCCAAGTCTGTCTTCTGAGGAGACTCTTTGTGGACTCAAACTTGCAGCCTTTTAGTTAACAGCCGATCACTAGAACCATCTTTACCACCCAGGGAGGGGATTTAAACCAAAACCAAACCAGTTGCCATTGAGTTGATCTGACTCACAGAGACCCCATGTATAATTGAGTAGAAGTGTTCCATAGGATTTCCAAGGCTGTGACCTTTTGGAAGCAGAGCTCTAGTTCTTTCTTCTGAGGCATCTCTTAGTGGGTTCAGCTTGCCAACCTTTAGGTTCAAGTGCTTAAGGAAAGGGGCTGGGACCACTTAAATCAAAACGTGCCCATGCCTTGCTTAAAGCTGTCTTTCGGCTCCTTGTTTCTTTTAGGATAAAATACATGCCCTTCCTCAGCCCACAAGACACTGCTGCCCCTTTCCCCTCCACTTCCCTCTCACTCACACACTCCTCAGTGGCTGACACGCAGACACGCTGCTGTTTGCAGCACACAGCTGGGTTTCTGCTACAGGGCCTTTGCACATGCTGGGCCCTTGGCCTGGAATTCTCCCCCTCCCCTCGCAGGGCTAGCCCACCTGCTCTCAGACCTCTGGTTCATCATGAGAGTGGACCAAGATGCTGTGCATGAAGCACTAAGCCTGCACAAGCACCTGCCACAAACAGGAAACAGGCTTTCCAACAGCGCTTGCAGATGGGTGGGGGCTGTCCAGCAGTCCCGGATGAGCCTGGCCCCATGCGGCCTCCCCTTCATTCTCAGTGGATGGACCTGTTTCTCCAGGGTTCAGTAAGTGACTGAACTGGATATGTTCAGGGTCAGAGGAGGACAACTCACAGGGAGGAGCACCTGCCCATTTCCTGGGTGAGGGAAACTGAGGCCCAGAGAACAGAAGGCACTTATCCTGGACCGCCACTTAAATTCCAGAGGGGTTACTCTTAATTTCTCAGCCACATGGCCTCCCCACTTACCTGAGAAGTGAGACCCTAGGCTCCCCCGTCATGCTCCATGACCTGGACAGGTGTTTCTGTCTCACCGTCTTGAAGTGGGAGTAATGACAGTCCCTCATTTAAGGGCTTGGGGGGACTTGGTTAGTTTGGTTAAAGTGCTTGGCAGAGAGCCACTGTAGGATAGGCTTTCATCTCCCCAGAGCTCAGCAGATACCTGGCCCAGGCCAGGTGCCCAGTGGACAGTGGGTTTCCTTATCGTCACAACCTCTCCCAGCATGGTAGGCCTGGGCTGGCTGTCAGAGGCAGGTCATGGTGGCTGCTTGTCCAGGGTGATGAGATGTAAAAAATGGCATGCTGGAGGCATCTGACCTTTAACTTCACCAGGAGAAGAGAGAATCACCAGCAGCAGCAGTAGCCCGAGGCTGCTTTCTATGAGGCAGAGGTCAGACATACCTCCCCTCAGCAACCTTTTCACCATTTCTGACTTCTCTCCCTCCCAGCACTCTTGACTTCTCTGCTGCATTCGATAATTTGTTGCAATAGCTATACAGAACTCAGGGCAATATTCAGGAGTTTATTAAGGAAGTAACAGGTTACAATTCAGGATCACAAACAACTCAGGATACAGTTCTTTGATCAGGACAGCCTTTCTGAGCAGTGCCTGTCGGAATGCCTCTCGCCCCATGGCCTCTAACCTGCTTGGGCCAGTGTTAAAAAGCTGTTTTAGCTCTGCCAGTAAGTGCCCAGAGGCATCCCACGCCACAGGTAGGCCGCTGCCCAAAGACGCCCAGCTCTAGCTCTGTGGGTTCGTAAATGTAGTTCTACCACGTACCCAGAGGCACCCCGCTCCTCCAGCGAGCCTCCTGCCTGAAGGCTCTCAGCTTTCTCTGTGGGTGGTTGTGGGAGACCACACCATCTCCAGCTGGTCTCCTGGTTCTGCTGCCACCGCTCCGCACCATCTTGCCAATGCTAAAAGCTCTCTCTGTCACCTGGGTTGAGGAAGTTCCCAGCACAAGGACCCCAAGTCCAAAGGACATCTGCTTCCATCTGTTCTTGGTGGTAGTGAGGTCCCCCCTTTCTGCCTCTGGGGATGGGTTATTTTAAGCCCAGCAGGATGGCAAAACTGACTCAGCTGCCTGTTAGGATTCCATACACCTTATTTGCATGGTTCCATCCCCACAAGGATACCATGCACCTGATTTATTTTTCTGGTTACCTCTGTGCTGTTCTGACAGAAAATATACTACAAATGGGAATGGCTTGAACAAACAAGAGTTTATTCTTACAGTTTTGGGAGGCTAGAAGTCTGAGTTCAAAGTGCCAGGCTCTAAGGACTGGGTGAAAGCCCCTCAACCTTGGACTTCAGCTCTGTCTCCTGCTGCTGGCCCACTGGAGCTGGAGGCTTTTCTTCACTCAGACAGCTGCTGGCTGCTGAGGCTGACAAACCCCAGGTTGACAGGTAAAAAGGCACAGTCCCAATATTACCAAACTACATGGTAGGCCATTGATTCAAGTCCCTTAAAAGTCCCAAGATTGACAGAGCATGGCAGGCTGCTGAATGAAGACTCGGCTACATGCAGGGTCCAATCGTGCCCAAAGCTTCTTATATACAGGAGGCAGACCACATCTTTAAAGCAGCTACTCAGCTGCTTGTGGTAGATCCCACCATGGAGTTGATTGCCAGTCTCATCATGGGGAATAACTACCACCAGTTGCCTAGCCACTCAACCAGGCCCAGCCAAGTTGACACACAACCTTAACTACCACAATTCCACCCCTTGTCAACTTGGCACCTGTACAGATCTTCATTGAGTGGCTCCAGTCCCCTAGTTCCTCTGAGTGGCAACCTCACCCCCTTGGCTAGCAGGGCATTCCTCTCCCTCTTGGGCATGGCAGCCCTGCCCCCTCATTTTTGGGCAGCGGCTATGGCTCCATCCCACTGGCCCACATGAACGATCAGCCGCATACTGCAGAACCAAGTTGGTGAAGGTCTGACTCTTTGAAACCTAAGGGGCTATGGTGGTTCCACCCCCAGAGGCCATGGTCCTACCCTTTGAGGCTGAGGCAGCTCTGCTTCTCATTTCCTTGGCCTCTTCACTTCTGGCAATTAATGGCAAAGGCAAAACCTACTCTGCCAGGAAGCCCCCTACCCAGTGGCATCCAGCTTTCTTCTCTTTGGGCTGGTGAGGTTATTGCTGTCTCATGCTGGTCTCTTGGCTCTGCTGCCAGGGTCTCTCATGTGGGGGTCTTGGGTCAAGGACGCACTAACTTATAAAATTGACTCAAGAAGAAATAAGACCTCAGTCACTGAGCAGTCATCTAAGGTGCAACCATTGCCCTCTTCCTTTCTGGAGTAAAGGAGAGTCAAGAAAATGAAATATACAAGGAATCAATTAGTCCAAAGGACTAATGGACCATGTGAACCTCAGCCTGCGTGACTCTGAGAAAAGACCAGGCTTACTGTCGCCCCTTGGTGGGCCACAGAAAACCAAAACCAAACTGACTGCCATCAAGTTGATTCTGACTCAGCGACCCCCTTTGCGTTTCTGAGATGGTAAATCTTTACGGAAGTAGATTGCCCGATCTTCCTTCTGAGGAGTGGCTGGTGGGTCTGAACCACCAACATTCTGGTGAGTGGTCAGATGCTTTAGGCACTACACCACCAGAGCTCCTGAGAGCAGGTGTCCTGCCCCAGCCACCACCCACCTACACCCACTTCTGCCCCCAGCCTGCCAAGGGATGCCCAAGAAGTTCCAGGGCGAGAACACCAAGGCGGCAGCGGCCCGAGCGCGGAAGGCGGAGGCCAAGGCGGCGGCTGATGCCAGGAAGCAGAAGGAGCTGGAGGATGCCTACTGGAGGGACGAAGACAAACACGTCATGAGGAAGGAGCAACGCAAGGTGGGTGGTACCCGCCGGCCCCCAGCTCACATGCCGGGGGCCCAGCTGGCGGAGGGCACTGGCTATGGGCCTGGTGTGGGAGGGAGTTCCAAGCAGAGGGGACGGCATGTGCAAAGGGTGGCGAGGATGTGGCCTGTTCTGGGTCAGTGGCTGAAGCGGAGCCAGCACCCTTCAGCAGACTCCTTTCTCTCCTCTGCACCATCAGGGTCAGGCTAGATGGAGAACCCAGGGTGATTCTGCCCCCAGGGGACCCTGGGCCATGTCTGGAGACATTTGTGATTGTCACAGCTAGGGGAAGGGGTGCTGCTGGCATCAAGTAGGTGGAGACCAGGGACACTGTTTTAGCACCCTGCAGTGCACAGGTCAACCCCACCACAGCAAAGAATGCTCCAGCCCAAAGGTCAGTGCTACCAAAGGGTTGTAGATCCCATTTCCAGCCTGCTGACCTTGGGCCCACAGGCTCCTCTAGCTGTTTATAAACGGGGTGGTCCAAGAGGGCAGGCCCATCTGTCTGATCGCTGAAGAGACCAGTGAGTTGACCCCAGCTCCAGGCAGCCCCGTGAATGTCAGAGTAGACCTGTGCCCCACTGAGTTTTCAATAGCTGATCTTTCAGAAGTAGACAGCCAAGGCCTGCCTTCTGAGGTACCTCTGGAGAGACTCGAACCACCATTTTTCTGTTTGCAGCCAAGCGCGTTAACCCTTGGTCAGGCACCTCAAATGAAAACTAAACCCACTGCCACCAAGTCAATTCTGACTTCTGGTGACCCCGTGTGTCACAGAATAGAACTGAGCTCCAGAGGGCTTCCTTGATCTCTGGGTGGAGAAGGCGGTTGGCGATCACATGCTAACCTAAAAGGCTGGTGACTTGGACTCACCCAGCAGTGCCACGAAAGAAAGGCCTGGTGATCTGTTTCCATCAAGAATAAAGCCAAGAAAGCTCCATGGAGCACAGTTGTCCCTGTAACACACATGATCTCCCTGAGTCAGGATAGATGCAGTGGCAGTGGGCTTGGTTTTTTGTTTATTTTTAATGGTGGTAGGTTGTAGGCCTTTCTTGTGTGGTTCCCCTGGATAGAGTTGAATTTAACTTTTCAGTTAGCACCAAGTGCATTCAGCATTGGCACTACCCAGGGACTCCTGCCAGGCACACCAAAAACCAAACCCAGCCTCCTGCTGTCAAGTCAGTTCCAACCCACAGTGACCCTATAAGACAGAGCAGAACTGCCCCCATAGGCTCCCAAGTCTTTAATCTTTATGGAAGCAGACTGCCACATCTTTCACTCACGGAGCAACTGGTGGGTTCAAACTGCCAACCTTTCGGTTGGCAACCGAATGCTTTACCAGCTATACCATCAGGGCTTCTTGCCAAGCACACAAACCAAAAAACCAAACTCACTGCCATTGAATCGATTCTGACTCATAATGACACTATGAGTAGAACTCCCCCATAGGGTTTCCAAGACTGTAAATCTTTATAGAAGTAGACTGCCTTATCTTTCTCTTGTGAAGCAGCTGATGACCTTTTGGTTACCAGCTAAATGCTTTAACTACCGCACCACCAGAGCTCCTGACTCATATACCCACCAAACCATACCCACTGACATCAAATTGATTGTGACTCATAATGACCCCTATTGGGTTTCCAAAGCCGTAAATCTTTACAGACGCAGACTGCCTCATTTCTTTCCTGCGGAGCAGCTGGTGGGTTTGAACCACTGATCTTTTGGTTACCAGCTGAATGCTTTAACCACTGCACCACCAGAGCTCCTTGACTCACACACAGTAGGTGCTAAATTGGTGTCTGGGGAGTGATTTGGGCATGGTGCTGGCCTGCCCTGCTCAGTAAATGGTGCCGATGACCTGTCTTTAGCCCTGGCTGCAGCTCTGGGTTCTTCGGGCTGGCCAGATGCCTCTGCCCCTGCCCAGAGCACTGATACCCCTTCAGACCAAGGAGAGAGAAAACAGCCAGGTGTTTACCCCTGAGGATCTACAAAGCTGTGGAAGCAGGTTGTGGCGCTGCTATCCCTTCAGGGCCCTGGGAGCTTCTGCATGGCTTTCCATAGTCTTTCTGAGCCTTGTGTTTGGTGCATATGGAATAGCCCTGGTTCCCACCCCACCCCCAACCACCCCACTGTTGCATCGGGTTCTTAAAGATCTTAAGAAATTTGAACACTATTAAAAAAATCAAAACATTGTCCTCCAGTCAGTTCCGACTCAGGGTGACCCTGCGTGTTTCAGAGTAGAACTGAACTCCATAGGGTTTTCTTGACCGTAATCTTTATAGAAGCAGATTGCCAGGCCTTTCTTCTACAGCACTGCTTTTTTGTTGTTAAGTGCCGTCGAGTCGTTTCCGACTCATAGCGACCCCATGCACAGCAGAACAAAACACTGCCCGATCCCACACCAGCCCCACAATCCCTGCTACACTTGAGCCCATCATTGCAGCCACCATGTCAATCCATCTCATTGAAGGCCTCCCCCTCTTTCGTCGACCCTCCACCCTACCAAGCATGATATCCTTCTCCAGGGAATGGTCCCTTCTTACAACATGACCAAAATAGGTGAGACGAAGTCTGGCCATTCTTGCTTCCAAGGAGCATTCTGGCTGCACTTCCTCCAGGACAGATCTGTTAGTTCTTTTAGCAGTCCATGGTACTTTCAGCATTCTCCGCCAGCACCACAACTCAAAAGCATCAACTCTTCTTCGGTCTTCCTTATTCATTGTCCAGCTCTCACATGCATACCAGGCGATTGGACATATCAATGGCTTGTGTCAGGCGCCGGTTCAAGCCGGATTCAGAAGAGGACAGCACTGCTGGGTAGATACAAACCACCAACCTTTTGGCAAGTGCAACCATTTGTGCCATCCAGGGACCTTTACAGTTTGTTAAGGAGGCCTGGTGGCACAGTGGTTAAGCACTCAGCTCCTAACCAGAAGGTTAGCAGTTCGAGCTTGCCAGCCACTCCATAGGAGAAAGATGTACCAGTCTGCTTCTGTAAATATTTACAGCCTTGGAAAACCTATGTGGCAGCTCTACTATGTCCCATAGGGTCCCTATGAGTTGGAATCAACTTGACAGCAATGAGTTTGGTTTTCTGGTTTGGTTTGTTGTTAGGTGCTATCAAGTCAATTTCTGATTCATAGTGACCCCGTGTGACAGCACAACAGCTCCATAGGGTTTTCTTGGCTATCATCCCCCTTTTTTTCAGTATTTTTTGGTGGTGGTGAAATGTACACAGCTGCACATAAACCAAATCAGTAAGTTCCACATGTACAACTCAGTGACACTGATTGCATTCTTCAAGTTGTACAGCCATTCTCACCTTCCTTTTCCAAATTTTTCCTCCCCCATTAACATAAACTCACTGCCCCTTAAGATTCCTATCTTTTGTTTCGAGTTGTTATTGTGAATTTGACTTGACGGCACATAACAACAACAGCAACAACATTGTGAATTTGATTCCATATCAATAGTTCTTGAAAGAGCACAGTGCTCAAGGCAGACAGTCTTTACTAGTGAAGCTGAACTGCTGTTTGGTTTTAAGAAGGCTTCAAGGGATACAAGGAGCTTTGGTGATGCATTGGTTAAGCATTTGGCTGCTACCTAGACGGTCGGTGGTTCGAACCCACCAGCTGCTCCATGGGAAAAAGATGAGGCAGTCTGCTTCTGTAAAGATTTATAGCCCGCACCAGCCCCAGTATCAGGCAGTTCTATGCTGCCCTGTGGGGTTGCTATGAGTCAGAGTCAACTCAGTGAGAGTGGATTTGGTCTTTCGGTTTGGTTTCAAGGGATAATTTTGGTTTAAGGTATATAGATTATCTCAGGGTGGTAGTTTGGGGGTTCATTCAGCCTCAGTGGCTCCAAAAAGTCTGGATTTCATGAGAGTTTGAAATTCTGTTCCACATTTCCCCCTTGATTGATTGATTGATTGATTGTGAGTTGGGTGAAGATTTACAGAGCAAATTCACTTTGCATACAGCAGTTCACATATACTTTGTCTCATGTCATTGACTACAGTTTACCACAATGCAACAGCTTCCCTCCCACTTCCTCCCCATAGTTACCTCTTCCCAGTGTCCATCCCCCA
>NW_006921723.1:2179795-2199964 GCF_000298275.1 Orycteropus afer afer
TTCGTGATCCATCTTGGTCTGGAAGCTTCACTGGAACCTGCTTGGCATCACAGCAGTATGCCCACCTCTGCAGACAGATGGGTGGGGGCTGCCTGTGAGGTGCATTGTGTAGGAATTGAACCTGGGTCTCCCTCTTGGAAGACAAGATTGTTACCACTAAGCTACCACTGTCCTTGCTGCAAAAGCAGTCACAGACAGTACAGGCATGAGCAGGCATGGCTGTGTGTCAGTAAAACTTTACCACTGAAACAGGTGGTGGGCCATGCTTTGCCAGCCCCCCCATCAACATGCCTAGTCCCTGAGTGCTCCCCTCCACCCCCTCCCAAGTACCTCCTTTCCCTAGGCAACCTCTCTCCTGACTTTGAGCCTCACAAGTCAACACTGTTCTTGAACATCACGTAAATGGGCTCAAGGCATCCCCTTCTGTGTCTGGGACCTTTTGCTCAAACATGCTGTGTTATTCATGGGGCTGCTGTTCGTTCTTTTCCATCACGCAGTTTTCCTCAACTTGCTTACCCTGCCCTCCCCCAAGACAGGCACAGGGGCCACAGTCCCCACCACCTCCCTGAAGCACACCTGGTCCCTTGTACTCTCCTCACATGAGAGCCGTTTCTAAAACACACACACGCACATGTATACACACATATCGTTTTTTTTGTTATATTAAAATATATTGTTTTTGCAGGGCATAAAATATTGCTGCATAATACTCAAAGACAGTGTACCCATTAACACACCCGCTCACACCCAACACAAACGCCTTTCTCATTGCCCTGCGTCTTGAGTGAACCCTTGGTGAAACGCTGTCCCGCAGCTTGATTTCTTCTGGCCAGCCCGTAGGTCATCCAGAGGTCAACATTTTGTTTTCACGATGAGCGCCTGACTACCAACTTTCTGGGTTCCAGCTCATTTATTCATAAGGTTCATTCCAGATAATTCCAGAATATTCCATCAAGTATTCCATCCTTCAGCCATCTGCAGACTCTGCCAATGGTTAATTGCACTCTTGTAGAAACTGGAAATGTCTCTCCTGGTTTCTGTGTTGTGTTTTTTTTTTTTTAAATTTTGCTGAATGTCAAAGTATAAATGCACACAGAAGATGAAGTCACGTGGAAGGGTTGGGAACAAAAGCCCCTGGTCAGGCCTGGCTTTCTGGAGACAAATGCTGTGGCTGTGTGGTGCTCATCCTGCCTAAATGGTAGGAGCTTCCCGGCATTCATTCATTCATTAGTTCATTCATTCAGCTGACAGTCACCACGATCCTGCTGGTGGGGGAGGGCGTACAGCATCCCAGGAGCCAGGGTAGAGGGAAGGCCTCATTGGTCCCACTCCCCTGAACTCACTTGCCCTACTGTGTGCCCAGCCCAGTGCTAGAAGGGCCTTCTACCCAGGACAGAAAAACATTTGCTGTGGTGTTGACTCTGACTCATGGTGACCCTATGTGTTACAGAGTAAGACTGAGCTCCATAGGGTTTTCTTGGCTGTAACCTTATTAGAGTCCCTGGATGGTGGCAGACACTTCAGTTTTTGACTACTAGCCACAAAGAAAACTCCATGGACTCAGTTCTCTGACACATGAGGGCACCAGGGTTGGTTTTGAGTGTAGGTCCATTGGGAGATGCAGGCATATGTCACGTGGGCATTGTGGGTGCAGAGACCTCTTCACAAGAGCTTGCAGGCAAAGATGACAGATGGGGGGTTCATAGGGTTGGGGTATAGGCTGGGTCTGAGACAGAGACTATCCCAGGCCTGTGGCTGATCCATAATAACCCAGATCCTTGCACTGTCCTTGAGGTGGCAAGGGGGCAGTGGGCAGGATGAGATGGCCCCTGCACTGTCCAGCTGTCTATTGGGAGCAGCCAGTTGGTATCAGGGCCTCCCAGTCATTCCCATTCATGTCACCTCACTCTGGAACCCCTGCCTCAGCCACAAACAGGGCCAGACTCTCCCGTGGATCTTGTTGTCCTTGGGATCCAATCCAAGCCCTATTTGTATCCACAAGGCCCCTCCATGCTCCATACTGCTTCCCCCTCCAGGCTTGCTCCCCCTTGCTCCCCATTATATGCCTTCACTCCCCTTACCCCTTGGATGCAGCTCCAGCCACACTAGCCTCTCCTGTTCCTCTGTCGTGCCAGGTGGTTTTCACCCCAGGGCCTTTGCACCTGCCATTCCCTTTGCCTGATCTCTTTTGGCCGGTTCCTCCCTCTCCTTCAAACCTCAGCCTAGTGTCCCTTCTTCAAGAAGCTCCTTGCCCTGGCCAGGGTGACCCCACTATTCCTGTACTTGTCAGTATAGGTGCCTCCATCCTGATGAGGCCTAGCTCCATCCTGAGCCTGGACCCCAGCAGTGAGGAGGCCTAGCAGTGGGGGCAGGGGGTCCAGCATGACAGCCTCTTCCCCCAGGAGGAGAAGGAGAAGCGGCGCCTGGAGCAGCTGGAGCGCAAGAAGGAGACGCAGCGGCTGCTGGAGGAGGAGGACTCAAAGCTCAAGGGTGGCAAGGTCCCGCGGGCAGCTGCGCCTGGTAAGGTCACCCGTGCCCAGATTGAGGAGACACTGCGCCGAGACCTCCAGCACCGGGAGGCCACAGAGCCAGGTAGGCATCAGGCAGGGGTGTGTCTATCTGGAGCTGCCCTTTGATCACTAAAGGGTTGTGGCCACAGGAACCCTGACCCAGACCAACCCAGTCGAGAGCCCCCGACTTGTCCTTATCAAAGCCTCCAGGCCCTTAGGGCTGGGAGTGTTCCTACCACCCCGCTCGAAGCACAAACCACACAGGGTGTTGAAAGCACCATCAGCCGTGTCTCCCAGGATCCTGAGGGTGCTAATAGAGCACCATGTGGCAGTGATGGCAGGCGCCTCCTGTGTGCTGGGTGCAGGGTGGTTAGGGCAGTGTGGCTGGTCAGGACCCCCTTGGGGTGGCCTCCCACTCCACCTTCCCCTCATCCCGTCATTCTGCCCCTGCCTCCTCTCTATCCCTCCTGTCGTCTTCTTTTTGTCTCTTTGTATCTCTGTGTCCCTGTCTTTGCATCTCTGTCTATGTCTGTCTGTCTTTGTATGTCTGCAAATCTTTGTGTCTCTGTTCATCTCTCTGTATCTCTGCCTGTCTCTGCAATGTCTTCTTTGCATCTCTCTCTATTTCTTCATTTCTGCTGGTCTCTGTCTCGCCCCTAGCCGAGAAGGCCCGGAGCCACCTAGAGGTGCCGCTGGAAGAGAATGTAAACCGTCGAGTGCTGGAGGAGGGCAGTGTGGAGGCGCGCACCGTGGAGGAAGCCATTGCTGTGCTCAGGTAAGGTGCTCAGGTAAGGGGGGGGTCTCCCCAGCTACCCCCCCATACTCTAGCCCTGACACCCGTGTCCCTGCAGCGTGACTGAAGAGGCGGCCGACCGACATCCCGAGCGGCGCATGAGGGCAGCTTTCACGGCCTTCGAGGAGGTGCAGCTGCCACGGCTCAAGCTAGAGAACCCCAACATGCGGCTGTCACAGCTGAAGCAGCTACTCAAAAAGGAGTGGATGCGCTCGCCCGACAACCCCATGAACCAGCGGACCGTGCCCTTCAACGCCCCGAAGTGAGGCACCCACCCTCTGGACTGGGAGCTGCCTGCGGCCAGCCAGGCACACCAAGTGGGATGTAGGGGGTGGGAAAGGCTGGATGCCCGTTGTGGGCCTGGGGCTCCGTGGCGTTACACCTCCTTCTCCCACACAGGGTCCCTGCTCAGAGTGACCCAGGTGCACACAGGGCCCGGGTCTGGGCCCAGGACTGGGCTTCCAATAAAGGCAGGTCTGTGAGGCTGCTGTGTGTTCCTTTGGACTTTGAGTAGCAAGGAAGCGGGCAGGCGGAGAGGTTGGAGGGGATAAACTAACAGATGGGAGGGGTGGGGTGAGCCTATGGAGAGGAAGGGACAAGGGTTGGTGAAAGGAGCAAGGGGGCCGGATTAACAGGCAAATGGGAAGGGGCCATGGAGGGCCTGGGGGGCACAGAGGGGCTCGGGCCAAAACATCAGTACCTATGGTGATATGACACCGGGACTCCTGACTGAAAAAGGACCCCAGTGCTTGGCGGGGGGCGGATAACCACAGGACAGTATTGAGCTGTGCAGGGCTGAGCCAAGGGAGGACACATCTTCATGGTTTCCTCCACCCCCAACAGCCTTGGTCATCAGACCCGGGTGGCTTCTGCAGCACCTCGGTGTAGACAGCAATCGGCCGGGCAGATTGTGCAGTGAGCAACCTGTACAGCCTTCCATGGCAGCCTTGCTGGGGTGCTGCTAGGGGCCAGCTCAGGGCGAAGGTTGCGTAGCATGTGAGAGGCAGACCCCAAGGTGAATCACTGGCCTCTTGAGCCTGGTTTTGCAGTCGGCCAGAGGACTTGACCGGTAGAAGTGCCAGCTGCTGCTGCTGCTGCTGTTACTTTCAATCTGGAGGCATCTAGCTGAGTCCTGGTGGATGGGATGCAACCATCTGAAAGTGCATATCTGGGAAGCCACAATGCAACGCAGTGCCGTCCAGTCGGATCCGACTCGTAGCGACCCCTCCTTGGGCTTCTAAGGCATTATCACTACGGAAGTAGATTGCCCAACCTTCCTTCTGATGAGTGACTGGTGGGTTTGAACATCCAGCCTTTTGGTTAGCAGTCAAATGCCTTAGGCACTACGTCACCAGAGCTCCCTGGGAAGCCACGGAGGGAGAGATTTGAACCTGGACATGACTTCCTATAGCTTCAATGAAGCCTGAAGAGCAGGGAGAGAGGAGCAGTTGGGAGTCTGGGGAGGGGGTGGGTTGGGGTTGGGGGTGTTGGTAATGATTACCTGGACTGTTAGAAAGAAGCCACCTTAGGGCCAGGAGGGGAATAAGAGAGCCTGGAGGTTCAGTGGTCAGGTCAGATCAGCAGCAGCAGCAGCAGGGCCTGGCACTGGGAGTTGACGTCATGGTGAGGGAAAGGTGTGTTTTCAGTGTATGCTGGGGCGCCAGGCCCTGGACAGCCCTGCTGCAAATCAAGGTCACCCATTGATGGAGGAAGAAAACCGAGACATGAGTGAGAGGACGTGGGGAAGGATTTACCAAGCTCTCTGCCCCCCCGCCCCCCCCAACTAGGCAACACCCTCCTTACACCGTCATGGCCACCTTCTGCACCCTCCCTCCCCCTTTTCCCATCTCCCCTCCTGGTTCTCAGTTTCTTAGACACCAGTTTGTCACCCCTGGGGACTTTTCCCTGGGTTCCCCCTGCTGAGACTGTACCTCTCCAGATCCTAACACTCAGATGCAGAGACCTACTTGAGGCCTCCAGCTTTATGGGGTTAGGGCTAGGCCAGAGAGAGCCAAGGTCTGCTTGGTGGGGGGTGGGCGGTGGGGGGCAGTGCAGAGGTCTTCACCGAAGAAGACAGGCTTTGAAGGATGGATGGGAATTTTCTAGGCAGTGAAGCCAGAGGAGCCACCTGTGGAAAGGCCTGGAGGTGTCAACTCTCCCCTTAGGGGAGGGGATGAAGTTGATAATTGGGTACAGCTCAAGTGTAGTGTGCAGGGTGTTGGAGGGCACCAGAAACAATAGAAGTTGACAGAAAAATGACCATAACCAACATATATTAAGCCTCAGATTAATTTGTGGTCCTGCAGGAGCAAACCCTAAGCCGAGGGCATATGAGTTATCCAAGAGGAACCCCAGAAAGCCCCTGTGGGGGTGGGGAAGTGAGGGGGGGAGCCTATAGGGGGCGCCCACGAGCAGAGTCCCCATCAGTGACTACGGGGGACTGAGCCAGCAACGAGAAGCACCTACTGGATGCCAAGGCCCAGTGAAGCGTGTAGCAGCAAGATCTCAATGAGCCCTCCACCCCCACCGCCCACCCCCAAGAGAGACATGAGTTCCTTTTTAGATGCGAAACAGTCACAGCCTGTAAGAGGCACACAGGGGACTCTGCACAGCTGCCAGGGAGGTAGTAGGGGGTGGCTTGGTGGAGGAGTTCAATGTCTCCCCAACAAAGGGAGGTTTGGGTTCGAATCATGGCTCTGGCCCTTACTCCTGGGACCTCGGGCAAGGGTGTTAACAGGTCCCAGCCTCAGTTTCCCTCTCTGTAAAACATAATCTAGAAAGAGTGCCCAACCCTGGGCTGTCTCGAGAACCAAAGAGATGGTGCTCTGGAAAGACAAGTCCCGAGAAGGGCTTGACAAAGGATTCTCCTCGTGGCCGCGTTGGGGTTCTTTGTGGCCGGGGGCTGTGGGAAGGTCCGGGCCAACAGCGATTAACCCGAGGTGGCAAGCCTCGTGCTGAGGAAGGGGCTTGCTTCCGGGGTATGGGTAGCTAGGGTTGGTGTGAGAGCTGGGGAGGAAGTGTGTCAGCTGTGCGAGACCATCTCCGCCGGGAACTTAGGCAGATGGCTGGAGGACCAAAGAATAGGGTTAGAACTCAGGACTCCAGCTGACAGTGGTGCCTTCAACCCTCGGACACATGGATGGGATGTTAACAACGTCTGATCCCTTTTACAAAAGAGCCCCTTCTTGGTTGCGGACCCAGCTCCGGAATCCCGGGCCCGCGCATGCGCACCTGAGGCAGGGAATCCCCGGCTCCGCCACAGCGCGCGAGAGAGTGCGTGAGAAGGGAGTCCCGCGCGCTCCTAGCCCGCCCCGCGCTCAGTGTCGCCAGGACTACCGTGCACTTTCCGGGTGGGGCCGCGGAGACGCCGGGCGCACACCGCGCCTGCGCGAGTCGCTCTTGCCACGCGCCGGGGCTTTCCCGGGGCGCGCCCGCCCGGGAGTGGCGGGAGGGGATGCCGCGCCCTGCGCGCATGCGCGGACCCCCGCCCGTCCCCCTCCCCAGTGCCAGGGAATCCTTGCCGCCGCAGTGCGCAGGGGGGCAGGGCGGGGAAACCGGCTCAAACCGGAGTGGGGCTCGCGCAGAGGCGGCGGGGGAAGGAGCTTCCGCGGGGTCTTCCCGAGCTTCCCCGCTCCGCCCAGCCATCGCCATGGCAACCGCGCCCGCAGGCCGCAGTGCGGGGGCGGCGGCGGGGCCTGGGGAAGCCGTGCGTCTCTGCGCCTGCGCGGGGCTCTGTGGCTGGGGTTCCCCCTAGCGCGCCCCGGGAGACGCAGGAGAGGGGTGGTGGGGAGAGCGCGGAGGACGATAAAGGAGAGAGTGCGCAGCAGTGTGGAGACAGGAACAATGAGGGGGTCTGGAGTGTGATGGAAACAATGGGAGACACATGAGGGGATTTGAAAGGGAGACGCTGGAATGTGGGGTACTGGGGTAGAGAAGACCGGGCACCTTCAGCCCCTGGAGCCAGAGCTTCCAGACATCTAGGAGCTCTGAATGCGGACCCAAAGTTTCCAGATCTTAGCAAAAAAAGTAAAAACAAACACAAGATGCCCAGTAAAATTTGAATTTCAGAAAAACAAGGAGTAAAATTTTAGTGTTATGTGTTTATCTCGCAAACCCAGTCCAGGCCCCCCCCCAACTCACACACCGTCTGTCCCTTGCGCCCTTTCCCAAAGCCGCGGGGACCCTTGCGGACTGTGTCTTCTGGCTCAGCCTCGCATTTTCCTCACGCCACGCAGCCTTGTATGTGGGGTTCCCCGCTATGCATTGTCCTCTACCCTGCTGACTTTGAATCTGCGCCTACCAGCAGACGTGGGGCGGGTCCCGGCCAGGAGGGCAGTGAGCAAAGATGAGGTACCCGCGCACCCTGCACGGACCCCCATACCCTCCACCACAGACCTGGCCCTACTGAGGAGACTTGTAGTTGTCAGTCCACGACGCCCGCACCCTTTTCCTCTCCCAAATCGGGAGGGGCTCCTCTCAGCACCCTAATGCACCAGGCTCCCCTCGCTTTCTGGGCACATAGTAGGTGCATAGGAACATTTGAGGAGATTTTACGGAGCACTTCGGTGGGAGTTATTTCTCAACCGCTGCGTTCTCGGTCGCACAGGGGTACAGCCCTTTCTGCACCCTTTGCATCCTCCAACAAACAACTTTTCTTTTTCCATCCCTTTGGTTCCCAAAATTGTAAGACGTGATGGAAAAGCGAATAAATGTGTGTGTGGGGGGAGAAGTCAGCCCTGAGAGCCCTGGCCCTGGCTGTCCCAGAGCGTCCACTCAGCAGACCGGGGACAATTTTCGCAGCTGCGTGTTATTCCGGAAACGGGCAAAGCGTCCCGAGTACGGAACGTTGGGATGTCTGGCTAGGTTTTTACCTTCCCAGTCCTAGACGACTCCCTACAGAGCGGTCTTAGATTTTCGGAGCCAAGTCCTGGAGTCGCTTCCCGGGGTGGCTACCTGGGCAGAAAGTAGCTCCATCCTCTGACCTGGCTCTGAGTACCACCCCCTGGGTCTGGAGTGGGCCAGGAGTCCCTCTCATCCTCCCAGCTGCCAGGCCCAAGTCAGATCGGGCCCCGAAAAGTGAATGAGAAAACAGACCCCACCAGGTGCTGAGGGGGTAGCGAGGACAGTAAACCAGGGCGACTCTAGACCGAAGGTGACATTGGGCGCAGCACTGAAAAATGAGAGGGGTTTGGGGTCCAGGCAGAATGGCAGATGCAAAAGCCGTGCGGCTGCACCGGTTAGGGGAGACTCTGGGCGTGGCCCGCGTGTGGTCCAGGGGTACGCGGAAGGGCTGGGACAAGGGTAGGTGAGGTTGGACCACGACGGATCCGAGAGGGAAGCGGAGCCAGAATCATTTTGGTTTAAGGGAAAAGGGGGGCGGGGTAGGCGCGTACGTTTAAGCGGGGCAGGGACGTGACCTGTCACACCACACAGGCGAGGACGGAAAGATGTAACTGCTTGACGGAGAAGGGACTGTGGAGAGACGGCGGGGACAGAAGGAGCTGCGGAAACGGGCGTGAGGAGCTCCACAGGGCGATTGTGGAGGGCCCAAGGAGCGGGGACCCTCCCTGCGTGCTCTCAACGCCGCCGATCCTTGCCTTTCTCCCTCGTCGTATCCAACAAGGCACCACCCCCAAGCCCACCAAGCGGGAGTCACCCCCACAGGGGTGCAGGGTGGCGCCCTTCGCCTGTCGCGTCCCCACAACCCTCCCGCTTCCACAATGCAGACTCCCTAGAACATCGCCCCTTTGTTCTCCCCTCCACACATGGTCACGGTCGGGCTGCCGGCGCCCTCCAAGCGCGTCTCACACACACAGAGTGTGTGTGGGGGGCGCTTCCAGCCCCTCCCCCGTCCTGCGTCCCCAGCCCCGCCCGCCCGCGGAATCCCGGCCACAGAACCCCTCGCGGGAGTTCATTACCTTTCACAAAACGCTCCCGGCCCCGGGGGGGGGGGAGGCGGCTATTTTTAGAATGAATGGAAGAGAAGAAAAAAAATATATATAAAAGGATGGAGCCTCGTAAAAGCCTCCTGGCTTCCAAGAGGAAACCCTATTCGTCCCAGGCCACGGCAGAAGGTGGGTGGGTGTCCCAGGGCTGGCGGGGCGGGAGGGGGACAGAGGGCGCCAAGGGTAGTTGGGGCGGCGTCCCCCTTTGTGGGGTGACTAGAGGAGGGGAAAAGCGTTGAGGCGTGAGTAGCAAAGCCCCAGGGCACGGAGAGCTGAGGGGACTCCGGAGATTGGCGCTGCTCTTTTACTGGAGGGAAACTGAGGCTCAGAGAGGGTCCGCATAGAACCAAGGTCACCGGAGGGGCTGAGCCCTGGCCGTCTTTTCCCGCCCTCCACCCCGTTGTGACCCGGACCCCGCGAACTGCATTGTTCTAATTTGGCAGAGTGACCTTCACAATCCCACTGCCTCCTCCGTTCGCGTCCAGCGGAGTGCACGACCCCTGAGTTCCCGATTCTTGCAGGCGGGGGAGGGGGCGTCACCGGCCCGCCGACAAGGTAGAGAAGTTTTCTGTGGTTTGTTTTCGGTCTACCGAGGTCCCCCACTGTCTCTGAGACCTTCTCGCTGGAGCAACGTCACCAGCTGCCCTAGCCTCCCAGGTCCTCTGGGTCCCCCAGGCCCCAGACCAGTCTCAGGGTGAGGGACTTCAATGCCTGCCGAGTTCTCTCGCTCTCTCATTCCGCACACCCGAGAGCAGCCCCCAGAGTGAGAAAGGCAGCCGCGTTTTGTGTTGCTGAGGCGCTGGGCCAGGCCTGGGGCTCCCCTTATCCGGGCCTCAGTTTACCTGTATAAAACGAATGCCTAGGGCCAGCGCTGCGGAGGGTTTCCCAATCTCTTTGAGCCTGGCCTGGAAATTGCTGCCACGCCCTAGGGGAGTGGGCTGGAGGGAGACTCGGAAGGGGGATTCCCCCCTTCTCCTCTCCTTTCCGGAGAAGCGCCACCAGGGAAAGGAGAGGGCAGCGGGCATCACCTCTCTCCGGCCCTCGGCAGGTCAGCGCCCACTCCCCGGGCGGCAGCGGTGGCGGGCGGGGCCGGGCGACGGGGAGGGGGCAGCTCTGCGGCGGCGCGCGCACTCCTCCCGCTCGCACGCCCTTGCCCGCCGGTGCACTTGGCTTTGCTCTCCCGGCCGGCCGGGCTCCAGCTGCTGCGGCCAGCGACGGCTGGTGAGTGGGCGGCGGGGAGGGGTACGGGGTCCCAGCGATGGCGTCCCCCTTCTCCTCCAAGGTGGGGGACGGTCCGGGCTTGCCTATTAGGGGAATCCAGAGGAGAGCTGCTGGAGGGAGGGGCACCAGACCCCCCCCCCCGCTACATATCCCAATAACTGGGGGCTCGGGATGGGATCTCGCAGACACTGGAGGGGATGGGGCAGGGGCATGAGGATTGTCTAGGTGGACACCATGCTCAGTGGGGGGTGGGGAGAGCTGGCCCCCACCGTTCTCCATCTTCTCCCCCTCCCAACCTCTCCCCTACCCCTTCCCCAGGTCTTTCTCTTCCCACCAACGTGTGTGGGGATTCCCCTCGCTGCAGAGTGGGAGGGAACCCCCACCCCCTACTGTGCGCTGTCTCTTCCCTAAGCTTCAACCCCCCTCCCTGCCAATCTCTTTGATAGGGGAAGGGGCTGAGGCCCAGAGAGGGTTAGCACTGGCCCAAGGTCACCCAGCCCTGGCAGGAACGGAGCTGGGGTTTGCAGCCAGACCCTCTGATTCAGAACCCAGCTGATGTGGTCCATTCTGGGGTCCTCTACTTCTAGTGTTTAATCCCTGAGGTGGGGTGTTCGGGGTCTCTGTCTGGGGGGCCAGAGATTGGGGGAGCCCTCCTTCTCTCAGAGTTTCTCTGCCCAGCCGGAGGCCCAGAGAGGACTGAGCCGAGAAGCCCTGGCCTGCACCCCTTCTGGGGGCTCCAAGGGCTCATTCTTGACCCCCCTGCTCAGACCCTTCCTCCAGCCTCCTCAGGCTGCCCACGACCCTGCAGGAGATCTCTGGGACTTCCAGATGAGTGAGCCAGAGCTATGGGCTGGGGTGGGGAGGAGCAGGGAGGACAGTCAGAATTGCCACTCTGACGCTGACAGCTTGATGGTGACCTTGGATAAGCCCCCTGCCCTGCAAGGACCAGGGCCAGCTCCAGGATCCTCTTGGCCAGAACAGGCAGCCCCTGAACCATCCAGGAGGTTGTCTCCACCCCTCAACCTCAGACCCTCTAGGAGCCTGGAGGGAGAAGGGGCAGTTGGGACGTTAGCAGTGCTTTTACTCTTCAGCCCCATTCTGGGATCTAGTCAGCCATGCCCTCACCCCCATGGGGGCTGCCCTATGTTCCTTTCTGCCCCCTTCTCTAGAGTAGGGCCTGGGTCTTGGTGCCCATACGGGACCTCTGGAGACAGCTCTGTAGCAAGGGGGTGACTACCAGGAGGAGTGATAGAGCCTAGAGAAATTGTGGGGTGGAGAGGGGTGAGGATTTGGAGGGCTGAGAACAGAGTAGGTCTCCCAGGGCTCGCTCTGCTTCCTTCACCCTGCAACCGGCACCACCCCACCTTGCCATCCAGATCTTCCTGAGGGAAGGAAATGGGGAGCAGCATGGGAGAGGACAGGAGTCCTTGGATGGCACAGTGGTGAAGCACTCAGCTACTAGCCAAAAGCTGATGGTTCGAACCTACCTAGAGCTGCTTCAGTAGACAGGCCTGGAGGTCTGCTTCTGAAAGGTCACTGTCTTGAAAACCCCCCGGGAGCAGTTCTACTCTGCAGACATGGAGTCGTGTGTCAGAGTCAAAGCGAAGGCACCTAGCAGCAACCGCGTGGGGATTCTAGATCCCTGGGTGGTGCAATCAGTTTGCACTCATTTACTAACCTAAAGTTTGGTGGGTCAAACCCACTCAGCAGCACTGTGGAATAAAGGCCTGGTGATCTCTTCTATAAAGATTACCAAAACAAAACAATACCCACTGCCATCGAGTCGATTCCGACTCATAGCGACCCCTGCTTGGTTTCCGAGGCAGTAAATCTTTATGGAAGTAGATTACTCCATCTTCCTTCTGTGGAGTGGCTGGTGGGTTTAAACCGCCAACCTTCTGGTTAGCAGTCAAATGCCTAGCAGGCACTGCACCACCAGAGCTCCTTCTATAAAGATTGTCGTAGAAATGGAGCAGTTCTGCTCTGCACACGTTCATGAGTCAGAATCAACTCAATGGCAAAGCAACAACATGAGGGAGGACAGGGAACAGCATGGGGAAGGGCAGATGGGGTTCAGTGGCCAGTGCAAGGAGCAAAGCCTCTGGGGAGGGAGCTTTCAGGCTGATTTGGGGAAGGGGCATCAAGGCATCCACAGAGCCTCACTGAGGTCCCAGAGAGAGCTCACAGGACCCCATTGGATAGACAAGGCCACTGATGTTAAGTTTCCTTACAAATTGCAAGATGACCCAACTCATTAATGCAAAGTCAGACCATGAATCTGGTCTGCAGACCCTTAAAGTCTAGGGGCTGGCCACATCCAAGCCTCTTGTGGCTGTGCCTCACCTGTGCCCCATGTCTCATCCTCCCAGGTCTCTCTGGCAGGCAAAGAAAGGGAGCCAGCAGCCCCCAACCCAGCAAGTGGTAATCTACCTTCTCTGAAGGAGGCAAGGTCCTTGGTGGCGGCTCAGCGAGGAGACCCCTGCACCCCAGGGTGAGTGCCTTCCAGGTTCTCTAGGGGTGGGAAGGACCAGGGGCTGAGCAGGGCAGCAAGGGTGGATTGAGTGGAAAAAACCTGGTGATTTAAGGAAATGGTGCAGCCACTGAAACAATCCTAATGGTAGAGTAGCAGTAATAATACGGGGCAGTGGTGTGTCTGTGGTAGAGTTCTTGCCTCCCATGCAGGGACCTGGGTTTCATTCCCAGCCAATGCACCTCTGTGCAGCCACCACCCACCCACTCATTGGTGGAGGCTGTGATGCTGAATAGGTTGCAGTGGAACTTCCAGACTAAGACAAACAAGGAAGGAAAGTCTGGCTATCAACTTCCAAAAATCAGTCAATGAAAACCTTATGGATTAATTATAGTGGTTTGATCTGCAACCAGTCATGGGGTTGGTGCAGGACCAGCAGCATTTCTTTCTGTTTTGCATGGGGTCGCTTTGAGTTCGGGGCCGATTAGATGACAGCTAACCACCATAATAGTAATAACAATGATGAGTTCACTTTCCAGAGGTTCTGGGGAGTCACTGCCCACCTTCTCTGATCACTGCTGGTGGGGAACCTTCTCAGAGAGGCTGGTTGAGCTGCCTGGTGTTACACAGCTGGGGAGGGGAATTGAACTGAGTCAGAAGGGACCTTACCCCCCATTGCTCCTCTTCATCCCCCAGAGGCCTTACTCCATGAAGATAGCCCCCAGGGAGTACTCGGGTGCTAGTTTTTCCCTTGGGTATATTGAGTGGCATTCAGGGTTGGCGGTGAGCTGACTAGTGGGTTATGAAGACAAAGACCCATGGTTCCTGACTTGTGGGATTGGCCACCCAGTTGGTCATCAGCAGCCATGTACTGAGCAGGACTGTGTGTCTGGCCCCAGGGTGGGCTCTGGGGACGCCGCAGGGACCCAGGCAGGCCCAGGTCAGCCCTCTGGAGTCTCGTGGGGGTGTCACTTAGGAAAGTGATGTATTGTCACATGCTGGAAGGAAAATGAAACCTAGCGATGTTGCCTGGGGTGGGGTGGAAGTTCTCCTGTAGGTGGGCAGAAGGGTCTCTCTGGGAAGGTTAACACATAAGCTGAGATCTGAAGGAGGAGAAGAAACCTGTTGGGAAGAGCCGGGAACAGTGTACGCAGCAGAGGGAATAGCCAGTACAAAGATCCTGAGGCAGGAACAAGGTGGTATGTTAGAAATGGCGAGGAAGCTGGTGTGTCTGGAACAGAATGAGTGAGGGAGAGAAAGGGGAGAGCTGAAGGCAGTCTACCTATCTACCTACCTACCTACCTACCTACCTACCTATCTAGGTTGGCAGCCGGAGGCCTGGTTGTGTGGAATCTCAGGGGCTGGGGGAAGGGTGGACTGTAGAGCAATGGAGAGCCATTGAGGGTGTGTGAGCAGGAGAGGGCTATGGGCTGATTTATGATTTTCAGAAGTCTCTGTGGCTGCCGTGGAGAGCAGGGGCTATCAGGGCAGAAGTGGAGGCAGCAGGAGCAGGAGGTCAGGGTGGAGCTTGGGGCAGTGCCTGGGGTAGGGGAGTGGGAACTGGCAGGGCAAGGACCAGGGTGGAAGGTGAGAAATGAACAGATTCTAGGACTGAGCTGGGGACTGAGGAAGGACTGTGTGTGACCAGATTTCTGCACACAATGTGAGACGGTCAGGAGGAATCCAGTCTGCCTCGGGAAATCTGGGAAGGCACCTTGGAGGAGATGCTCTTTGAGTTGTCAGGAAGGGTGACTAGGCGTTTGCTGGTGGCCACTGCTGGAATGGTGCCCCGGGGTCTAATTGTGCAGGGTGAAGATGCTACGTGGGCTACAGGGAGCCCTCAACACTCGAAATTCGAGGCATTGTGATTCGTAACAAGGAAAGATCCTTCAAGGGTCAGGCCGCCTGATGGGGGGTGTCTGACCTGAGGCAGAGAGTCCACTTTTGAAATGGTCTGGGTTGTGATTAGGACAGTAGCTGCATGAGAATCCATCAAGTGCTTGCTATATGCCAGATGCATTTGTAGGGGATTAGTGCCCTGATCTCTCACCTCTGCCCTCCAAGGAACCTCATCGCACTGCTGAGGAAACTAAGTCACAGAGAGACACAGTGTCCTGCCCACAGCCACTGTATGAGTCTCCTGTGGCCACCATAACAAAGTCCCACAGACTGGGTGGCTTGAGATAGGTAAGTAGAAAGATACATAGACAGACAAATAGACAGGTAGATAGGTAGGTAGTTAAGTAGATAGGTAGGTAGGTAGGCAGATACATACAGGCATAGCTGCCGCTGAGTTGACTCCGACTCATGGTGATCCCGTGGGCGACAGAACAGAATGTTGTTTGGTCCTGTGTCATCCTCACAATTGCCGGCATGTTTGCATCCACTGTGACTGCCGTGCTAGTCTATCTCACTGAGGGTCTTCCTCGCCCTCACTGGCCCTCTACTTTACCAACTATGATGTCCTCCTCCAGGACCTCGTGGCGGTGTGTCCAAAACAACTGAGTCGGACAAGGTTCTGTCCTGTGATCCATAAGGTTTTCATTGGCTGATTTTTGGAAGTCACTAGTCAGGCCTCGCTTCCTAGTCTGTCTTAGTCTAGAAGCTCTGCTGATACCTGTCCACCACAGTAAACCCTGCTGGTGGCATGGCATGACACCAACATGAAAGCCACCACAATCAACACACTGACAGATGGACGGTGGGAGTGGCTTTGTTGTTGTTGTTGTTGTGTGCCATCCAGTCGGATCCGACTCATAGCGACCCCTCCTTGCGTTTCTGAGGAGGTATCACTACAGAAGTAGATTGCCCAACCTTCCTTCTGAGGAGTGGCTGGTGGGTTTGAACCGCTAGCCTTCTGGTTAGCAGTCAAGTGCTTTAGGCACGACACCACCAGAGTCCTGGGGGTGGCTTTAGACAACAGAAATTCATTCTCCCTCAGCCCTGAAGGTCTTAAGTCCAAATTCAAGGTGTTGGCAAGGCCGTGCTCCCTCTGGAGGCTCTAGGGAAGGACCCTCCCTTGTCTCTTCCAGCTTCTGGTGGCTCTGGGCATTCCTGGGCCTGTGGCCGCATGACTCCGTTGTCACATGGCTGTCTTCCCTCTGTGTGTCTCTGTGTCCTCTCCTCTTCCTTTATGGGCATCATCATTGGATTTATGGCCCCTTAATTAATCCAGGATGATCTCATCTTGAGATCGTTACCAATTACATCTGCAAAGACCCTATTTCTAAGTAAGGTCCTCTTCTGAGGTTCTTGGGGGACTGGAATTTTAAGGAGACACTCTTCAACCCAGTGTAGCCACAAAGCAGGACTGGGTGCTAGGACCTGTGCTAGGCAGGGGCTGTGAGAGGAGGAGGAGGGGCCTCATGGATGGAATTTGTTATCAGTTGCTGTCAGGCTGATTCCTCCTCACGGTGACCCCATGAGCAGAATGGAACTGTGCTCCATTGGGTTTTCAAAGCCATGACCTTTCAGAAGCAGATCACCTCCTCAGGCAGCTCTGAGTGGGTTTGAACTGCCAACCTTTCAGCTAATACTTGAGTACTTAACCATTCGCACTCAGCAGGGACTCCTGCAGTGAATTTAGGGAGAGGAACTTAGGGACAGTTTTGGGGGTCCTTTGGGATTGTAGAAAGTTGGCAGTGGTCTGGAACCTTCCAGCCTGAGCATGTGGAGGGAGGGGACTCTGGTGTCTGGGGCAGGGATGTTGCTGCCGCCAGCTGAATGAATAGGATAGTCCCTGGAGGGTAACATGATCCTGGCAGGGGCTTTCTGGTGGCTTCGGATGCTTTGTGGGGACCCCCTTCCCACTCCCACCACCTCCTCCAGGCTAAAAGCTGAGACCGTACTTTTTGGTTGAGGGGAGGAGGTACGAGGCACGCCCCCCCCCCGGCCTCATTTCCTCTGAGAACCCTCTGCGGGGTCCTCGTGGATTGATTTGTCCTCTCAAAGTCTGTCTCTCTCGCTGGCCTGGAACTGTGAGTTGTGGAGATTTTATTTATCTTTGTCACTGTACAGTCCGTAACTCAGGATGCAGGCCCTGCATACAGGAGGTGCTCAGTAAATGCTGGCAGCATTTTAAAGAGCTTTTGTGGATCTCCACCACCACCACCCCCCGCCGCAGGAACAAGCCCTCTGGGAGGCTACCCCAGACTCACTGTGTCTTACTGCTCATCTTGTCCCCCCACAATTCACAGGAACCCTGGGGGGCTTAATCCCCGGGGGCTTTCCTTCTGCTCAGAATCATCACCCCCCCACATAGACCTGGAGCAGGCCCCTTGCCCATCACTCTGACTTTGTCCCACCCTGTTTGTCCCTTCACTGTGGCCACACTGGACTTCTCTCTTTTTCTTGTACTCACCTTCCCAGGTCCTACCCCCAAACCTTTGCGTGAGCTGTTCCCCTGCCTGATGCACCATTTTCCCAGTTTTCCCACGCCATCTCCTTGGCCCCTTTCAAAGGCCTCCTCCTCTGAGAGACCTCCCCGACCCTCCAAGGTCTACCCATCTCTGCTCCTTTTTCTTTCAAGTTCATTGCTTCATTGGCTCTTCTTCCAATTAGTTTGTGTCTCTGGAATTCTTAGGTTTATTTCTCACGCAGAGAAGCCTGTCCTCTTTTGTTATTGTTGTTAGTTGCCATGGAGCCAACTCCAGCTCACAGCCATCCCATGTATGCAGAGTTGAACTGTGCTGCATAAGGTTTCCAAGGTTGTGAACTTTTGGAGGTAGATCTCCAGGCCTTTCTTCTGAGGTACCTCTGGGTAGGTTCAAACTGCTAACCTTTTGGCTAGCAGTTGAGTGCTTAACTTTTGTGCCACCCAAGAACTCCTTTGCTAGCAGGTAATTCATGAGGGCCAGGGGTTATATCCGTCTTGGGTACTGTGTACAACCCCAGTACCGGGCTCAGAGAAGGAGCTCTGTGGATATGTGAATGAATGAATGAATGAATGGGTGAATGAGTGAATACTTCCTCCTCCCCCTGCCATCCCGACACTCATTGGGGGCCCTGGTTGTGGGCTTCATCTAGGTACCCAGACATTGAGCATGAGTTTGGGGCTCAGATGGGTGACTTTGGTGGATGCACAGATGGGGGGGTGCTGGGTGGCAGGTCCCTCGATACTGGTGCCCTGAGACTCTCCTAGGTCTCCGGCACCCAAACTCTTGGTCACTGCTCTCAGGCCCCCAGGGGTGGCACTTCCTGTTGGGCCACCCCCACCTGGCCTGCCCATGTCCAGAGAGGATGCCAGTAGGGCAGGGAGTGTGCTCAGGCCGGGAATCATTGGAGGCTCATTGGCAGACTTCTCAGCTCCCTTCCAGCTGAACACGGAGCCCATGTGAAGCTCAGTCTGGGATGAGGAACCCAGGCAGCTTCCACCCAGCACCCCACCTCTGTCCCCACCCCGCCCCCACACCATCTGCTCTTGAGCAGGGCAGATGGAGGCAATTCCTCAGGGCAGGGTGCTCACAGGGAGGAGGCCCTTTCCCGAGGGAGGCAGCAGGTGCAGATACTGCAGGGCTGGGGGGAGGAGGGTGGAAAGAGGAGGGGATCGGTGCTGTGGCTGAGGCTCTGTGAGCGCCTGGACTTCTGTGTTGTTGTTAGCTGCCCCCACCTTATGGTAACCCCCTGTGTTACAGAATAGAACTGAGCTCCACAGGGTTTTCTTGGCTATAATCTTTACAGAAGTAGATTGCCAGGCCTTTCTTATGCTGCTCTGCTGGGTGGGTTCACACTGCCAACATTTAGGTTAGCATTCCGAGTACAAACCATTTGCACCAGCCAAGCTCCCGGACTTGTGCATGTGGGACCCAAATTCAAATAGCATTAAACACTGAGGGGACCCGAAGTACGAAGTACAGATCAGCCCATGGGCAGCTGCCAACAGGACCCCAACGGAGGTATAAATGCCTCCATCACAGCTGTGTTTTAGAAGGAGCCCCTAAAGCTCCAGGGGGGTCAAGGTGACTGGGACTGGCCAGTGGCATAGGGAGGACTAGGAGAAGGAGCAGGAGGGGTGGTCTATTCCTAAGGCAAAGCTGAAAATCTGACCCCTCTGGTCCCCACAGCACCCTTCCTGCTCTCCATGTCTCCCCAAAGCTCCTGGTGTCTGCTGAGGCCCCTAGGAACCCAGCAAGGCCTGACTGGTTTCCAGGTGGCTTTGCGGGGCTTGGAGGAGGAACAGACTGGAGGGGAGGGGCAGGAGCCCTGTCTTTTGGCCCCAGAGTTACACTCTGCCCTGCCCAGCCTGGCTGCCTCTAGGGCCCCTCTGCCCTCCTACTTCTTGCCCAAGCACCATCCCCTCATTCATTTCTTTAGTCCTGTTTTCCCCACAGGAGGAACAAGACAAGCCCAATTGGGCAGTGATAGTGGTCAGATGAGCCAGAGTGACTGGTCCAAGGCTCAGTCAGGGACGGAAACGCATGGGAGCAGGGAGAGGGGCCAGGGTCAGGGAGATACCTCAGGATCAACCTGAGGGCTCCAGGAGCCCCCAGCTTGGCGGGACAGAGCCAGACACTGCCACCCCCAGGTTGAAGGGACAGGGTGAGGCCCAGGCAATGAGTCTGCCAGGGGGGTGGGAAGGAAAGGCCTGGCTACCTCCCCTCCCAGGGTTCCCTGGAGGCGCTGTTAATGGTGAATGCACGCGTCCAAGGTTATCCTCAGTGATCTCAGTTTTAGGGGTCCCCAGCCCGGGGCAGTCTCAGCTCGCCATGCTCCTGTTGACCTTCTCTCCTGGCCTGTCACGTTGGCAGTCCCGACTAGGGGGGCTGAATCAGAGCTGGTATCTCTCCCCTTCAGGGAAAGTGGCTGTCCCCTCTTACCCCTGGAAGCCCCCATCCCTGCTCACAGGCACCCAATCGGCCAACATCTTCCCCGAAAGGCTCCTCACGCGGAGCAGGCGGCTGAGGAGTTCATTTTGAAGGGGGGGATGATGAATCGCTTTGCAAAGTTGCTCCCTTGAGTGGTGCTGGAGTCGTGCAAAGGTTGGGGAAACGATTCGGGGAAGGCGGTGACAAGGGTATTCTGAGGGTTGTTGGAGGCAGGGCTGTCGCTTCGTGAAGGTCCTCTCAGTCGAACCCGGAAGGGGGCGAGTTCGAGGAACAGCAAAGCACAGGAAAGCGGGGTCTTTAAATGTAGGCGGGGTTTGTGGGGTCGCCGGGAGGAGGTGCCAACCCGCGTTCAGCCTATCCGCGGCGCCGCCCGCGGCGCACCGCCCCCTCCTCTCCGGGAGGGGCG
>NW_006921723.1:2200118-2206617 GCF_000298275.1 Orycteropus afer afer
GCCCCGACTCCGACCCCGGCCCGGGGGTCCACGGCCGCGCGGGAGCCTGTCCCCGCCAGCCTCCTTTTCCGGCCCGGGCCGAGCCCCACAGGTATGGGGTGTAGGCGCGGGGGTCGTGGGCCGCTGACCAGAGCGCCCGAGGAGGGGTCTGGGGCAGGAAGGAGAGTCTCCGTGGGGTGAAAAACCCAGGGGACAGCGGTGTGTGGGTGAGGACATTGTCTGAGTGACTGAGTAAGGATTTGGGGAGCCCCCATAGGATGAAGGGAATAGCAAGGTTCACAGGGGCGTGGGGCCAAGCAGCGTGTCTCCAAACTCCATGGAAACAGGGAGCAGGCTCCCAACAAGGGAACAGTGCAGGACTGACTTGCAGAGAGAGGGGGCAGTTAGGGTAGAGACCTACACTTCTGACCTCAGATCGGGGGTTAAGGGCTGCCCCGATAGGGCAGGGGTCAGGGACCCAGTCTCCCAGCCCTCCTGGACCCAGAGCAGGGCAGCAGGTGTGGGTCCATGGAATGAGGGGAGAAGAGTAGGGGGCTGGGGAAAGCTAATTGCACCCACAGACAAATGCCAGAGGGTGGGGTGGGTGGGCAGCCAGCACCTCCTGCACCCCTTCCATCCCATGGCATTGGCCAATGAGGGGAAGAGAGAGGAAAGCCCATCCACTTGGTACTCCCAGGTCCCTAGATTTTGAGGGGCCTCAGGGACCTCACACACCCTCCACAAGAACACATGGACTCATGGGCACCCAACTGGGACCCATGACAGGCCCATATGTCCAGGGGAGGGTCCACCATGGTGCTCTTTTCCTGGGAGTGAGGGGCTGGGCATTTCATAGGCTAAGGAGAGTTGCCTCTGGCATTCTCTGGGTCCTTTGCGGAAGGATGTTGTTGTTGTTGTTATGCATCATTGAGTTGGACCAACAGACTTGTAGCGACCCCTCCTTGGGTTTCTGAGGCGATAACACTACTGAAGTAGATTGCCCAACCTTCCTTCCAAGGAGTGGCTCGTGGGTTTGAACCACCAACCTTCTGGTTAGCAGTCAAGTGCTTTAGGCACTATGCTACCAGAGCTCCCTTGGGGAAGGATACAGTCATGAAACACATGGACACATGTCTAGTTAAGTGCTTATTTCCATGTGAGATCCCATGACATTCCAGTCACTGACCCTATCAACTGACTGCCTCTTTCAGAGGTGGCATCACTCCCTGCCAAGGACCCTTGAGGGTCTGTTCCAGTGCAGCTGCTTCAACCCATCATGTGTAACAGGGTGGGGGTCCTGGACGACCTTCTTCCTCCCATGTCTTGTGGAGTGGGGAGAAGCCAGCTGCCCTGCTCCCACCTTTCCTCCCTGCCAGAGATCTCCAGGGTTCCCCCTGCCCCTGCCTGGATCTCAGGCTGCACGTAAAACTTCATGCCATTCTGGGATGGGGAGGAGAGGGTGCTCCACTCAGTTACCCACCCCAGTTTCAGGAAACAGAGGTCTGATGCTCCACAAACGTTTGACAATATTGGCAGTTCCAAATAAACAAAATCTAGACTGGTTGCTTTCCAGTTTATTCTAACCCAAGGTGACCCGGTGTGTGTTAGAGTGGAGCTGTCCTCCATAGGACCCTGTCGGCTGGTATTTTGGAATTAGATTGCTAGGCGTTTCTCCTTTGGTTCCCCTGGGTGAATTCGAACCCCCGACCTCTTGGTTAGTTGTTGAGCACTTAACCATTTAGGCCACCCAGGGACCCCTTTGGCACTTGCAGGGACCCTCAAAGCCAAACACAGTTTCCTACTTTTTAGGGAAACTCCTTCGTGAACCTAGGGGTCTTCACCAAAAAAAATCCCCCATGTGCACCTAAACCTTGGCTGTGATTTCAAAGGGACTCCTGGGTCTGTGGGGATCCCTGAGGTCCCAGGAACCCCAGCTTTAGGCCCAGGATGCTGTGGGGAAGGGGAAGGAGTCTTCTTGTTCCCAGGGCCTCTGGTCCCTCCATTCTTTAGAAATGTGGACTCCTATGGAGCTCTGGGGGAGCTCTGGTGGTATAGTGCCTAAGGCACTTGACTGCCAACCAGAAGCCTGGCGGTTCAAACCCACCAGCCACTCCTCAGAAGGACAGTTGGGCAATCTACTTTTGTAGTGATACCTCCTTGGAAACCCAAGGGGGAGTCGCTATGAGTCGGGTCTGACTCGAAGGCACATAACAACAACAACAACAATGGAGCTGTGGTGGTGCAGGGCTTAAGGCATTTGATTGCTAACCAGAGGTGGGCAGTTCAAACCTACCAGTCACTTGGCAGAAGGAAGATGAGGTGTTTTACTTCTGTAAAGATGTACCATCTCTGAAACCCTATGGGTGTCAATATGAGTTGGAATCAACTTGATGGCAGTGAGTTTTTTGGTTTATGGAGTCTTGGACAAGTCCTTCTGGGACCCTGGCACACCTCACCCCTTTGAGGGCAGCCACCATCTCTCAGGGGAGGACCAGGCTGCCTTCCTCTCCAGGTACCCATACCCCCCATAGCAACACTAACTCAATCCCTGCCCTCCCTGGCTGTGTGTCCTTGAGCAAATTGCTGAGCCTTTCAGAGCTTGTCTCCCCACTATAAAATTGGGACAGGAGTGTGGCCGTCTCACTGGGCTGCAGTAGGGCTTAAATGTGATAATGCATACAGTAACCACTCCATATGCATTCCATTGTGGCCACCCCTGTGCCCTCTTGGAAGCCACCTGCCACCCACCTCCTTCTCTACTCCCTCCTTGTCCAGAGCACCTTAGGACATGGCCAGCGGGTGGGGAGGAACATGGAAGACATACAGCAGCTGCATTTGGCCTGTGCGGCTGCTGGCTGAGTCACCCCAAATTGCATCCTCATTGGTGCATTTCAGAAGGTCGTTTGCAGCAGTCCTCAGCTGGCCCCCCTTCTCCCTGGTCCTGTCTGCCAGGCTACACGCCTCTCCTGCCCACACGCTCCCAGCCTCAGGTGGGGACTTTCTGTGTCTTCGGGGGTGGGGTGGGGGACAGTGAAAAGGGTGCTGGTGTTTCCTTGTTCCCTGGTGTGGGCAGGGGCTGGGACAGGTTTCCATTCCTTCCTGGCAGCTGGGGCCTTTTGGCGATCAGGCAGGAGCTAGCTGGGGCAGGAGGACATAGTCAGTCAGCATGGTGGGTGGGGATGGAGGGGGTTTGGTCAGAGTGTAAGACATATGAGGTCATTTAGCCATAGAAGAAAATTTTGTGTTCCTACTGTGAGCCAGTACCAGTGTCTGGGGACACAGTGAAGGAGAAACACAGTACAGAAGGGATACTGAATGAGGACACAGGCAGCCCTGCTATGTGGGTAGGACATGTCAAGGCCATGTTTCACCTTGCTGATCAGCATGCCCCTTAACATGTCCTTAAGAGATGATTTCAAGTGGTACCCTGGTCTGTCCCACAGCTGTCATATCCCGCCTGTCCCCAAATGCTGGCCTGGCCTTTTCCACGAGGGCCACACTTAGCCCACCACCTACCTGCCTGGCTTATTGGGAGAATTCCTGAATTTTCACTGTAAGGGAACCATGGGACCTAGGGTAGTCCCTTCACAGTGCTGGGCCTGTCTCCTGTCTGTAAAGCTGGACACCACCTCTTGTCTGTCACTTTCTCACACTGTTGTGGCTTGTATATTGCTAGAAGCAATGCCACAGGTATTTCACATACCAGCAGGGTCACCCATGGTGGACAGGTTTCAGCGGAGCTTCCAGATGAAGACAGACTTGGAAGAGGGGCCTGATGATCTACGTCTCAAAACATTGGCTGGTGAAACCTTAGGGTAGCAGTGGGACACTGTGTGATACAGTGCTGGAAGATGAGCCCCTCAGGTTGGAAGGCACTCAAAATATGACTGAAGAAGAGCCACCTCCCCAAAGTAGGGGTGACCTGAATGATATAAATGGAGTAAAGCTTTTGGAACCTTCATTTGCTGATGTGGCACAACTGAAAATGAGGAGAAACAGCTGCAAACATTCATTAACATGTAATGTACAAAGTATGGATTGAGGAAGGTTGGAAGCTATCAAAAATGAAGTAGAATGCTTGAAAATCGATATACTAGGCATTAGTGAGCTGAAAAAGGGACTGGTATTGGCTTTTTTGAATCAATCATATGATCTACTATGCCAGAAATGACATATTGAATGCATTTTTGCATTCATTGTCAAAAAGAACATTTCAAGATCTATCCTGAAGTATATAATGCTATCAGTAATGGGATAATATCCATACACCTACAAGGAAGACCAGTGAATATGATTATTATTCAAATTTACACACCAACCACTAAAGCCAAAGTTGAAGAAATTGAAGATTTTTACCAACTTCTGCAGTCTGAAATTGATCAAACAGGCAATGAGGATGTAGTGATAATTACCAGTGATTGGAATGTAAAAGTTGGAAATGAAGAAGAATCAGTAGTTGGTAAATATGGTCTTGGCGATACAAATGATGCCAGATATCACATGATAGAACTTTATAAGACCAACAACATATTATCAGAAATATCTTTTCTCAACAGTTTAAATGGTAACAATACACACGGAGCTCGCCAGCTGGAATACACAGGAGTCACGTTGACTACATCTGTGGAAAGAGACAATGGAGAAGCTTTATATCATCCAAAGGAGGCCAGGGGCTGACTGTGGGACAGACCATAAATTGCTCATACGCACATTCAAGTTGAAGCTGAAAAAAATTAAAACAAGTCCACAAGGGCCAAAATATGACCTTGAGTATATCCCATCTGCTTTTAGAGACCATTTCAAAAATAGATTTGAACACTAATGACCAAAGACCAGATGAGTTGTGGGATAACATCAAGGACACCATACATGAAGAAAGCAAAAGGTCATTAAAAGGATAGGGAAGAAAGAAAAGGCCAAAATGGATGTCAGAAGAGACCCTGAAACTTGCTCTTGAACAGAGAGTCACTAAAGTGAATGGAAGAAATGATGAAGTAAAAGGGCTGAACAGGGTGGCTTAAGAAGGCAAAGTACAGTACCATAACAAAGTGTGCAAAGACCTGGAGTTAGAAGACCAAAAGGGAAGAACACACTCAGCATTTCTCAAGCTGAAAGAACTGAAGAAAATAACTCAGATCTCAAGTTGGAGTACTGAAGGATTCTGTTGGCAAAATTCTGAATGACCCAGGAAGCAGCAAAGAAGATGGAAAGAATATACAGAGTCACTGTACCAAAAGAATTGGTTGATGTTCAGCCATTTTAGGAGATAGCATATGGTTAAGAATGGATGGTATTGAAGGAAGAAGTCCATGTTGCACTGAATGCATTGGTGAAAATCAAGGCTCCAGGAACTGATGTAATCCCAACTGAAATGTTTCAACAAATGGATTAAACACTGGAAGCATTCACTACACCAAGACTTTGGAAGACAGCTGCCTGGCCCACTGACTGGAAAAGATTCATGTTTTTGCTCATTCCAAAGAAAGGTGATCCAACAGAATGTGGAGATGATTGAGTACCATTAATACCACACACAAGTAAAATTTTGCTGAAGATTGTTCAAAAATATTTGCAGCCGTACATCAACAGGGAACTGTCAGAAATGCAAGCCTGGTTCAGAAGAGGACATGCAACGAGGGATATCATTGGTGATGTCACATGGGTCTTGGGTGAAAGCAGAGAATACCAGAAGTATGTTTACCTGTGTTTTATTGACTATGCATTTGATTCTGTGGATCATAACAAATTGTGGATAACATTATGAAGAATGGGAATTCCAGAACATTTAATTGTGCTCATGTGGAACTTGTACATAGACTAAGAGGCAGTCCTTGGAATAGAACAAGGAGATGCTGTGTGGTTAAAAATCAGAGAAGGTTTACATATTGATTCAATCTGTATTCTAAGCAGATAATGCAAGAAGCTGAACTATGTGAAGAACGTGGCAGCAGGATTGGTGGAAGAACTCATTAACAACTTGTGATATGCAGATGACCAACCTGCTTGCTGAAAGTGAAGAGGACTTGAAGCACTTACTGATGAAGATCGAAGACTACAGCTTTCAGTACAGCTTTCAGCTTTTACACCTCAACATAATGAAAACAAAATTCCTCACAACTGAGCCAATAAGCAACATCATGACAAACAGAAAAAAGATTGACGTTGTCAAGGCTTTCATTTTACTCGGATCCACAATCAACACCCACGGAAGCAGCAGCCAAGAAATCAAATGACGTTTTGCACCAGGAAAATCTGCTGCAAAAGATCTCTTTAAAGTGTTAAAAAGCAAAGATGTCACTTTGAGGACTAAGGTGCACCTATCCCAAGCCATAGTATATTCAGTTGCCTCGTATGACTGTGAAAGCTGAACAATGAATAAAGAAGGCTGAAGAAGAATTGATGCCTTTGAATTATGTTGTTGTTGTTGTTAAGTGCCGTGGAGTCGGCCCCGACTCATAGCGACCCCTCCTTGGGTTTCCGAGGCAGTATCACTACGGAAGTAGATTGCCCCATCTTCCTT
>NW_006921723.1:2206717-2209720 GCF_000298275.1 Orycteropus afer afer
TTGAACCGCCAGCCTTCTGGTTAGCAGTCAAGTGCCTTAGGCACTACGCTACCAGAGCTCCCTTTGAATTATGGTGTTGGCAAAGAATACTGAATATATCATGGACCGCCAGAAGAATGAACAAATCAGTCTTGGAAGAAGTACATACAGCCTGAGTGCTCCTTAGACTCAAAGATGGTGAGACTTTGTCTCTTGGATTTTGGACATGTTATCAGGAGGGACCAGTCCCTGGAGGACAGCATACTTGGTAAAGTAGAGGGTCAGCAAAAAAGAGGAAGACCCTCAATGAGATGGATTGACCCAGTGGCTGCAACAATGGGCTCAAACAGCAAAGACTGTGGAGATGGTGCAGGACTGGGCAGAGTTTACTCTGTTGAACGTAGGGTCACTGCAAGTTGGAACTGACTCAATATCACCTACCAGCAAAGCTGAGCAGATCCTTGGTCCCCACTTAGGGGTGTTGTGAGGATTGCAGAGAAAATCTGTGCAATGAACAGAGCCTGGCATGTAGTAAACCAAACTGATCACCACTGAGTGAACTTCGTGTCATGGAGACCACCTGTGTGTCAGAGCAGAGCTCCACAGGGTTTCCAATGGCTGATTGTTCAGAAAAAGATGTCTAGGGCTTTCTTCTGAGGTGTCTCTGGATGGACTCGAAACTCCACCCTTTTGATTAGCAGCCAAGCACAGTAACTGTTCGCAGCAGCCCGGGACAGGCATGTAGTAGGTGCTCAGTAAATACTGGTCTGGATGGCAGCTGAGGGTACATACGATGGTGGGAGATGGTGGGCCGGTGGAGGGGGATGTTGGGGGTGATAGAGGAGGATCTGCCAAGTCAGCTTTTAAGGGGGTGGCATCTGCAGGAGGATGTTCCAGACAGACACATGTGCCAGAGGCCCTGAACTGGATCTGAGCCTGTCAGCTGTGGTCACAGGGAGGCCAATATGGCAGGGTGTGTGAATCTGGGGAGAAGGGAGGATGAGGTGGGTGGAGGGAGGATTAAAGGGGACCTCCTGGCCACAGTGAGGAGTTTGGCTTTTGCTTGATGGTGCTGGGGAGCCACGGGAGGACTTTGAGTTGGGGAGACTGACTCCGGCATTTCTAGTATGACAAACTCACGTGCTCAGTGCTCTGGGCATACCACCCGGAAGTCTCTGTATTTGAGCCCGTGGCTCCTGAGTCTTAGAAGACTCTGGAATTTCAGCAATGGTTTCTGCCTTTCTGGTCAGTCAACGAGGCCCTAGGGGGCCTCCCACTATAACTGCATTCCCTTGTGCTCCCACAGGTCAGCGTGGGAGCCCAGCCACTGCGCCATGCTGGGCCCCGGGTGGCCTGCAGCGAGCCCGACACCTGCCCCCAGATAGTCATGAACAGCCACAGCCACAATGGCAGTGTGGGGCAGCCGCTGGGCAGCGGGCCAGGTGCCCTGGGCCGTGACCCCGCAGACCCCGAGGCCGGCCGTGCCCCACAGCCTCTGCACAGCCCAGGCCTGCAGGTAGTGGTGGCCAAGAGTGAGCTGGCCCGGCCCTCCCCCAGCAGTTCCCAGGGGCAGCCCCAGGAGGAGGACGAGGAAGAGGACAACGACGAGGAGGATGAGGCAGGCAGGCGGGGGCGCTCGGGGACAACCTCGAACGCAGGCCACCGCCTGGGCCACCGGCGGGCGCTCTTTGAGAAGCGGAAGCGGCTCAGCGACTATGCCCTCATCTTTGGCATGTTTGGTATCATCGTCATGGTGACTGAAACAGAGCTGTCCTGGGGTGTCTACACCAAGGTAGGCACCTCCCTGTCACTCCCTGCATCCTGGGGTACCCTAAGATTGCCCTGCAGGACCTGCCTGACTCTCAGCCTTGGACTCAGGGACTCAGGGTTGGGGGCCTTGGTGGCCCAGCAAGAGAGGCAGGTGGGAGGTTGTGGGGCCATGGATGGGGGAGGGGTCCTAAGCTTCTGCCATGCTATCTCCTGGGGCAGCAGGGAGGTTGCTATGAGGAGGGAGGCCCCAGCCATTCCCTCTGCCCTAAAAGAGGGGCTGCCCCATAGGACAGGCTGCCAAGGGTGGGTGCAGGACAGGAGCCCTGGGAAGGCAGGGTGGGGTGGGGCAAGGGAAGGGCTTCCTCCCTTTTCCAAGGGCATTTGGGCCTGGGATTGGAGTTGAAAGGTCACTGGTCACCCCGGGATGTGTGTGAGGATAGAGTGATCAGGGCTGAGTCAGCCTTATGAACTGTGGCGTGCTGGATCCTCACGAGGCCAGGCGTTATACGCCATGAAGCGCTGGGGCTGCAGGAGGCCAGATGATACAGGCTGTTAAGTGCCAGGCCCACAGGAGGCTAGGCCTTAAACACTGTGAAGTGCTGGGTCCGCAGGAGGCTAAGCCTTGTCAGCTAAAATGCCGTGGTGCTGCAGGAGTCCGAGCTGTATCAACTGTGAAGTGCTGTACCCACAAGGCTAAGCTCTGTAAACTCTGGAATACTGGTCTTGTAGGAAGCCAGGCCATATAAGCTATGAAGTGCCAGGGCCACATGAGACCAGGCCTTATACAATGTGAAGTACAGTCCACCTTGCCATCCACAAGCCCCAAGAAGTCAGGACACAGTGATGCCTGTGGCCTCCCTCTGCACGCCTGCCCTGCTGAAGCTCTTTCCACAAGGCAGCCCCATGATACAGGAAGTAGCACTTCTTCCTGGCTGTTCCCTATTCGACAGGGGAGGAAGTTGGGGCTTCGTGGGAGGTGGGCAACAAGGAGGGGGTGCTATGATGCCAGCTCATGTGGGTGACTTGGTGCCTGCTCTCTGACGGCCAGCAAGGAGCCCGGGTAGGCAGAGGGCAGCGGGCCGCCCACCCCCTCCAGCGTCGGTCCCCCTGTCCATTTCCTCTCTCTGCCCAGGAGTCCCTGTACTCATTTGCACTGAAATGCCTCATCAGCTTCTCCACCATCATTCTGCTGGGCCTCGTCGTCCTGTACCACGCCCGTGAGATCCAGGTCAGTACCGCTGGGCAGGATCCAGC
>NW_006921723.1:2209820-2242640 GCF_000298275.1 Orycteropus afer afer
CTTAAAAAAAAAAAAAAAAACCACAGAGACACATACTCTGGGTCCCTCTGAATTTCCTTGAGGAGGGGGTCCCTGGGTGGCACAAATGGTTAAGCACTTGACTTCTAGCTGAAAGGTTGGTGACTCGAACATACCCAGAGGCACCTGGGAAGACAGGCCTGGCTTCCACAAGGTCACACCCTTAAAAGTCCTGTGGAGCACAGTTCTACTCTGCATGAGGTCACCCTGAATTGGCATCAACTTGATAGCAAGTAAGAACAACTACAAATTGCCTTGGGATGAACATCTGGGTTTGAATTTTCATTGGTTATTCAATAAAGAGAACAGGTGATGGGAGAGCCCCAAGCTTGAGCTGGCTTACCTGGCCAACAGCAGTTTGCTGAGTTCTGTCCACACCTGGGCTTCTTGGGGGTCTTCTGAGGTTTTGCAGCTATGACAACCAGCATTTGTAGCAGTCAGGTTCCTTTTCATGTTTGATTGGACCCCGTGGTTGGAAGGGTTTAGTGTACACCAGGAAAGCTGTCTACTGTTTTCGAGTTTAATGAAGATCAAGCTGGGCTGTGGTGAGATGCCAGCTTACATCGTGCCCACCACGAGCAAGACGTTAGCCAGGGCCAGCTCAGAGATACAGAAGGCACGGGGTATCAGAGCTGCCTTCTGACCTTGGGGAACCACAGTGTGGCAGGGAGACAGGATATAGACATGTCCAAGGGGTCGTATGCATGCATCTACAAGTCCATTGGGGGTCCCTGACCCACAGAAGGGCATCATGAGTCAGGCTGGGAGGGAGCAGTGACCATGAGCTAGAAGGCAAGTCATTTTGAAGGGGCGGCCACTGTGGAAAATAGCCTGGTGGCTCCTCGGGCAATTAAGCTCTGAGTTACTCAGAATTAGTTATCTGCCTAAAAGAACTGAAAACACAGGCCCATGTACATTCATGTTCATAGCAGCACTGCTCACAGTAGTCCAAAGGTGGAAACAACCCTAGTATCCACTGAGGGATGAATGCTAAATACGACGTGCTCTGTCCACACACTGGAGTATTACTCTGCTGTGTAATACTGTGTGAAAACCAAAAGAACAAGTTGCCATCAAGTTAATCCCAAGCATTTCTTGGATTCCTTGGCTGCTTTTATGTGCATCTTCATATGCTGTACCAGGCCCTGTGTGGCCTAAATGGTTAAGTGTTCGACTACTAACTAAAAGGTTGGGGGTTCGAATCTAGCTGCGGTGAGGTGCCTTGGAAGAAGGGCCTGACGCTCTGCTCCCAGACCCTCTGGGCAGTTCTACTCTGTGCACATGGGCTCAGCGTGAGTTGGAATTACCTTGACAGCAACTGTTGTTCTGGTTTTCACATGGGATTTGTCTTCCCCATGTGTGACTCTGTTTCTACGTCCATTCTTCTAAGACACCACTCAGAAGGGATCACGACCTACCACACTTGGTGTGACCTCATTAAATTAACTGCTAACATCTTCAAAGAAAGACTGTCTTTCTATTTGCAGACAAGGTCACATTCATAGGCATTAGGACTTCAACATATCTTTTGGGAAATACAGTTCAATCCATGACAAGCCACAAAATGGAACCAAGCACTGTCACTGCTACACTGTGGACAAACTGAGAAAACATGCACAGTGAGGGAAGCCAGACACAAGGGCCCATATCGTGTGATTCCACTTCTATGAAACTTCAGAGCAGACAAATCTATAAAGACAGAAATAGATTAGTGGTTGCCTATGGCTTGGGGCAGGAGTTCTGGTGGTGTAGTACCTAAGACATTTGACTCCTAACCAGAAGGCTGGCAGTTCAGACCCACCAGCCATTCCTTGGAAGGAAGACTGGGCAATCTACTTCCGTAGAGATACCACCTTGGAAACCCAAGGAGGGGTCGCTGTGAGTTGGGGCCGACTCGACGGCAGTGACTTTGGGTGTTTTTTGGAGGGCTTGGGGCACTCAACTGCTAACCTAAAGGTTGGCAGTTCAAACCCACCAGTGGGTTTGAGTGAAAAAAGAGCTGGAGATCTGCTTCCATAAAGATTACAGCCTGGGAAACCCTATGGGCCACCTCTCCTCTGTCATATAAGGTCACTTTGAGTCAGATTTGACCCGATGGCACCTAACATCAGCAACAGGGCTTAAACCCAAAAAACCAAACCCAGCACCATTGAGTCGATTCTGACTCATAGTGACTCTATAGGACAGAGTAGAACTGCCCTGCAGGATTTCCAAAGCTATAAATCTTTATGGAAGCAGACTCCTTCATCTTTCTCCTGTGAAGCGGCTGGTGCATTCAAACTCTTGACCTATTGGTTAGCAGCTGAATGCCTTAGCCACTGCACCACCAGAACTCCTACAACAGGACTTGTTGTTGTGTTGTTGTTATGTGCCATCGAGTTGGACCCGACTCATAGCAACCCCTCCTTGGGTCTCCGAGGCAGTATCACTATGGAGGTAGATTGCCCCATCTTCCTTCTGAGGAGTGGCTGGTGGGTTTGAACCACCAGCCTTCTGGTCAGCAGTCAAATGCTTTAGGCACTACGCTACCAGAGCTCCCACAACAGGGCTTAGGGAAGTGGAAAATGGGGAGTGACTGTTACGGGTGCAAAGTCTCCTTTTAGAGTGATGAGAAAGTTCTAAAACTAGACAAAGACGGTGGTGGCCTAACTTTGTGACTATACTAAAACGCACTGAATCGTAGGCTTTAAATCGGTGAGCGATATGATCAGTGAATTACATCTCCATAAACCTATAAACAAACAAACAGAAGCCACCAAGCAGTCCTTCTGAGGGGTCGGGTAGCCCCCTCTTGGCAAATGCATAAGCCCCTCAGCCTTTCTGCACATCAGGGCCTGGTCAGGGACAGAACTGGGGTAGGCGAGTGAGGCACTTACTGCGGGCACAGAATCTCAGGGGGCGCCAAGAAGCCAGTCATCGAAATAAGTACTATTTAAATGCAGTCTTTTCAAATATTGGAACAAATGCCGAAAAATCTATGGTGAGCCAAAAATCAGCATTTTAAATAAAGACAGCATCAAATTCTTGATTCTTCCTTTTGCCTCAGTCTCTCATACCACTCCTTCAGGCATTCCTGCTGATAAGGAGGATTTTTTCTGATGCCCCACTTGTCTTGCCCTAGTCCCACCCACCCTGAACACCACTGGGCCCCCCCAATCAAGGCCCAAGGGGAGCAGGGACTCCCCACCACCACCCCGGCAGGCTGCCCATGTGTAGATCACGCAGCTGCGTGGGCAAAACCTGCCAGTATAATGAAAGGCCGGAGTGACATTTTTTTTCCACTCCCCGTTCCCCCCTCCCCCATCCCATGGTAATCACCAATCTTTCGTAGTCACGACATTTTAAGGAAGTGGTTTTTTTTTTGCCCCTTTTTTCTTATTTTAGAATTCTTGTATTATTACTCATTTTAAAATGACACTTGAAAAAGACAAATTTGATAAATGTGCCTTAGTCCCTGCATGGTACAAATGGTTGAGTGTTCAACTGCTAGCCAAAAGGTTGGCGGTTCTAACTGACCAGAAGTGCTTTGAAAGAAAGACCTGGAAGCCCGCTTCTGAAGGATCACAGTCTTGGAAACACCATGGAGTAATTCTGCTCTGCACACGTGGGGTCATCATGCATTGGAGGCAACTCAACGGCAATGAACAACAACAACATACACACATTCAGGCAGAATGGGAAAGTCCAGTGAAGACAGCAAGCATTCCCCAGGTCCCGCATCAGGAAGCAGTAATCACTGTGGGACAGCCATCATCCCAGGCATCTTCTGGTGTGCCTGTTTCAGAGATCTTACCCTGGCCTCGGTTTACCTTGCCCAGTGGGTTTTTTTTCTTTTTAATTTTGGTAAAATTTATACAGCATAAAATCAGCCATCTTAAAGTGAATAATTCAGTGGCATTTAGTAATTTGCAGTGTTGTGTAACCACCACCTCTACCTAGTTCCAAAACATTCTCATCACCCCAACAGGAAACCTTGTACCCATTAACAGTCACTCCCCATTTCCCCTGCCCTCAAGCCCTAGTTGTTGTTAGTGGCAGTGGAGTTGGCACCTGGCTCATGGAGACCCCGTGCACAATGGGCTGAAATACTGCCTGGACCTGTGCCGTCCCCATGTTTGGCTGTGGACCAGACTGCTGTGATCCATAGGGTTTTCCCTGGCTGACTTTCAGAAGTAGATTGCCAGGCCTTGCTTCCTAGCTCATCTTAGTCTAGAAACACTGCTGAAACCTGCTTAGCATCACACAAGCTTCTGCTGACAGGTGGGTGTTGACTGTGCACAAGATGCGCCGGCCAGGAATCAAACCTAGGTCTTTGGCATAGAGGTGAGGTGAGAGTTCTACCGTAGAAGCACTACTGGCCCTCTTCCCAGCCCTCAAGTCCTAAAAACCAACAAAACAAAACAAAACCGCACTGCCACCTGCCGGATCTGACTCATAGTGACCCCTCCTTGGCTTTCCGAGGGGTATCACTACAGAAGTAGATTGCCCAACCTTCCTCCTGAGGAGTGGCTGGTGGGTTTGAACCGCCAGCCTTCTGGTGAGCACTATGCCACCAGAGCCCATCTCTATGCATTTACATATAAGTGAGACCATACAATATGTGGTCTTTTGTGTCTGGCTTATTTCACTCAGCATGATGGTTTCAGGGTTCATCCATGTTGTTGCATGTATCAGGACTTCATTTTTCTTTATGGCTGAATAATATTCCAGTGTGTGGAAAGAACACATTGTGTTTATCCATTCATCCATTAATGGACACTTGGTTGTTTCACCTTTTGGCTGTTGTGAACAGTGCTCCTATAAACAGCTGTGTGTGAATGTATGTTTTCATTTTGGCATAAACCAAACCTAACCTTCCTCCTGAGCATGAACTTGGGCATAAACCTAGGAGCGGAATTGCTGGGTCACAGAGTTACTCTGTGTTGAACCACTGGAGGTTAAACACCAGTACTTTTAAGTTTCAGTTGTGGCTAATGTAGTGGCCTAGGGAATCCCGAATTCTGTTTCTGATTTCTCTTGCAAAAGCCAGCCTTTTTAGTTATTTAGTGTTACCGGGTGTCTTAGCTCTCTAGAGGTGCTACAATAGAAATAGGTGGGTGGCATTAATAAATAGAAATTTATTTTCTTACAGTTCAGGAGTCTAGAAGTCTGAATTTAGGGCACCAGCTCTTGGGAAAGGCTGTCTCTTAGCCCTGGGGAAAGGTCCTTGCCCCTTCAGCTTCTCTTCCTTGGCTCCTAGGTGATCTCTTTGTGGCATCTGTCACCCCCTTTTGTGCTGGCTTGTCTCTGTGCTAATCTTCTGCTTTTACTCCTCAAAGGTAGTTACCTTTAAAACACACCTGTTCTGGTTACCTTGTGCCTTTAAGATTAATCACATTGGAGAACCAATTTAGGAAGCCCATCCTTTTGATTTTGTCTCTCTAGAACCACTCTCGGTACCCAATGTGTTAGACTGGGTTCTCTAGAGAAACAAACCAGTAAAGCTTATATATATAGAGAAAGAGAAATTTATCTTAGGAAAATGGCTCACACACTTATAGAAGATGGCAAGTCCAGAAGTTCTTGGATCAAACGTCAAGCTGGAGGCTTTTCCTGACTCACACAGCTGCAGGGGCTGACAAGCTCAAGGTTGGCAGGCAGTATACCAGCTGTTGACTCCAAAGAATGACGAATCCAAGATCTCCAGGCTGAATAGTGAATTGTTCTCTCATGGGCAGTTGTAGGCAGCACAACAGGATTCCAGTCCACAGAAGAGTGTCTCTTTTTCCAGGATGTCCATAAATATACTGGAAGCAGGCCTCACCTCTAGGGAAACTCCCTTTCAATGGATTGGCTGCTCAAAACAGTCGTCTGATCCCATCATGGGAATAACCACATCACAACAGCTTAAACCACACAGAATTGTGGTCCAGCCAAGTTGATACACAGCTCCAATTATCACAACACTCTACACTGATAAGGCCACATTAACATAACAAAGAAAACTCTATTCTCAAATGGGATTATGATTACGTGCACAGGTATTGTTGTTTTTGTTAGTTGCTGTTGCATGAATTCCAACCAAGTGACTCCATGTGTGCAGAGTAGAACTGTTCCTTAGTGACCTTTCAGAAGGCTGTGACCTTTCAGAAGCAGACCACCAGGCCTGTCCTGTGAAGCATCTCTGGGGGGGTTCGAATCACCAGGCTTTTGGTTAGCACCTAAGGGTTTAACTGTTTGCACTACCCAGGGACTTTCCACAGGTATACAGACAAACAAACTCACTGCCACGGAGTTGATTCAGACTTACAGTGACCCCCACTGGGTTTCTGAGGTGATAAATCTTTGCAGAAGTAGATTGTTTCACCTTCCTTCCGTGAAGCAGCTGGTGGGTTTGAACCGCCAACCTTCTGGTTAGCAGTCAAATGCCTTAGGCACTGTGCCACCAGAGCTCCTTTCCCCACAGGTATAGGGGTTAGGATTTACAACATTTATTTTTGGAGAACACAATTCAATCCATTACAGGGGGGCCATTGTGAATAGTGGCGCAGTGGATGTGGAAGCACACATTTCTGTATAAATGTATGTTTTCATTTCTCTTGGGCACATCCCCAGGAGCGGAATTGCTGGGTCATAATTGAATGGTTTGAGGCCACCCTATCCAGTGCTTTTAAGTTGGAATTGTGACCGACGTTGAGAACTAGGAAGTTTCACACTTTCGAGAAAGTGAGCTGGGAAGGGTTTGGGCTGCAGTCACACTTGGGGACAGTGGAACTGAGACCCACCTGCCGCCCCCACCTGGCCCCCACAGCTGTTCATGGTGGACAACGGGGCGGACGACTGGCGTATCGCGATGACGTGTGAGCGGGTGCTGCTCATCTCTCTGGAGCTGGTGGTGTGTGCCGTGCACCCAGTGCCTGGCCACTACCGCTTCACGTGGACAGCGCGGCTGGCCTTCACGTACGCACCGTCGGAGGCTGAGGCGGACGTGGACGTGCTGCTGTCCATCCCCATGTTCCTGCGTCTCTACCTGCTGGGTCGCGTCATGCTGCTGCACAGCAAGATCTTCACGGACGCCTCCAGCCGCAGCATCGGCGCGCTCAACAAGGTCACCTTCAACACGCGCTTCGTCATGAAGACCCTCATGACCATCTGCCCCGGCACCGTGCTGCTCGTCTTCAGCATCTCGTCCTGGGTTGTTGCTGCCTGGACCGTGCGCGTCTGCGAGAGGTGTGTCACGGCCGCTCCGGTCCCCTGGCACTGGGCCCCAGGGACTTCATGTGCATCCGTGACTTCGGGGGCTCGGGGCTGCCCTGGCCATTGTCTGTCCCCCTGACCCAGGACCGCTGTGATCCTGTGTCCAGCCTACAACCTTAGGGACATGGGGCTCCCCAGCCACCACTTTGTCTTCCTGACCTGGGATCCTGGACACCCATGTGCAGCCCAGGACCTCAGGGATCCTGGGCTGGGGCTCCCTGACCATGGCTCCATCTCCCTGACCCAAGGACTTTCTGGGGTCCCCCATGCCTTGATCAGCCCATGACCTTAGGAACCCTGAACCGTTGCTTCCAGGTCCCTGACCCCCATGACTTCTGAGATCCTGGGACTCCCTGGACATTGTTCCATTTCCCTGACCCCAGGACACCAGTGACCCTTGTGTCCATCTATGACCTCAGGGACCCTGGAGCCATCACTTCAACCTTCTCGATCCCAGGAACCCAGTGACCCCCCCTGTCCAGCCCATGATCTGGGTAACCCTGGGGTAACCCCAAGCATTGCTTTTGTCTCCCTGACTCACAGCCCTCTGTGAACCCCTGCCCAGCCCATGACCTTGGAGACCTGGGGCTCCCAACCATCACTTCCATGTCCCTGACCTCAAGTCCCTCTGTGACCTCCTGCCCAGTCCATGACCTTGACAACCTTGTGTTGAGGCTCCCCTGGCCATCTCTTCCATGTCCCTGATCCCATGACCACTGTGACCCCTATACCTAGCCCATGACCTTGGGTACCCTGGGACCATTATTTTTGTTTCCCTGGGCCTCCAGCTCTGTGTCCCTAGCCACTTCCTACCCCTTTCCCTGGTCTCCCCTCTGGGACCTAGTCCTTCCTCCCCTACCCTCTAAGGTCTCATGCCCCCCATCCCGGCCCCTCCACTCTGGGGAGCAACCTCTGGCCTGAGCAGCAGCAGGAGCTGCAGGAATGGGGACACACCCTTCCTGCCCCCACGTGTAACCTGCTCTCCTTCTCCCCTGCCACCATGGACATAGGGAAAACATGTGAGTCCTACCTTAGCCATGTGCAGACCTGCCACCGCCGCCCACCTGTCTGCCAGGAATTTAAGATTAGCTGCCACAGCAGGGGACAGGGACAGGAGGCAGGGCTGAGCTGGGAGCCACCTGAGGCTGGGGACTGAGGGGAACCCCCAGCATGCTGAGCCCAGGTCTGGAGCCTTGGCCTGGACGGAGGTAGGCTGCCCTGGGCGCTGTGTATCTCACTGAGCTTCAGAGGGATATGGGGTGGGAGGAGGGCGGAATCGGCATATTCGAAATGGCTCAGGCTTTGCTGGGGCAGCTGACTTGGGGGTCCTGGGTTGCCTCCTGCATATGAAGGGGGTCAAGGGTGGGTGAGACTGGCCTGCCTTCAGGACCCTTTGCAGTTGGTTCTGAGCAGACCCAGCTCACAGATGAGGCAACTGGAACTTGGAGAAAAGCAAGGGGGCTTCCCTGGAAGCTTATTCCTGGGACTGTCCCCCCCAGGGGCCCCAGGAGAGGCAGGGGCCCAGCTGGCCTGCAGGGGTAGCTTGAGGAGAGAAAGTCTCACTTGGGAAGGGCCTGAGGCAGGTGGTGCTGGAATTGAGGTTCCTAGGGGTCCCTGGGTTGGACCCATTCAGCCCCTCCTGCAGACTCCCCTCCACCGGATGTTGGGCTCACAGGCGGAGGACCCCACTCCTCCTGGGATCAAGGCATAGGGTCTAGGAGTCATGGGGTCTCCTTGGACCTCTGGGTGTCCTCCCCCCCCACTGTTAGGGTGGGTCGGGACTGGGGCCACACTTGTAGAGCATCACAGCGGTTCCAGGCCAGGCCATTGCATTGGTGGGCACAGGCAGGGACGGCGGGCAGCCAATCCTAAATTCTGACCCCCGTGATGCTTGAAGCCCCACCTGCCTCGCTCTGCCCCTGCAGTTCTTGCCCCATGCTGCCCCTGCCTCCTGCATGCCCCCCTCTAGCCCCTGGGCAGCACCCACCAGAGCTCGGGCCTTAGTGTCAAATGACAGTCACTCTCTGGGCCACCCCCTACCACCAGCAAGTGGCCTAGAAGCCCAGGCTGGAGGACCAATAATGGCAACTGACTCCCCTAGAGGTGGGACCCCTCACAAATAACAGACCAGCTAGGGGGCTTCCACCTGGTATTAGGGCCACCTGTCTCTGCCCTATCTTGAGCCCCCGGCCCCAGCCCAGCCCTGGGGCCATAGGCGAAGCTGTCACCTGCTCTGTTGGAGCAACTCTCCTCCCATCCAGTTCTCCCTGCCTCTTCCATGTCCCCCACCATTGTTCTCTGACCCTGACCCCCAAGGGTGGTCTCTGCTGGCCAAGGGGTCACATATTCCCTAACCTCCCCCAGCCAAATGCTCTGGGCCTCCCCTGATGGCTGCCAAGGGGCCTTTGCAGGCTGGGGGCCAGTCTAGAACAGACCCTCCAGCCACCCCTAGAGCCAGCTCAGACTGGGCGGGGTCCCAAGAGGGGGACGCTAAATGGGGCTGGGACTGTGAGAGTTCGGCAGAGGGGAGCCACCAACGTGGCCAGGACGAAGTCACTTGCCCTCGAGCTTTGGGTCTTGCTCACTTGTTCTCAAAAGTGGAGCCCCAGGCTTCTCCTAGTACAGGGGGATCTGTACCCCCATCTGACCCACAGGCCGGGGTTGGGGCACTGAGGGTGCCATGCATCCTGGCTGCCTTCTTCCCCAACTCCTGGGTGCAATCCTCCGGCCTCTGCCTCCCCACATCCTCCTCCCTCTGGACCTCCCTGGCTGGGAAGTCCTTCCTGGTGTCTCATTGGAATCCTCCTTGCCTTTACCTTCACTCCCTGCTGCTTCTGGTGCCTCTGGCCACCTGTGTCCCCTTGTTGTCTGTGTGTGTCTCTCTGTGCAGAGGGATTGTGGGTACCCGCATCCAGGCTCCTCTGCCCCATAACCAGGGCCAGGGAGGGTGGATGTCTGGGGCAGCAGCTTGGGGGTCAGGCAGAGGGAGAGGGAGAGGGAGAGGGTGGGAGGGATGTTGGGGAGGAGGGTGTGGGTGCCCCAGGACTGTGGGGCTGCACGAGAGAAGGCTGCCCTTGGACCAGCCACCTCACTATCCCCTGCAGTGCCCTTTCTCACCTCGATACCCAGACTGGTCCACTCCCCATGGTCACAGCCCAACCCCATGAGGTGGACTTGGGGTCCTGCTGTCCTGGCCCCAGCCCTGGGGGTGGGGTATGATGAAGGCAGGAACCAGCATGAACTGATCACACCCTCTCTGGATCCCCCAGGTATCATGACAAGCAGGAGGTGACCAGCAACTTCCTGGGCGCCATGTGGCTCATCTCCATCACCTTCCTCTCCATCGGCTACGGTGACATGGTGCCCCACACCTACTGTGGGAAGGGTGTGTGCCTGCTCACTGGCATCATGGTAAGGGTGCTTCGGGGACGCTAAGTGGGGTGGGGCTGTGAGTGCTCAGCAGAGGGGAGTCCCCCGTGTGATAGGCACGTGGGTATCTTAGTCTCCTAGAGCTGCTGCTACGGAAGTATCACAAAGGGGGGAGCTTTAATAAACATAAATGTATTTTCTCACAGTTCAGGAAGCTAAAATCCACGTTTCTAAGGCACTGACTCTAGGGGAAGGCTCTCTCTGTCAGCTTAGGGAACAGTCCTGGTCTCAGCTTCCATAGCCCCAGTGTTCCTCACGTCCTTGGTGACCTCATCGTGGCATCTGCCTTTCCAGTGTTTGTTCTCACTTGGTTCCATGTCTACATTGTTGTTTTAGTTGCCATCAGTTCAGTTCTGACTCATGGTAACCTCACGTGGGGCAGACAGTTAAACATGTAACTACTGGCTGAGAGGTTGGTGGTTTGAGTCCACCCAAAGGCACTCAGAAGACAGGTCTGGCAATCTGCTACCAAAAGGCAACGGCAGTGAGTTTGGATTTTGATTTAGTTTTTATGGGAGCTAGGCCTTCTCTCCCCTCAGAGCCGCTGGGTGAGTTCGAACCACCAATGTTTTGTTTGGTGTCCGAGCATTAACCACTATGCTACGAGAACTCCTTATCTACAGGTACAAAACCTGCTGCCGTTGAGTCGATTCCAACTCATAGCAACCCTTTAGGACAGAGTAGATCTGTCCCACAGGGTTTCCAAGGCTGTGATCTTAACAGAAGCAGTTGCCACATCTCCCTCCCATGGAGCGGCTGGTTGATTTGAACCATCAACCTTTCGGTTAGCAGCGAAGTGCTTAACCACTGCACTATCAGGACTCCTAATCATAAGTTGAAGGGTTAGGATTTACAGCACATATTTTCTGGAGATACAGTTCAGTTCATAACAGAGGGCTCGATGTAGGTTGGAATCAGGGAAGGCTTTCTGGAGTTGTCCTGCCTGTGGCCTGGGAGGACATCAGGGCCAGATCCCAATGTGCCACCACCCTTTGCCCGCAGGGGGCTGGCTGCACAGCGCTCGTGGTGGCCGTGGTGGCCAGGAAGTTGGAGCTAACCAAGGCCGAGAAACACGTCCACAACTTCATGATGGACACGCAGCTCACCAAGCGGGTAAGCAGCTCCTCGCCCGGGGGGTGGGCAGTGCCCCCTTCCCGCTGAACACACTGGGCACACCTGTGCCACACACAGAAGGACACAGAGATGGCCTGGCACCTCCAGGGGAGCCTGAAATGTCAAAGAATGGCCCCTAGCGAGGAGCACAGACTCCAGGGCCCCTGTCTCAGTTTCTCCATATACAAAATGATTGTGTGGGCAGGGTCACAGTGTTCTTATTTACAACACCTGGAGGAGGCTCAGCCCGTGGTGAGCCAATGTAAGCATTTCAGAAACCCACTGCCTCACAGATGTGGGTATTCAGACACAGCCCAGCCTGCACAGTCTTGGGACTTTCTAGGAGTTTCTGGAGCTTTCTGAAGTTCACTAATATATTAATTTCCTTGAGCTGCTGTAACAAATTGCCACATGTACTGGGTGGCTTAAGATAATAGAAATTTCTTCTCACAGTTCTGGGGGCTAGGAATTAAAAATCAAGGTGTTGTGGATTGAATAAGGAGCCCAGGTGGCACAGTGGTGAAGTGGTCAGCTGCTAACCAAAAGGTCAGCAGTTTGAACCCACCAGCCATTCCAGGGGGGAAAGTGTGGCGGTCTGCTTGCGTAAAGACTACAGCTTTGAGGCAGGTCTACTCTGTCCTATGGGGTTGCTGTGCGTCAGAATTGACTTGTGTATAGGTTGAATCGTGTTCACTATAAAGATATGAGGTCCTCATGCCTGGTCCCTGTGAACATGACCTTGTTTGGAAGTAGAGTCTTTGAAGATGTGATCAGTTAGGTTAACATGAGGTCATACTGGAGGAAGGGGTCCTGATCCCATCTGAGTGGTATCCTTATAAAAGAGAAGAGACACAGAGAGACAGACAGAGGGAACCCCCTATATGTGAAGTTAGAGTGATGCTGTAGCTACGAGCCAAGGAATGCCTGGGGCTACCAGAAGCTGGGAGAGACAATAGGGACCTTTCCCTAGATCCTTCAGAGCACGCCCTGCTGACACCCTGAACGTGGACTTCTGGCCTCCAGAGCATGAGAGAGAGAGTACACTTCTATTCTAATAAACCACCCAGCTAGCAGTACTTCCTCCCAGCAGCCCCGGGAAGCACACACACCAGGCACCAGGAAGGTGGGCGCCTTTGGGAGTCTCGGAGGGAGAAGCTGCTCTGTGCCTCTCTCCTCGATGCAGGGACTCCCAGCCACCCTGGCTTCTGGCAGCACCACTGCAATCTCTGCCCCGTCATCACATGGCCATCTTATGAAGGACACCAGTCATTGGGCTTAGAACCAAAACCAAAACCAAACCCTCTGCTGTCAAGTCGTTTCCGGCTCATGGTGACCCCGGGTCACAGAGTGGAACTGCTGCACGGGGTTGTCTTGGCTGTGATACTTATACCAGCAGGTCACCAGGCCTTTCCTCCACAGTGCCTCTGGGGATGTTCCAAGCGCCAACCTTTAGGCGAGTTATCAAGCACAAACTGTTTGTGCCACCCAAGAACCTAGGGCCCCCTAATCCACTCGGATCTCATCTTAGCTACTTATGTCTGTAAAGACCCTATTTCCACCTAAGTTCACACTTTGAGATTCTGGCTGCCCATGAATTTCGGGGGAACACTAAGCCAGTATAATGCCTGTCCTGAAGAACTCTTTGTTTTCCGGCCACAGGTGAAAAACGCCGCTGCTAACGTTCTCAGGGAGACGTGGCTCATCTACAAAAACACCAGGCTGGTGAAGAAGCCAGATCACGCCCGGGTTCGGAAACACCAGCGTAAGTTCCTCCAAGCCATCCATCAGTAAGTCCTGCCCTTTCCCACTCACGTTTCTGTGTCCTCCTGGCATGGAGGCAGCCTGCCTTGGCCTCGAGAGGAGGCCACGAACCAGGCCAGGCAGCTCAGTGTGGTCCCATCATGGCGGCCCTAGGCCAGGTGGGCACGTGGTTGGGACCTGTAGCATTGGTGCTGGGAAATGATGAAGCCGGGGTCCAGGCCGGCCAGGTTTTTGGTCAGAGGGAGGCCTAGCGCAGTAGCCTAGAATTAGTCATGGAAACCACCCAACCTAAGGGACACAGCCTATTTTATTCTGTGGAGTAACCAGGATGGTTGTTACCTCTTGGATTATGAAGCATCTTCCCTTTTTGCTTTGGCTGCCAGGGAGCCAGCATTAATTTGTGACCTGACCCATGTGATCATGTGGGATAATTAGAAATTACTAATTTCCTGAGTTGCCCCTTTGTCCTGAGAATCATGTAATCAAAGGGGTCTCCACCTTGGCTATTCATTGGGGTCACTTTAGGGGCTTTTTAAAATCCCACTCTCTGAGCCACACCAGACACCGGTTATATAGTAGGCACTAGGATGCCAGGAAGGAGCTCTGGTGATGTAGTGGTTAAGGCGTTTGGCTGCTAACCAAAAAGTTGTTGGTTCAAACCCACCAGCTGCTCCGGGGAAAAATATGAGGCAGTTTGCTTCCGTAAAGATTTATATACAGCCTTGGAAAGCCAATAGGGGTCACTATGAGCAGGATCAACTCAATGACAGTGAGTTTGAGTTTGGTTTGGGTTTTGGGATGCCAGGAGGACCCTATTTAAGTGGTGGAGGTGGGAGGCTGAGTTGGGAGAGAGCAGCTGGGACAGGAGCCTAGGGTCCCTGGCTTTGGGGCATCAGACAGTAAAGGGGCCTGACCACATGAGGAGAATCAGCTCAGCCAGCTGGATTTCTTAAAATCCTATTTGATGATCTTTGTCTTTTTAAAGAAATCAGCTTTATCAAAGTATAACTGACATTCCGTAAACTGAACAGATGATATGTTGTAACAAGATTACACCTGTGAAATTATCACTACAGTCCCAAAAGTTTCCTTAACCTCTTTTAAATAGACAGTTTAGTCTATTTGTGTTTATTGTATTTGCTATTATAATCGGATTTATTTCCAGGGCTTCAAACCAGTTTGAACTGGTTCAGTCATGGCTGATGAAGCAAAACGGGAATAGACCCACATTTTTTAAAATCTGGATGATTGGGAATGGTAACTGGGACAGAAAGAATTATGGGTCGGAGCCCTGGGATGGGAGACTGGCAAACGGCATAATGAGCCCTTTCAGGAGCCTGATGCAGGAGATTGGATTACTGCCAGGACTGTTGGAGAGCGACAGACATTCAAAGCAGTGTGTTCAGCCGCCATCTTTGAGCTGGGCACTACTGTTTTCAACTCAGTCAAGAGAATTGGTTGCCATGCAACATGCATGCTACCCTTATTTTCTAAGATGAAATTTCTAGCAGGGCTTCAGCTAATTTTTTTCTGTTCTGGTTAACATTCCAGTTCACCCACATTTTAAAACTTGGGATCCATTCCAGTGTTGCTTCGTCGGCCATGATTGAACTGGGCTGAACTAATTCAAAGCCTTGTGTTCTGGTTACCTAGTGCCTCTCTGAAAGAAATATACCACAAATGGGATGGCCTTAAGACACAGGAGTTTATTCTTACAATTTGGAGGCTTTAAGTCCAAGTGCAAAGTGCCAGGCTCTAGGGTCTGGGTGAAAGCCCCTCAACCTTCGGGTCCAGCTCTGCCTCCTTCTCCCAGCCCACTGGAGCTAGAGGCGTTTCTTCACTCAGACAGCCGCTGGCTGCTGAGGCTGAGAAGCCCCAAGGTGGACAAGTGAAAAGGCACAGTCCCGATGTTACCAATCCACATGGCAGGCCATTAACTTAAGTCCATTGTAAGTCCCAAGGTCGGCAGAGCATAGCAGGCTCCTGAGCAATGACACGGCTACATTCAGGGTCCAAGCGTGCCATAGACTAGAGACTATCACCAAGGCTTCTCCTTATATACAGGAAGCACACCACATCCCAAAGGCTGCTACTCATCTGCTTGTGGTAGATCTCACCATGGAGTTGATTGCCAGTCTCATCATGGGGAATAACTACCACCAGCTGCCCAGCCACTCAACCAGGCCCAGCCAAGTTGACACACAAACATAACCATCCCACCCTGTTTATTTCTAATAATAATAACACTTCATAGAACTGTGGGGAGGCTTAAATGTGACAATGTAGAATATGCCTGGCATGGTCCCCAGCACAGAGCAGTGCTTGGTAAAGCATAGCGCCCTGCACACCTACTCCCTGCCTTTGCTTCCACCATCCCCTAAAAAGCAAGGAGAGAGGCTGGCATCCCACTTACCTACCTTCTCTGTGCTTGGCTATCAGTCCCACCTCACCTGACCCCAAGGAAGTAACATGCCTTCTCTCTAGATTCTAACAGAATAGGGTAACTAGGTGCCTTACACATAGCTCAAACTCAAAACCCACTGCTATTGAATTGATTCTGACTCATAGTGGCCCCCATTGGGTTTCCAAGGCTGTAAATCTTTACAGAAGCAGACAGCCTCATCTTTCTGCCATGGAGCTGCTGGTGGGTTCAAACCACCAACCTTTTGGTTAGCAGCCCAATGCCTTAACCACTACATCACCAGAGTACTTTCTAAAAACAGGCGTCAGTTTCCCCTGGATAGGCTCATTTGGTCATTTCACAAGTATTCCCTGTAATGGTCAGTGTGCCAGTCACGGGGGACACAGACATAGCCTTGCCCTGGACCTCACCCCAAGAGATGTTTCCAGAAGGTTTTATGAGAGAGGTGGGCAGGTAGGAATCAAGGAGATGAGCCAGGTCTCGGGACAGCCTCCTGCTCTGTGAGTTACCTGTGTCCCTTTGTCCCCCCAGAAACTCTCTCACTCATCTTTAGTTCCTTCTGCTACACCCCCCACACACACACACACAAAGTGACCCCATAAGAACAGCTGACAAAATCAAGCAAATTCGATCCAGGGCCTGAAGGGCAGATAGGATTTGGGTCGAGAGCTGAGGGATGGGAAAGCATGCAAAGTAGTTTGGATCATGAACAGGACAGAGGTGGGGAGGTGGGGAGGTGGGAATGGGCATAGGACCAGGGAGACGGGAGGTCTGATCTGGGGGCACACGGGAGCTATGGCAGGTTCTTGAGCTAGAGAATCCCCATGATGAGAATGTTGCATAAACAAGCCAGTAAAGAAACAGTCCCCAAGAGGGTGGATTGAGGGCATGGCTTGGGTTTGGGGAGTTGAGAGGGTGGATTAAGGGGCACCGCACGGGTTTGGGGATTTCCAGACAAGCCAAGAAGGATTTCCACAGGGGAGGGCATGTCAGGGCTCCTAGCAGGCCTCTTCTCTCCTCTAGGGTACCCCTAGCTCTCAACCCCCATCCTTTCCTCTTGCCCAGCCTTGACCTATGGGGCTGGGATGTTTGTGTCCTGCTCTGTCTCTCCACACTGGGCATCCCCAGGGGCTGGGCCGAGGGCTGGATCATCAGATGGGCACCGAGAGCCATTCTGGTGTCTGCCACCCTACTGATACAGGGGCTGAACTTGGATGTGTAAAGGTTGGGACATGTGGGACAAGTCCTCAAATAGTCCCCTGATCCACTTTAGCTACAGAAGAGATGGCAGGAGGGGCAGGACACATTACCTTCCCGTGTGGGCAGCTGTCCAGGGCTGAGGCTAGAGGGGCAGCTGTGGATTCAAATCCTGCCACTGGTTTTACCCCTCTGAGCCTCAGTTTTCCCCTCAATAGGTGGTGTGGGCTGTTTTCTGTACTAAATGCTGCCATCTCAAGGGCCAGGTGTTCAGCACCCCATGGGAGCTTATGAGGTTCAGCTCCCCATCCCCTCTCCCCTCCGGGGACATGGGGCTGAGGGCAGCTGCCATTGTCCCAGTCAGGAATGGGGGAGGGGAGGATTACTGAGGGGAAGAGGCAGAGGACAGGTGTGTCTCCAAGGGACTGACACTCTCAAAGGCTGGGCTCCTCCTCGGAGCCGGGTGGCACCCTCACCCCTCAGGGGGTGCGGGTGGGAGGTGGGCAGGGTCTGGCATGCTCTGCTGACTGCATTGACGTTAAAATTGCCTTGTGGTTTCTCTCTGCTCCGCCGGGTCCTGTCAGAGCTCAGAAGTAAGTGTTCTCTAGGGCCTCAGGTGGGCAGCTTGGGGCACACCACCCCTGGCTTCCAGAGGCAAGCAGCCTCATATCCACCCCAGGCCTGGGTCCCCCTTGGGGCTGGGTGTCTGAGGTCCTAAATCGGGCCCCAAGGTCTTGTGTGGGGTGGCTGAGCTGCTCCCATGGGCCCCACTGCCCCCAGTGTGCCTGACTGGGTGAGGAAAGGGGCCATAGTGCCGGGCCCTGACGACTCCACCTCACCCCTCCCTGCATGTTCCACAAGGTGACCCCCAGGGGGATTGTGCATGATGGACCCCCACCCCCAGCTGTGAGCTACACCTGACCCCACCCACCCACGTGTGCCCCCAGGCTGCGGAGTGTGAAGATGGAGCAGCGGAAGCTGAACGACCAGGCCAACACGATAGCTGACCTGGCCAAGGTGAGCTGGCCGCAGTGGTGGGGGCAGTGCCGGCACGCACAGGGCAGGCAGGCAACACAGACTCACTGGGACTAGAGACTCAGAGACTCCAGAAAGCTATCTGTGTAAGTTATTTTTTTCACCTTTGTACAAAGACCAGGAGGCTATTGTTCTAACAGAACAAGGCGACGCTGCATGGTTTAAAATCAGGAAGGGTGTGCATCAGGGTTGCCTCCTTTCACCACACTTACTCAATCTGGACGCTGAACAAATAGTCGAAGAAAGGACTATATGAAGAACGTGGCATCAGGATTGGAGGAAGACTCGTTAACAGCCTGCGATATGCAGACAACATAACCTTGCTTGCTGAAAGTGAAGATGACTTGAAGCACCTACTGATGAAGATTAAAGACTACAGCCTTCAGTATGAATTATACCTCAACATAAAGAAACCAGAAATCCTCACAACTGGACCAATAAGTAGCATCATGATAAATGGAGAAAAGATTGAAGTTGTCAGGGATTTCATTTTACTTGGGTCCACGTGGAAGCAGCAGTCAGATGATGTATTACACTGGGCATATCTTCTGCAAAAGACTTCTTTAAAGTATTGAAGAGCAAAGATGTCACTTTGGGGACTAGGGTGCACCTAACCCGAGCCATGGTGTTTTCAATTGCCTCACATGCATGTGAAAGCTGGACAGTGAATAAAGAAAACAGAATAGTTGATGCTTTTGAGTTGTGGTGTTGGCGAAGAATGCTGAAAGTACCATAGACTGCCAGAAGGACGAATAAATCTGTCCTGGAAGAAGTGCAGCAGGAATGCTCCTTGGAAGCAAGAGTGACCAGACATCGTCTCTCCTACTTTGGTCATGTTGTCAGAAGGGACCATTCCCTGGAGTAGGTATCATGCTTGGTAAAGTGGAGGGTCAACAAAAAAGGAGAAGGCCCTCAACCAGATGGATTGACACGGTGGCTGCAGTGACGGACTCGGGTATAGTGAGGATTGTGAGGACAGTGCACGACCGGGCAGTGTTTCCTTCTGTTGTATACAGAGTCCCTGTGAGTCGGATCCAACTCAACAGCACCTAAAAAAACAAGTGTTTTTTTTTTTTTAAATGTTGGCAGCTGCTTTTGCACAAAGTTAAACCTCAGAGTGGGCCTAATAGAGCCATCAATGCTGGATGCCGCACAGGCATCCAGAAGTCGCCCTTGGGCTCTCGGGGCTATGCTGCCTGACACAGGCCAGGCTGAGGGTCAGAGGCCTGTGAGGGGCCTTCAGGGTACACTCAGCAAGTGCCCACCAGACTGGGATCAGCTGGCTAGTAGGAGGGGAGGGGGTCATGGCCAAGCAAAGGTGGGGCAGCCGCACTGTGCAGTTGGGTGAGGTGTGGTTGGGAGAGGGCTGGGTGTCTGGTCCCTGTTCCTTCCCACCCAGTGGGGTGTTGAGGGGATGATTTCCTGGGTCCATGGGGTGTCAGGGTAGGGTGAAGCCTCCTAGACCACCTCTTTGTCAGGGACATAGCTGAGGGCTTTCTCAGACCTGAGTCCTGCCTGGCCCTTCAAGCCTACTGTGGTTGGTCGGTTGTGGAGTGCCATCATTGCGCCACCTGGTGGCAATGAATGGCATCTCCTCCAAGGGCTGCTCCCTGATCCTGTACCTCCCACTCTCCCTCCAAACTGGCCCCTATTTGTTGGGTGGTGGGGAGCAGTTGAGGTGATGGAGGCCCCAAACCACAGCTGTAACAGTAATTGTGGCTGGTGGTGTTGATGGAGCTGGGCCAGGCCCCTGGTCTGTGCTTGAGGCTAGGCCTCAGGGCAGCCACCTCCCCACTCAGACTCCCAACTCCCTACTCCCCAAATGCAGGATGAGGGGGCAGCTTGTAACCCAGCTGGGCTCCCCTGGTCTCCTCGTACTCAACCAAGTTCCCAGCGCCTGCTACCCCCACCCTGCCGTTCCCCACCTGGAGCCATATCCCCAGACCTTCTCCCAGGGACTTGGGATAACAACACTGCCCCACTAGGACCAGCGCCTTGGCCAGGACCCCATCCTTAGGATGTGGGTGCTCCCCCTGCAGGGCTGGGAGAGTTTCTATTTAGAGGTTATGTAGTGGGGAGACCCTTCTCGATGTATGGGGACTCCCCCCAATCCAGGATCTGTCAAACCCTTGCGTAGGGCATGCCATATGACTAGATGATCCACTTGGGCAGCTCGGGTCACATCCACCCCGGGGAGCACCCTTAGGGCCCCCCCAACCAAGGCTCACCATCCATCTCTGTCTGTCTGTCTCACTCTCCACCGCCCGTCCGCCTCCCACAGACCCAGAGTGTCATGTATGAGCTGGTGATGGAGCTGCACGCCCAGCATGAGGACCTGGAGAGCCGCCTGGCCACCCTGGAGAGCCGCCTGGATGCACTGGCTGCCTCCCTGCAGGCCCTGCCAGGTCTCGTCGCCCAAGCCATACGCCCACTGCCACCGCCCCTGCCGCCCCGGCCCAGCCCTGGGCCCCAGGCCCCGGCTGCCTGGAGCCCCTCCAGCCGGCAGCTGCCCATGGCCCCCTCGGACTGTAGGTGACGGTCCTGCCCGCCACCAGACCCCAAATCTTGGCCATCGTGTGGCCGCCGCCTCCACACCGCCCAGGGGGACCTGTCCAGCGGCACCTCCAGGAGAGCACCAAGCCGCAGTTGAGTGGGCGAGGCTTCCTGCTCCACCTTGGGCCTCCCATTTCCACCCTGCTGGGACAGGGGGGAGGCCTGGAGCTTCCCCGGTCCCCTGGCCCCCGGTGGGCGAGGAGCAGCTAAGGGGGGTTCTTGCCAATTCTGAATAAAGCAGGACCCAAGTTGCTGCCTATTGAGTGTAGTGGGATGGGGGTAGTGCCATCACTTCCTGGGAGGCTGACGTCCTTACCCAGAGGCCCGGGACAGGTGTGGGGGACCAGTGAGTCTCCCTAGCCTGTCCCTACCACGACCCCAGCCCTGGTAGTCCAGGCCCAAGCTCAGTAGGGATGGCTTCCTGAGGACAGGCACTCCAGCCGGGCACCCAGGAGGCATCTGAGGAACACTCCTCCCTTCCCTCGTCTGCCTGCTGGCTTTGATGGGGCCCACCGGTGTCTCAGATTCTGGTGGGGAAGGTAAGAGGCAGCATCGGGTCATTCCCTGGACACAGTAAGTGCCTGCTGTATACAGGGAACAGGATATGACCACAAACACTTTTCGCCAGAACCCGCCCAGGTTAGGATAGGGAAACTGAGGCACAGGGCCTTGGACCCACCTACCTGAGGCCACCCTGTGGGGAGTGTTGAAACCAGGATCCCAACTGGGGGCCACAGGCCAAAGTGAAGAAAATGGACTTGGTGACAGGCACCCCATGGAGGGCTTTGTGAGCAGGGGGAGCATAGGGGGGATCCTGGGGTTAACTACTTCCGCTGGGGTGGGCAGACAGGAAGGTTCCTGACATATGTAAAACCAGAAAGGTCCCCTGGGGCCTTGAGTGTGGGGTGCTGGGTCCAGGCCGAGCTAGGTTCAGGGCAGGGAGAGTCAGGCTGAGGCAGGGTGGGGGCAGAAGTGGGCACAGGGAAAGGGAAGGCCAAGCTGGGGGCTGAGGTGGGGGAGGGGTGGGCCAAGGTGGGGACCAAAATGGGAGTGGGACCAGGCCAGGTGGGAGGCAGGTGTGGGGGGGCAGACCAGGGCTTGGAGGGGCAGCTGAGGCAGGGATGCTTTTGGGGATCAGGCTTAGGTAGGGAACAGGCCAGAGGATGGGAGTGGCAGACTGAGGTGGGGGCCAAGGCGGAGGGAGGGAGGGTGGGCTAACATGGGGCAGAGGCTGGGTCCTGGGTGGGAAGGGCAGGTGGGGCTCTGGGAGGCTTATCTGGGCCCAGCTGGGGAGCTCAGGCCTGGCAGCCACCGATAAGGCCGTCCCACCTGGTTTGGAGAGATATAAGGGCCAGGGCAGCCACATGCTAAGAACCATCTGAAGAAGGGTCTGGGAGGTAATTCATGCTAGAGTCAGGTTCAAGGAGCTCTGGTGGCATAGTGCCTAAAGCATTTGACTGCTAACCAGAAGGCTGGCAGTTCAAACCCACCAGCCACTCCTAGGAAGGAAGATGGGGCAATCTACTTCTGTAGAGATTTAGATTTACTGCCTCCAAAACCCAGTGGGGGTCGGTGTGAGTCAGAATGGACTCGATGGTGGTGGGTTTGCTGCTTTTTTGTTTTTTTAGACTAGGGTTCAAGTCCTGACTCTGCCACTGAGGGGTGCCCCCGCACAGCAGCTGCTCCTTTTGGGACCTCAGTGTCCTCATCTGTAAGGCCACGGGTGACTGTATTAAACCAGGAAACTAAAAAGGGTTAGATGCACAGGTGACGCTCAATAAATGACGCTCCTTCATTTACTTGGGGGAGGAGGCATTAAACAGTTGACAGTCCTCATCTCAGCTTTCTACCAGCCCTAAGGAATCTTGGCTCAGATGCCCCCCACTAGGTAGCCCTGGGCAGAGGCCTGCGGGGGGGGGGGGGTTGCTGAAGGGCGTGAGTCCAAGGGGGCGCCAGATGAGGCACAGAATGACATTCCAAGGCGCCTCAAATATGAAAGGCATCTGACTGAGGCAGCCGGACAAAAGAGGGGAGGGTGATTTCAGCTCCGGCTGGTAGGGTGGCTGCTATCAATGTCTATTTGGCCAAAATTGGGGGGAGGGGCGCAGGGGCACAACTTAGAAATTGTCCCGGGGAGCTTGTTACCCTTGCTTCCCCTCGGAACAGACGACCTCACCTCCCTGTGCCTCAGTCGCCCTATCCTAATCTGGTCAGGTTCCGGTGAAAAGTCCGTGTGGTCATTCATTCTGTTCTTGCATACAGCAGGCACTCAATACGTGTCCAGTGAGTGACTGGCTGGGGAAACGGCCCGGAGAAGGAAGGGGGTTGTCCTACAGAGTGGGAGGACACCATTCAGGCCAGCCCTGCGCTGGCTCCTGGACCCAGCGTTGGGTAGGGGGTAGGGCAAGGCGCCCACCCTTGAGGATAGCCCAGTCTGACCAGGGTGGCCGTCAAATCGATTGGACTCATAGCGACCCCTCCTTGGGTGTCTGAGGTGGTATCTCTACGGAAGTAGATTGCGCAGATCGTCCTTCTGAGGAGTGGCTGGTGCGTTTGAACTGGCCGCCTAGTTAGCAGCCTTAGGCACCAGGCCACCAGAGTTTCCCGACTAAGCACACAGCGACATAAAACTGAGTCGTAAAGAACTAAACAAAGTCTATGCGCGACTGGAGGGCTCAGGATTTGACACTTGGGTGGAGATGAGCGTGTGGATCAGAGCAAGGGCGTTCCCAGCAGCGCAACAGCCAGGGCAAAGGCCAAGAGTCAGTACCCGAGCATGGGGTGTTTGGGGACCAGTTGGGAGGCGAATGGGGCTGATGGAGGGCGCCTGGGGCAGTGCCCAGGGCAAAGGGGTGGGGGACGTGCAGAACCACGAGACTGAAGCTGGTGGCCGCCGCCAGCGCGGCCACATCCGTCCCTGCCAGCCTCTGACTCAACAGCGCCGACCCTATACAAACAGGGCCCGCCCCCCTAAGGGGCTGCAAAGTCAACCCGGCGGGCGCGCAGTCTCGGCGCGTCACGGGGCGGGCGCGGGGACCAGGAAGTTGGAGGAGGACCCAGGGCGCCCGCACTAGTGCGCGGAAGCCGGAGCAAGCCGGAGACGCGCGGGCCGCGAGGAGGAGCGCCGAGCCCTGATGCTTGCAGACACGCCCGGCCGTGCGCCATGCGTCCCTGGGGCCTGAGCAGTTTTGCGCTGGAGCTGGCCCGGGGCCCAGGAGGCGCGTACCGTGGCGGGGAGCGGCTATGCGGCCGGGTGCTGCTGGTGGCGGCAGCGCCACTGCGGGTGCAAGCGCTCGAGGTGGCAGCGCGAGGAGGGGCGGCGGCGCGCTGGCTCGAAGGCCGCAGCGTGGGCGTCAACGCTGTGTCCAGTGACTACGCAGCCGCCGAGACGTACCTGAGGAGGAAGCAGCTACTGCTTCGAGGTGAGGCGCTCACCGGTCAGGACTGTTTCGGCAGGGTCTCCCTCCTCTGGGTCTGGCCGCCTCCTGCCCTCCAGAGCTGGGAGCCCTTTGACTTAGAGATTGTGCTGTCAGATGACCTCTCTTCATTCGTGTGGATCCCCTATCTAGAGTCTGGACACTCACCAGCATACTCCTCTCGTCCAGAACCCCTTGTCCAAGATCTCCTTCCCGGTGTCTGGGCTTCTGCCAGAGTTATGGTTGTGTAGTGATTAAAGCATTTAGCTGCTAACCAAAAGGTCGGCGGTTCAAACCCACCAGTTGCTCCACTGGAGAAAAAGATGAGGCAGTCTGCTTCCCTAAATTATAGCCTTGAAAACCCTATGGGGCAGTTCTGCCCTGTCCTACAGAGTCACTATAAGTCAGAATCTATTTGGTGGCAGTGGGTTGGGGTTGGGTTTGGGCCTCCTCCAGAGGGCAGCTGGGACCCCCTCTCTAGGATGTGGTACACCCCTTGCTGAGAGACCTTCCATTTACAGGTTGTCTGGTAGAGAGGCGCCTCTCAATGAGTGGGGATCCCCTATCTAGTGTCTGGGGATCACTTGGGTGATGTTGAGAGAGCCCTTTTTGGACCCCAAGAGCCCTCTTTTAGCCCCAGGCCTAGGGTCCTTGAAGCCCAAAGAGGGCCCATCCCATGCACTCCCAGTGCCCTCCATTCTAGTTTAGCAGGAACTGTCTGCAGCTGTGGAGTCACCATCCCTGGAAGCAGGTTCTGATGCTGTTAGGAGAAGAGGAGGGGGCACTCCTCTAGGGGGAAAAAACTTGGGGTAAAAACCATCAGTCTGAGAGTTATTCCCAGCTTGGCAGGGCTTCAGGCCTATCTCTACCCTCCACACACACACCCCTCACTCTCCCCTCCCCAACCCCAGGCCACACAGCCTGTTAGGAGTGGGTCAGGGGCCGCCAATCCTGTTGTGTGGCCTCTCTGGGCCACCCTAGCCAAAGCCAGACTTCACTATTCCTGTCTGCAAAATGGGTGAGGTGATGGGCGGTCACCAGCTTCCTTCCCTCAAAGTTACCTTTTATCAGCACTTTACCCATAACTGCCAAGCCTTGTCTCAATAGCCCCAGGTGGGGGACCCGGAACTGACTGTGGAAACCAAGGTGGGGGCAGCAGGGGTGGGGCAGGAAGAGGCCATGGAGCCACTTCCCCTTCTGGGTAGACTCAGGGGAAACATTGGGGCCATGTTGGCCCCATGGGTCCCCTAACCCCAGATACACCCGGGTGACTTCCTTAAAACGCTGTAGGGCTGAGCCTGTAGAACTGCTGTGTGACCCAGGTCAGGTTTTGGCCTCTCTGAAGCGGGTGGAGGGATACCTGGCTCCCTCTGAGCCAACCCCGCTCCCCGCTCCCTCCACCTCAGGGGCGATAGGTCAACTTGTCCCCACCGCCTGAGCTTCCCGTTTCCTGTCCCCCATCAGGCTCCACTTTGCCCTGGGAGAAGATTCCAATGCCTCCTCCTCTTGGCAGCCCCCCAGTCTGACTGCGCCTCCCTGAACACCGCCAGGACCAATTCTCCCTTCGGTCTTGCCCTGACTTCCCTCACTCTGAACTGGGGATGACCGTGTACAGCGGTGCTCGGCACTGGCGTTGCTTGAGCGTAGGCCAAACCCAACGGCCGGGTGAAAAGGAGTGGGTTTGAGCAGCAGTGCATCCACAGCCACCAGGGGGCGCCAGCGCTCTGCAAACGGCGCTGAGGCAACCCCGGGCTAGCTGGAAACCCCCTCCACATACACCCCTCTCCCTTGGGGAGACTGAGGCCCAGAAAGAGGGCGCAGCCTGTAAGATCCCTTGCTCTGGGATCTGTGGGAACGGGGAAGGGCGGACCTAGGTGTGCCTGGAGCGACGTGCGGGATCTGCAGAGGTGTGCCAATTTAGTACGAGTTTGCCAAAGGCTGAAGACTAGGTTGGGTGTTTTGGGGGGGCGGGTTGATGACCCGGGCTGCATGGCTTTGACGTTGCAAATGACTTCTCCTAGTTCTGCAGATGCAGAAACTAAGGTCCCAGAGATTGTCACTTCTGAGGGTTCCCAGCTGAAAAGGGGTCGGAATCCTGGGTGGTCGATGAGGGTGGGGTGGTCGAGCAAGCACCCCGAGTGGAGGGAGATCCCCACCTATTTCCTCCATCCTCATTTCTGAGGGGAACAGGCCTGGGGAGGCCCTGCCTCTCACGCCCCCGAGTGGGGCCAGATCCTGCCTCGCTCAGATTGGACGTGCCTGGAGTCACATCTGCAGGTGGAAGGAAGTTGATGATTAAGCGCAGGTGCTCGCTGATCTGGGTGTCTTCAGGCCTGGGCCCCGCCTCTGGACCTCAGTTTTTCCGTTTCACTGCCAGGGTCCGTGAGAGACAGGCTCTGGCCTCTTGGATCCTGTTGCCCCCGGGTCAGCCCGGGGAGAGGGCGTGGCCCGGAGCTAGGGAACACCGGCCAGCTGGTGTTTGTTATTTTCCTCCACGCCTGGTCGGAGCCACGCCCCTTATCCTGCCATTGGAGCTCGCGTCGGGGGGCGGGGCTGCCTTTCGCGCACCACCGCCCTCGCCCTATAAAAGCACAGCCAGCGCAAGGCGCTGGCAGTTTTGTCGCTGGCTGCGCTGGTGCGCTTGCGCACGCCGGAAGGGCTTGCGTTTCTAAACTGCAGCGTCTAGGATTTGTGCTGCTGCGGCCTCCGCAGCGCCACGGGTTCGAGGCCGGGGTCCGCGCGTGTCGGGTTCGCGTCACAGGCGCGATGCTGTTCGACAAGGTGAAGGTGTTCCTGGTGCAGCTGGACGAGGCGAGCGCAGGCGCGGAGCCCGTGTTCAGCGGAGGCCAAACCGTGGCGGGCCGGGTGTTACTGGAGCTGTCGGGCGCGGTGCGCGTGGGCGCCCTGAGGCTGCGTGCTAGGGGCCGCGCTCACGTACACTGGACTGAGTCGCGCAGCGCGGGCTCGAGCACCGCGTACACGCAGAGTTACAGCGAGCGCGTGGAGGTGGTGAATCACCGCGCCACGCTCCTCGCTGCAGGTACTGCTGGGAGGCGGGGGCTGCGCGCCGCCCAGCTGATGGCGGTACCTCCGCGCAGCCTCTGAGCCCCACTCTGCTCCTATCTGCAGACACCGGAGAGACCACGACTCTGCCTCCCGGGCGCCATGAGTTCCCGTTCAGCTTCCAGCTGCCCCCGTAAGTCCTAAGTCTGCAGTCCTTCCAGGTTTGGGGGATGTCCGGGGAACATCTGAGCACCAAGACTGTCTCCTTGGTGGTGGTGGTGGTGGGGGACCTTGAAAGTATCTCCGAGTATCCCATCTAGTGCCTTAATCCCTGGATCCCACTGTGTGTATCTTGCCTCTAAAGTCCCTTCCCGTCTTCTTCCAGGACCCTGGTGACATCCTTTGAAGGTAGACACGGCAGCGTCCGCTACAGCATCAAGGCAACCTTACACCGGCCCTGGGCTCCCGCTCGGCGGGCAAGGAAGGTGTTTATTGTCATTGAACCCGTGGATATCAACACTCCGGCCCTGCTGGTGTGTAGCCATCCCAAAACTCTAATGGGGGTGCTGCAGGCAAGGACCTGGCCACTGGAGGACCCCAGCAGCTTCCTAACACACTTACCCCCCACCTGTTGGGAGTCAAGGCTTGGCCCTGGGAGGGAGGTGGGCAGGTATTGGAAAGCATTTGGAGCTAAGTGGAACCAGGTGCAAATCCCCTTATATGCTGTACAGCTCTGGGCAAGTGTCTTGTTCTTTCTGAACCTCAGATGCCCTGGCTGTGAAATGATGCGTAGACCAGGGCTGACAATTACAATTGCTTCTTCTTGTTAGTTGCTATCGATTCGATTCTGACTCATGGCAACTGCATGTGTACAAAATAGAACAGCTTAATAGGGTTTTCAGTGGCTGTGACCTTTTGGAAGCTTAATCATTTGTACCACTCAAGGAGTCCAATAATGGCTTAAACCTACTGCCGTAGAGTCAATTCCAACTCATAATGACCCTGCTGGATTTCCAAGGCTGTAAATCTTTAAGGAAGTAGATTGCCTCATCTTCCTCCTGTGGAGCAGCTGGTGGTGGATTAGAACCATCAGCTTTCTGGTTAGCAGCCAAATGCCTTACCCACTACAGCACCAGAGTGAGCACTTCACATACTGAGCATTTGGCTTGCTTATTTCATTTTCAGTCTCTTAAGGCATACTGTATCCCTGGGTCAAGATCCCTGGGTGGATAGTTTGTGCTCAACCACTGACCTAAAGTTGGCCAGTTCGAACCCACACAGCAGTGCTGTGGAAGAAAATTCTGGTGAACTGCTTCCCTTAAGGTTACAGCCAAGAAAATCCCATGGAGTAGTTCTGTTCTGCCACACAGGAGGTCACTGTGAGTCAGAATTGTCTCAATGACAACCAACAACGTCAACCACAGCATCCCTGGGTCCATTTTACAGATAGTCTTGGGATTATTTTTTACAAAAAAAAAAAAAAACTAGGCCCCATCCCCTGAAGCCCTCTCTAAGCGTTAGGGGTTGGGGAGCTCCATGAAGTTTGCAGAGTGACCTGTTCCTGTCCCTCTCCTCCACCCTGGCAGGCACCCCAGGCAGGCGCACGGGAGAAGGTCGCCCGGGCCTGGTGCTGTAACCGCGGCCTTGTCTCCGTCTCAGCTAAGATCGACCGAAAGGGCTACACGCCAGGTAGCTGAGTGGCAGGTGGGGCCGGTAGGAGGGCCAGAGTTTGGATGGCTGTGGTTGGTGAAACTGAGCACCCCATTCCCTGTGGCAGGTGAGGTGATCCCCGTCTTTGCTGAGATCGACAACGGCACCACACGCCCTGTGCTGCCACGGGCAGCTTTGGTCCAGACGCAGACCTTTGTGGCACGAGGCGCCCGCAAGCAGAAGCGGGCTGTGGTGGCCAGCCTGGTGGGTGAGCCTGTGGGCCCTGGGCGGCGGACTCTGTGGCAGGGCCGGGCACTTCGGATCCCACCCGTGGGCCCCTCCATCCTGCGTTGCCGGGTGCTGCACGTCGATTACGCCCTCAAGGTAGTAATGCTTTTTGTTGGTCATGGGGGGAGGGGCTGTGTCCACTCTGTCTTCAGAATGGGGTTCCGGGAGGGTAGACTTGAGGTCTCAGGCTCCCACAGCATGGGAAGTGGGGGGAGGGGCAGGATGGCTCTCTTCTGTGGAAGGAGGGGAGGTGGAGGCAACCTGGGCACTCTCCTTGCAGCTCACTCCCCAGACCTGCAGGTTCTCTGTCATCAGACTGGGGTTCCTGAGGGTGGACCTGGCCCTCGGGCTCCCTGGCCAGGGAGGGGGTCAGCAAGTATAGAAGAAGGGGAGAGGAGTGGGCAGGGCAGAGACTCTCTGGACACCCTCTGTTACGGTTCACTCCCTTGGTCTGTATCTGCCCCCAGATGCGTTTCCTGAGGGTGGACCTGGGGCCTCAGGCTCCCAGGGATGTGCAGGGGTGAGGGGTCAGGAAGTATCTGAAGGAGGAGGAGAGGGAAGCAGGCATGGTGGAGGCTGTCTGGACACCTTCCGTTATGGCTCTCTCCCAGGTCTGTGTGGACATCCCAGGCACGTCCAAGCTGCTCCTGGAGCTGCCGCTGGTCATCGGCACTGTGCCTCTGCACCCTTTCGGCAGCCGCTCCTCCAGCGTGGGTAGCCATGCCAGCTTCCTGCTGGACTGGGGGCTGGGCGCTCTGCCAGAACAGCCTGAGGGTAAGTGCCAAGTCCTGCCGCAGGGTCGAGGGCCAGAGGAAGGGATGCCATGTAACTCGCCCGGCCTTAGTCCCTCTGCTGATCATGGTGACAGCCACAAGTGCCCCCCAAAGTCCCAGTCACCTCCCAGGCACCCTTCCACCTCTGCCAGTCTCACTCATCCCCCCCGTCTCCCATTTCCAGCTCCGCCTGAGTACTCAGAGGTGGTAGCAGATGAGGAGGTGGCTGCTGCGGGGGAGAACCTCTTCCCGCTGCGGCCCGACCTCGACCTAGGCCTTGAGGGCCCCTTCTTCACCTACATCCAGGAGTTCCGCTACCGCCCACCACCCCTGTACTCTGAGGTGAGCTTCGGGGTCCAGGCATTCCCCATGCCTTTCCAGGCCTTAGGGTGGGAGATGTAGGAGACGGGTTTTAAATGTTAATGAAAGAATTTCTATACATGCTTCACCCAAATTCCTATGTATACCTCAGTACCCAATCTCCCGTGGTAGGCCCATCTACTCTAGGTGTTGCCCTTTGGTCGCCTCTTTCCTGTACAAGGGAAAGGGCATTTTAGCTGAGACTTTGGCATATGAGTAGGAGGTCAGCTGACAGCCAAGTGAGAGGGAGAAGTTGGAGAAGGGCAGCCTTGGGAAATAAGTGGGGCAAGAAACTGAGCCTCCAGTTTCCCTCAAGGACTGATGGGAACTTCTCCCTCAGGAGGACCCTAACCCGCCCCCAGAGGCCATCAGACCCCGCTGCATGACCTGCTGAGCAGTGAGTGGACACTTTGAGGGATGAAGCTGCACACTGCTTGCAGCCACCACAGATACGGGAAGCAGCTGGAGCAAGGACGAACCAGCCTGACTGCTTTAAAGTTGGAGAAATGGAATCGCAGATGGGGCAGAGGCTGCTCCAAGATCATACGGGACAGAGAGAAAGCCAGGCTGGAATCTGATGTATCTGGGCTGCCTGTGCTCTTAAGGCATCTAATGTCCAGTGCAGGGTCCGAGTTAACGTTTAACATGTCTATGTCCAGCCTTGGGCAGTGCTGGGATTCCCAAGAAGCCTCCAGTCTGCGAGCGTCCGGAGGTGGATCTGGGATCCAGACATAGATACTTCCAGCCTCATGAGACCACAGGAAAGGACTCTGGGGCTGGGGAAAGTCCAAAGGGGACCAGGGAAGGTATCCTCAAGAAAAGGGTTTTTTAGCTGAGGCTTTGGCATATGAATAGGAGCTCAGCAGGCAGGCAAGTGAAAGAGAGAAGTCGGAGAAGGTTGGAGCTAAGAGAAGTTTGGAACCCAGTCTCTTCATTTGAAGGGAGAGACCTGGGGGCTCAGAGGCAGGTGCCTCAGTTGAGGTCACATGGCAAGGTCTGGCAGTAGAGAGAAGTTCAAGGGAGCAGGTCTTTGGAGCAATGTGGGGGAGTGTGAGTGGTAGGGGCAGTGGCTCCAGCCTCTGAAAGCCAGAGCTTCCTGGCCTGGGCTGCAATTGCCCAGGAGCTTGTCTGAGTATCTCAGTACGTAAGGGCCCCCTGGGCAGAAAACCAAGACTCAGGGACAACTAAGACCGATGACATAACTTGCAAAATGAAAATGCAGGCCCCCTATTCAAAGAGTGAAGAATTTCAAGAAGGGGACCACAGAACATTAACGCCAGCGCAAAACCTCATGGGACTGCTCAGGCCACATACTCCAGGGACAGGCCAGCCTGGGGACCCTGTGTCCTGACAGCACAGTGTGACGAGGCAGCTGGATCAAGCCCCTAGCTGCAGAATCGCAGTCCTGGTTGGAGCAGGGCTTCTGCCTGGGGCTCAGCATTTCTGATAAACCTTTAAAAAGTGTAGTCTTTTTGTACAATTTTTTTCAAAATAAAAGTGTGGAAGAGGAGACGGGGCTCACTGGTTCATTTTTTGCCCAAACTTCCAAGGGAGCTAGGGTGGTCTTGACTGCTGGTACAGTCCCTTCTGGGCCACTGCCTTGGGGACTGAATTCCAGGCCAAGGAATGTCGAGGGGCCTGTTGTCCAGAAGGTGAAACTGAGGCTTGGGGCTAGGAGGCTGCTGGCCCAGGGCAAACAGGGAGACTGAGCTGGGCGTGGGTGGGACCTGGTGGATCTTCCTGTGCCGGCCACCAGCCAGAGCAGACCCAGATGCTGAGGTCATGAATGGTGGAGGAAGGTGGGACTGCTCCTATAGGGCTGGAAATGGGGCGGGGCTTGGCTCCCTATCAACCTGAGTCACTCTCTGAACTCTATTACTATTGTTAAGGTAGAAATCACTTTTTTAAAAAAATTTTTGTGATTTGGGTGAAAGTGTACAGAAAAAATTCATTTTCCATACAGCAGTTCATACACATTTTGTCTCATGACATTGACTGCAGTTCCCTACAATGCAAGAGCTCTCTTCCCACTTCCTCCCTGTAGTTACCTCTTCCCTGTGTCCTTTCCTGCCATGCACTCCTGCCCCTGAGCTGTCTCCCTGGGCAAACACTGCCCTTCTATTTTCCCATGATTTCACAGGATTGATCACTCCAAAGAGTGTATCTACATAATGTAAATGTTCACCCCCAAATTCACAGTGAACAATTCAGTGGCATTTAGTTCATTCACAATGTGCACTACCCCGTCTACCTCGTTCTAGAACATTCTCATCATGCCGAGGAAACCCCATAACCTTTAGCAGTTCCCATCCTGAAGCTTTAGGCGACCACCGATCTCCTTTCCTGTCTGTGGATGTGCCTGTTCTGGACCTTTCATATCAATGGAATCAGACACTCTGGCCTTTAGTGTCTGGCTTCTCTCAATGAGCATCATGTGTTCAAGGTTCACCCACATGGTAGTGTCTCGGAGCTTCAGTCCTCTTTTTTTTTTTTTTTTTCCTTCTCTGTATCTTCCTTTTCCTTAGAGTTCTTGTGTTGGTCACTCGACTTGGTATATTGCCTTTCT
>NW_006921723.1:2250105-2252243 GCF_000298275.1 Orycteropus afer afer
CTTCCTGTTGTGATTTCTAATTTGATAGCATTGTGACCTGAGAAAATGCTGTTCAGTATTTAAATGTTTTAAAATTTATTAAGGCTTCTATGATAGTTGGAACTGTGTGTCAACTTGGCTGGACCACAATTCTGTGTGGTTTAAGCAATTGTGATGTGGGTTGTTCCAATGATGGGATCAGATGTATATGTTTTGAGTAGCATTGAAAGGGAGTTTCCCTAGGGGTGTGGCCTGCTTCCAGTATATTTATGGAAATCCTGGGAAAAGAGACACTCTTCTGTGTCTTCGGGATTCTGTTGTGTTGTCTACAACTGTCCATGAGCAAACAATCCACCATTCAGCCTGGAGATCTTGGATTCGTCATTCGTTGAAGTCAAAGCCAGTGTACTGCCTGCCAACCTTGAGCTCATCAGCCCCTACAGTTGCATGAGTCCAGAAAAGCCTCCAACTTGACATTTCATCTAAGAACTTGGGACTTGCCAGCTTCTATAAGTGTGTGAGCCATTTTCTTAAGATAAATTTCTCCCTCTCTCTCCCTCTCTCTCTCTGTATATAAGATTTACTGGTTTTGCTTCTCTAGAGAAGCCAATCTAACACAGCTTCCTTTATGGCCTAACATATGGTCTGTCATGGAAAATGTTCCATGTGCACTGGAAATGAATGTATATTGTGCTGTTGTTGGGTGAAGTGCTTTGTAGATGTCTGTAAGGTCAAGTTGGTGGATTGTATTGTTTAGTTCTGCATCTTTGTTGAGTTTCTTGCCAATTGTTCTGTCTTTCATTGAAAGTGGTGTATTAAAGTCTCCCACTATGACTGTGGAGTCATCTATTTGCATTTTCCACTCTTTTAAAGTCTGATTTATATATTTTGGAGCTCTTTCATTGGGTCCATAGATATTTATTATGGTTATATCTTCCTGTTCAATTGATTCTTTAGTCATTATATAATGACCTTCTGTCTCATATGGTGGTTTTTGTCTTAAAGTCAATTTAATCAGAAATTAATATTGCCACTCCTGCTCTTTTACAAGTTGCCATTTGCTTGATGTACTTTTTTCCAACCTTTGATTTTTAGTTTATTTTTGTCTTTGTCTCTAAGGTATGTCTCTTGTAAACAGCATATTGATGTTTTGTTTTGTTTTGTTTTTCCTTATCCAGTCTGCAACTCTCCTCTGGAGTGGTGCATTTAATCCATTAACATTCAGTGTAATTATCTGCAAGTATGAATTGGTTGCTGTTATTTTGTTAAGTGTTTTTTCATGGTGTTCCTGGTTTCTTTGTTCCATATAATTTTCTATGCTGAGCTCATTTGTTGGTATTGTTTTAGTATTTGCTAAATTTTCTCCCTGAGTTTAGAATAGTCCCTTCTAACTTGCATCTCTCTTGACTTCCTCACCATTTAGAAGTTCTGTAACTACACTGTTTTTCCCCTGTTTTTGGTTTGTAGTTGTCCTCATTTGCCAATTGATGTCTCTGGTTCCCCATTTACAATCTTGTGAGCTTATTTTACTTCAAATATGTCCATAGCTGTGGTTTCTGTGTTGTGTCATCTTGTGTATTAATGGTAGGTTGTTGTTTGCTATTATTGGTTCTCTGTTCAAAGGACTCCCTTTAGTATCTCTTGTAAGGTTAGTCTGGTTTGATAAATTCCCTTAATTTCTGCTTATCTAGAAATCTAATTTCACCATCATATTTGAGGGACAGTTTTCCCAGGTATGTAATTCTTAGGGAGTTCAGGTGGCACAGTTCTTAACGCATCTTTTTCAGGGTTTTATATATACAATCCCATTGCCTTCTAGCTTGCATGGTTTATGCTGAGAAATCAAAGCTTATTCTTATTGGTCGTCCTTTGTACGTAACTTTTCATTTTTCCCATGCGCTTTCAGGATGCTTTCCTTGTCTTTGGTTTTGGTGAGTTTGATGATGATATGTCTTGGTGATTTTCTTTTCGGGTCTATCCTGTTTGGGGTTAGTTGGACTTCCTGAATGGATATATTCTCATCTTTCATCATATCAGGGAAGTTCTCTTCCAACAAATCTTGAACAATTTCTCAGTGATTTTCTTTTTCTCTTTCTGTTCTGGAATTCCAATGACACATAGGTTATTCCTTTTGATGGTATCTCACATGAACTTTAGGC
>NW_006921723.1:2252536-2254227 GCF_000298275.1 Orycteropus afer afer
TCTGTATTTTCCTTAATTTTATCAGTGTTTTCCTTGATCTGTCTCTCAATTCTTTGAAGACACCTAAATATAATTCTTTTGAATTCCTTATCAAGAAGTTCCAATGCTTCTTCCTCATGGATGTGTTCTGGGTCTGTATCCTACTCCCTTGTTTCTACCACTTTATCTTACCTCTTTGTGTGGACTGTGATGGTCTATTGTCTCCAAGACATTGTGACGTTGTTGTATTTAGATCTCTGTTAACTGTTTGTGAAGAGCAGCAAAAGCGAGTCAGGCTCTTCTTGGTGGTTGTCTATTGTTGGCCAGTTGGTGGAGAAGGAAGTTGTGGCTCTCACTCAGTAAGTGAAGCTGTAGGAGATGCAGGTGTAGTTGTGTCATATGGGCACTGTTGCTGTCTCCCACTAAGTCAGACAAAAATGACAATTGAATAACCATCAAAAAAGTAAAAGCAAGTGGACAAAAAACACACCATATAATCACATAGGAACAATAACCAAAAAAAGGAAAAAGGAAAAAAAAATCCACAATATCTGGGAAGAAGGTGATAAAAGAAAAAAGGTAGAGAAGGAGAATAATGAAGGGAAAAAATGGGGGAAAATGCAAAAAGAAAAACAAGGAAAGGGGTTAAACATGAGAAAGAAAAAAATTGGAACCAGGAACAGGGAAGAGAGAAAAAGCTTAAAATGAGAACCTAGGAAGGGAAGAATAAAGAATAATAATAAAAAGGACAAAAATAGTAATAATAATAATAATTTTAAAACAGACAAAAACAAACAAGCTAAACAGGAAAAAGGAAAAAAAAAATTGGATAGGGCTGGGCAGGGCGCCCAGGCTCCGTCCGAGCACACAGACTGCGATGGAGTTCCTGCCAACCTAGAAGGTGGGTGGGAGTGAGGGATGGCTGCACCTCCATTCACCAGGAAGGTGTGGGGTATAAGAGTAATGTGGAGAGTATCGCACCTTTCCAGTTGTTGGCGTCCAGAATGTCCTTGCGGTTCCTGGCAAGTGGGGCCTATTCTTAAGTCCCTGGAATTTGGGAGAATGCTGTCACTTTAAATATCCAAAATGGTCGAACCACTTGTAAACATTCAAAATGGCTGTGCCCTCTGGACAGGCAAAAGTCCACAGCTCAGCCTGCCCTCTATTTCCAACTTTTTAAAGAATTATCGTACCATTTTCCATGGTGGTTGTATCGTTTCACAGTCCCACCAGCAGTGTATGAGAGTCCCAAACTCTCCTCATCCTTGCCAGCATTTATTATTTTCTGTGTTGTTGAACTTTGCTATTAGTGCTGGGGTGAGATGTTATCTCATTGTTTTGATTTGTATCTCTAATGGCTAATGATCATGAGCATTTCTTCATGTGTTTGTTGGCTGCCTGAATACCTTCTTTGGTAAAGTGTCTGTTCATGTCTTCTGCCCATTTTGTAATTGGATTGTTTGTCTTTTTGATGTTGAGGTGTTGGAGTTTTCTATAAATTTTAGAGATAAGTCTCTCGTCAAATATGTCGTTGCCAAATATTTTTTCCATAGGTTCTCTCTTGGAGAATTTTTTGATGTGCATATGAATTTAATTTTTAGAAGGACCCAGTCATCTAGTTCATCTTCTGCTGTTTGTGCACTTTTACTGATGTTTGATAGTCTATTTATGCCATATATTAGGGCCCCTAAGTTTACCTGTATATATATATA
>NW_006921723.1:2254812-2269726 GCF_000298275.1 Orycteropus afer afer
TATCTTTTTGGTAGCTATTGTAAATGGTATTGATTTCCTTACAGAGATCTCTTTGCTGGTGTAGAAGAATCCAACTGATTTTTGGATGTTGATCTTGTATCCTTCCACTATGCTAAATTTTTCAATAAGTGTCAGCAGTTTTCTTGCTGAGTCTCTTGGGTTTTCTACATATAGGATCATATCATCTGCAAATAGGGATAGTTTTACTTATTCTTTACCAACTTGGATCCCTTTGATTCCTTTTCTTGCCTTATTGCCCTGTTCATTCCTCTTTCTGGCTGAATAATATTCCAGTGTATGTATGCACCACACTGTTTGTATCCATTCATCTGCTGATGAACATTTGGGTTGTAACCACCCTTTGGCTATTGTGAATGGTGTTGTTAAGAACACATGTGTACACATTCTTTTTGAATGTTCACTGGGCTTTGGCATGCATGTGCAAAGACCCTGAGGTGCCAATCAGCTTGGGATGTTGGAGTAGCAGCCAGTCAGCAGTGGGGGGCCACATGGAGGGATAGGCAAGCAGAGGGATTTGGGAGCATGAGGAGGAGTAGAATTTTGTTTTAGAAGAAGAATTGACTGCTCTTCTCTGGGCATGGCCTGAGATTATCATTCTTCTGGAGTTGCAGGTGGGGAAACTGAAGCCAAGAGAGTGAGGTGGCCTGCTAAGGGTCCCACAGGTAGGACATGATGGAGCCAGGACTCGAACCTGCCCCTGGTACTCCAGCGTCTATGTGGCTTCCAGGGTTCAGCTCCGCCCCAGACCTCCGAAGCCCCACCTCTCCTCACCTTTCAACCCCAGGCCTGAGAGCCCAGGCTGTGCCCATCAGCCTTGCGTAAGTTGATGAAAATTATCTGGCAGCCCAGGATGGCCATTGGCAGGGCCAAGGAACAGGAATGAGGACCGAGGGGCATAGGTTTGAGTTTTTCTCAATATGCGAGGGCACATAGACCATTTGGCCTCTGAGCCTCGGTTTCCCTGTCTCAGACTCTGGGATGCCCTTCCCTTCATCCCCAATCACCTCCACGACTCCAGCCTGAGAATGCTTTCTTGCTGCCCCTGGATATGGAGTTCCCCCAGCCCTTCCTGCCTGGCTCTGGTGGTTGAGCTGGCACTGATCCCAGAGCATGACCGACTTGGGGGTCCTTGGAGAGCTGCAGGCTGAAGTAGGAAGTCCCCACAGCCCAGCTACCCAGAGCCCAAATTTACCACCCCATGAGGGGTGAGTTCCCCATCAACCAGGGTATGCAAGAGGAAAGATCCCAGTTTCCAGATCCATGTTCTGAAGCTAAGAAAAGTCTAAGGTGTTTATTCCAACAGTGGATGTGGACAGAGTTCTATGAAAAGGTCTCTCAGGAGGGTTCGGGAGGATAAGATGTCCATGGGCCCAGAACTCCTGCATCCCTGTCATTCATTGGCTGCTACTCAGACATCCCAAACTGATTGCCACCTCAGAGCCTTTGCATGTGCTGTTCCCTCTTCCTGAAAGGCTTTTCCTGCCCTGGCCAGCTCTTCCTTGCCCCCTAGTTTCCCTTTTGAGGGACAATTAACTTCCTGGTTAAAATTGCCCCTTCACTCTCTCCAGTCCCTCTGTTCTACTGTCCTTATAGCCCCCATCACACTGAATTTCCTACTTAGATGTTCACTTGTTTCTCTGTAGACCCCTCAGGAACCCTGAGCCTGTGAGGCTGGGCCAAGATCAGGGCTGTGTCCCTGGCACACAGCAGGCATGACGGGTGGTTGACTGCTGGCTGGGGAACCTCCCCCTCTGGTATGGACCAAGTGCACTTTTCTTGGCTGATTCGCATCAGCCAGGTCTCTATCCTGTCTCTCTCTGACTCTGACCATCCCTGTCCTTATCTATCTGCCTCTCCATGTCTCTCACTTTCTTTATCTCATGGTCTATTTATCTCTTCCTGTCTCTCTCATTGTCTCTCCATCTTTGCCTCTGTATATCTCTCTCATTCACCATTTCTGTCTCTCTCTCACTATCTCTGTCTCTCAATGTCTCTCTCACTGTCACACTTACTGTCTCTCTTTATGTCTCATTATCTCTGTTTCTGGCTGTCTTTCTTATGGTCTCTCTTTCTCACTGTCTCTGAATCTCTCTTGCTTACTCTCACTGTCTCTGAGAGTCTTTCCATCTTTGTGTCTCTCTATCTCTTTCTCACTGTTTCTGTCTCCCTATCTCTGTCTTTCTCACTGTTTCTGTCTCCCTATCTCTGTCTCATTCTCTCTCTCTCTCTCTCTCTCTCTCTCTCTGTCTGTCTCTCCCTCTCACTCACTGTCTCTCTGTCTCTTTCCCGGGCCTGCCTGTGGGGGTGCAGGGTGACCGGCAGGCCGAGCGCCACTGCCTGTCTCTGCCCGTGTATGCTGGCTGGGGGCTGAACCAGGCTGCTGTTCAGGAATTCTCCCGTCGCTGCTGTACCACCAGGCGCAGCCGACACCAGCCTCTCCTCCTGGCACATTCTGTCCCGAGCAGAGCAGGGAGCACCGGGGGTGGCGGGAGGGAGCCCTGTTCCTGCCTGACTCTGGTTACAGGACACGCTGTCCCAGTGCCCCAGACCACCTCCTTTTCCTGCTCTGGGCTTAGGCTTTTCTGAATGGGGCCGTGGCCACTCTGTCAGCCCACCCCACCACCCGCCTAGCTGTCCCCCGCCAGGCCTCAGATCTCACATCGCTGCCTCGGGACGCCCTGCCCCCACCCAGCCTGACTTCATTGCCTTCCCTGGCCCGTTACCCTCCCTGGGAGTTATAGCTTCCTTGTTGATGTGGTGTCTGTGTCCCTAGATCTCCACTGTGTCCCCTGCCCAGCACACACAGTAGGTTTTCGGTGACTATTTTAGAATCGGTGACATTTCTGTCCACGCTCAGGTCTGGCTGTGCTGCCCAGGTTCATGGTGCACTCTCAGCCTTCAGCCCGTCCCGTGCCTCCTCTGACACTCCGTCTGGCTGTTCCGATCTGGACCCATGGGTAACCTCTCAGCTCTGCCTTCTTTGCCCAGGAGGTGCCTCCACCACACACCTCCTTTGTGCCCTCAGGAGCCCGGGCTTCTCCAGGGAAGGGCTACTTCTTGTCTCTTTGTCCATCTTTGAGGTTCATTGCACTCCACGCTCAGGGAAGCCATGAGGTCCACATGTGAGCACATATACATACATGTACACAGACACACATACAATCAGACATGTATGCATGAGTATGTGTGAGCAGACACACATGTATGCATACACACGAGCAGACATGTAAGCCCACACACATGTACACATCTGCGAGCACAAATGCATACATGTGGACACACATAAGTAGACACATGAACACATGCAAACATGTGAGCAGGCATGTATGTGTGTGTGCATATACACATATGTGCATGCACAAACATGCCAGGAACACAGATGCAGACAGGCAGATGTGAGCTCACACAGCCGAGACCTCAAGCAGTCAGACCCATGTGCAAAAAAATGTGCTAACATGTGTCCAAACACCAGCAATGTGTTCTCATCTAGCCACGTGCACTGGGCACCCATGGTGGCTGGGGCCAAGGCCAAGAGCTCTGGGGGTGTTCATGTATGGAGTCCCCACAACTCTGGGATGCTGTGACAGCCTCAGTCTTAGAGGTGGGGCAAGGTGTATGGGATTAGAATTCAAGCCCTGCTTGTGGGCAAATGTGTCCACATACTCCCTGCCCCATGTTCTCACCACACTAGTATCCTCCTCTCAGCAATCACCCCACCTTGCTTCTGGGAGCCAGGCCCTGCTCCTGGAGCAAGGGGAGACACAGGTGGGCAGGTGTACAGGTGGGAGGGGCACAGTGAGCAGCAGTGACCTGGACCCACAGGCCTGTCCTGGTGCTGCGTTGGGGTGACCCCTGGAGCCTAGGAGCTGGAAGGGGCCCAACCAGGTCCAGGCAGGTGGGGGCATGCCCTCATGTGTGAACTCCACCCCCGGGGTGCAGGGCTCAAGAGGGAAGCAGGTAAGTCTCAGGGGAGGCTGGGAAAGTCCCCAGAGAACTGCGGGCTGGGCAAGGGACCTGGTGGAAGTGGTGACCCAGCTGGCATGGATATATACCTGCTGTGCTGGCACCTGGGCTCGGAGATCCACAGAGAACAACGATAAAGAATCGGGGTGTGGGGGTAAAACAGGGCTGAGCAGGGCTGGATGAGGAGGGGGGAGCACAGCACACATCCCTGAGCCCTATTCACAGCTGGGGAAACTGAGGCACAGAAACTGAGCAGCTTGTCCAAGACCCCGAGCCAGAATGGAGCAGGTAGAGGACCCCTAAGTCCTTAGCAACAGAGTCTGCATGGGGCACAGGCTCTATTCATCTGCCTTTTGCTGACTTGCTGTGGTTGGCTGCCGTCAGGTTGACCGGGACTCACAGTGACTGTTTGTGCCCGAGCAGACCTGTGCCCCACAGGCTTTCCTTGGCTGCAATCTGTGTGGAACCAGATCTCCAGGCCTTTCTCCTGCCAAGCCACTGGGGGGTTTGGATGGTTGACCTTTGGGTTAGCAACTGAGCACTTAACCATTGTACCACCAGGGCTCCTTTCTGGCCGTTTAGAAGAAGCCAAGTTCACTCTCTGGCTCCAGATGTGAACATGAGACTGTTGTTATTTGCCATCAAGTCAGACCTGACTCATAGCGACCCCTCCTTGGGTTTCCGAGGCAGTATCACTACGGAAGTAGGATTGCCCAACCTTCCTTCCGAGGCGTGGGTGGTAGGTTTGAACCACCAGCCTTCTGGTTAGCAGTCAAGTGCCTTAGGCACTATGCTACCAGAGCTCCTGAACATGAGACTAGCTCTAGCCAATTAGAGCCTTTTGTCACTGTGGCCACAGAAATTGGTTCAGGGATAGACATACGACTGGACAATGGCCCTGGGAGTTTGGGAGCTCAGTCTAGAGGTAATAGGACAGCAGAACAGAAAGTCCCAAGGACACTGTGCTGGGAACAGAGGTGGACACAGACACCCCTGGACCTTAGAGGGAGGGACTGGGACTAGAGAATCCTGGAAGCGGAGACATTGGAATTGGAGTTTTAACTGATGAAGAGGGGTTTATCAGGGAGCCATGGGAGGGCATTCTAGGCAGAGGGAACAGCCTTTGTGAACCGCAGCAGTCAGGAGAGAACTGCCCCAGACGGGTTTCTTTATTTCCTCTGGGCTTGGTTCTCCCACCTTGCCATCCACTCACCCCAACCAAAAGCAGGACCAAATCTGGCTACTAGCCCTGCGATGATGCAGATAGGTCAGGCCACGTGGGACCTCAAAGTCTGGCTGGGAGCCAGGCCCTGCTCCTGGAGCAAAGGGAGACACAGGTGGGCAGGTGGGCAGGGCACAGTGAGCAGTGGGGGGTTGGACCCACAGGCCCGTCCTAGTGCTGCGTGGGGGTGACCCCTGGAGCCTAGGAGCTGGAAGGGGCCCAACCAGGTCCAGGCAGGAGGGGGCACACCCACGTGTGTGAACTCCACCCCCAGGTGCAGAGCTCGAGAGGGAAGCAGGTAAGGCTCAGCGTCTAGAGGCCCACACAGCACCTTCTGCCTGGTATGACCCTGGGCAGCGGCATAACCTCTCCGCTGTTTCCCCACCCAGAGGGGGCCTCGGAAGCCCAATCTCACTGTGGGCCAGGGTTGGTCCCGGGCAGGGTGGGAGGTGCTGAGGCCATGGGGGCCAGATGAGGGAAGCTGATGCAAGGGAGCTGAGTGGGGGCACTGAGGTCCGTGGGCAGTTCCTGGCCTCTGGGAAAACAGGAAGCTGGCTCTCGAGGGAGCCTCCAGCAACGCTTCCTGAGCCCCCATGTGACACGTGTGCTGGGGCCAGTTGTGCACACATGTGTCTACAGGAGCCTAAGGATGAAGCAGAGCACAAGTGTGTGGATTTGCCGATGAGTTGCCTACATGCCTAGAAGCATGTGTACATATGCTACATGCACTTGAATGTGGGTTTACACAGCTCAGCAAACAGGTGGACCGGTTGGCCCATTTGCACATCTGGACCTGGGTCTGGTGTTGGGCAGATGTGTCCGTCGTAGTGTGTGCACGCATATGTTGGCACGTAATGGCATATACTAGTGCTTGTTGGTATGCTAGGGTGTGCCGGCATGTTTTGGTTACCTAGTGCCAGTCCAACAGGAATATACCACAAATGGGCAGCTTTAACAAACAGGAGTTTATTCTCTTACAGTTTTGGAGGCTAGAAGTCCGAGTTCAAAGTGCCAGCTCTAGCGGCTGGGTGAAGCCCCCCAGCCTTGGGCTTCAGCTCTGCTTCTTGCTGCTGGCCCACTGAAGCAGGAGGTATCCCCTCACTCAGGCAGCCGCTCATCATGGGGAATAACTACATCCAGCTGCCCAGCCACTCAAAACCAGGCCCAGCCAAGTTGACACACAACTATCACAAGGTACGTGCAAAACATTGTGTTGGTATTCTAGCATGTGTTGACACACGCAGGTGAGGGCTGTTTTGTGCAGGTCTATGCTGATATGAGTCAGTGTGTGTAGCCAGGTGCTGCTGAGTACTGACATGTGCAGGCGTGTGCTGACACGGACTGGTGTGTGGCGGCACGTGCAGGCGTAAACTGGCAGTGGAGAGCCTGTGTCATGGCCCTCAGGCCCCCTGAACCCTCAGGGCATCCAAGACTCAGCTCTGCACCTGCCGTGGCTCCTCTTGGTCTGGGAGACACCACGTGACCCCTGCAACCTCCTACCTTGTTCTCTGTCCATCTGCTCTGAGCCCAACATGCTCCAGCTCCACCAGCCTGGGACCCACCCAGCACAGTCCACCTTCAGGGCCTTTGTATAAAGTGTGTCCACTCTGCCTGGGCTGCTCTTCTTTCCCTTCCTCTCTGTCACTGAGGCCTCAAGAGAATGAGCCTGGGAGAGTGATCCCTCCCACTTTCCAACACACATACCCTGAGTCATGACCACTGCCCTAGGCCACAGCTTTCAATCGGGCCACTTCCCTTCTTATTCTGGGATGGGTGGCCCCCTCTCTAAGCCTGCTCCTTCTCCTGTAATCTGGGTCACTCTTGATGTGGCCTCACTTGCCCAGGGCCACCCAGAAAGTGGAGACGCCTGGATTGAAACCCAGGCTGGCCTGATCCCAGGGCATTTGGCCTTACCCACAGAAGGAGGGGGCAGAAATGCCTGGAGGGCCAGGCCTGCAGACACAGTGCCAGACACAGGAGCAAGATGGGGCTGAGTCATTTCTAGGATAACTGGTAAATCTCTTGCTGACAAACTCCTACTCATCCTTCAAAACCCCACCTCCAATGTACTCTTTCTCCAGGCTGAGCACGGCTCACTCTCTGCCTCCTCCACGTCATATCCCTCCATCCAGTCAAGTACCCGTGGACTTGGGGCATTTACGTCTGGCACTGTCCCTTCCAGCCTCTCAGGGGCCCAGCTCCACATGCTGTCTTTCTGGAGTTCGCTCAGATCCTCTTGCAATGCCTGCTCCCCAGGAGTGCCTCCTAGCTGTTGAAACATCCTCAGGACTTGCCAAGCTCCACAGCTTAGAAGGGCAGGCTGGATGTTTCTACTCAACCCTGAAGATCATGAATTCCAGAGATGCCCCAGGCTAGGCCTCTGCTGGCCCTGAGGTGCCCCCTGCCCAGGCTGGAGAGCCCCTCATTAGCCTACACCTGCCGGTTCACCATAATGGGGACCAGAGACCACCCAACCCCCGCCTGGCATGGTGAGAGGTTCAGGTTGTGTCTCAGTGCCCCCTGGGGGACTGTGAACACAAGGCTTGGACACCACTTTTGCACACCCTTCCCTGAAGCCCATTCTTCTGTCCCAGAGCTAGTGCGGGAGTTTGCCAAACCAGGATTAGGCACATGGTGAGTAATAAAGTATCAAGATTCGTGTTTACAAAGTATCAGGGACTCTGTTTAAAGTGCTTCCCCAGTGCCAGCTAGGAAAATACTAGGATTGTGGCAGGCCAAGCAGGTCTGATATTGACAAGCAAAAAGTGTTAGGACTGGTTGTTTACAAAGCATCAGAACAAAGTACTGTGTGTCAGGCCTGCGTCGACAGCATCTGACCCTGCCCCCAGACCCCCACCATGCTGAATGCCACGGTGGGCACTGCCACCACTATTAGACACAGACACTGTTTACTAAGTATCGAATGGCAGGAGCCGGTGGCAGAGTATTGGGTCACAGGGAAGTCACACCGCAAGTTGGGCATTGTGACAATGTCTGTGATAGCCAGCTGTTTACAGGGGACTGGCCAGTCAGCTTCCGGATGTCAGTGGGACAGGCTCCTGGCAGACGTTTGCAGGGGGCCCTGGTCCCACGGCTGCCTCGAGGACCAAGGTGGGGAAAGAACAAAGTCACCCCTCTCTCCAGACCTCCAACCTGCTGGGCTGTTTGAGGCAGGAACTGAGTGCTGAAGGCACTGGGTTCAATGGGCCTGGCTTGGATTCTCCCAGGCTGGGTCATCTTGGGCACGACACTTAGCCTCTCTGGGTCTCTGCTTCCTCATCTGTGAAATGAGCAGGATGATGCATCAAATACACAGAGAAAATCCAAGATTCCCAGTTAACGGAATTTCAGATAAACAATGAATCATGTTTTTAAGGGTAAGTGTATTCCAAATATCACATATCAAAAAAACAAACTCACTGCTGTCAAGTCAGATCCGACTCATAGCAACCCCTCCTCGGGTTTTTGAGGCGGTATCTCTACGGAAGTAGATTGCCCAACCTTGCTTCCCAGCCGTGGCTGGTGAGTTTGAACCGCCAGCCTTCTGGTAAGCAGTCAAATGCCTTAGGCACTACGCCACCAGAGCTCCTAAATATCACATGGGATAGACTAGAAATGATTCATCATAATTTTGTAATAATTCTTTTTAGCATAAGCACTAACCACATGGAGCCCCTGGGTGAGGCAAATGGGGAACACACACAACAGCTGACTGAAAGCCTGGGGGATGGAGCACACTCAGAGGTACCTTGGAAGAAAGGCCTGGCAATCTAGTTCCCAAACTGAACCCTTGGGACCCCCGCAGGCACAGGGCTGCTCTGACACACAGGGTCTTCAGGGCTCAGAACCAACTCAACAGGAGGTAAACTTTTTTTTTTAATGACATGGGATATAATTACACTACATTTTATTCATTATTTATTTGAAAGTCAAGGCTAACTGGGCATCCTATACATGTATTTGCCAAACTGCCTGCCTTACAATGGGGCCTCCCTTGCAGGAGGTTGTGATGACCCTGAAGAGCCCAGGCCAGGTCAGAGACAGCACCAGATGTGTTGCAGCACTGATGTTCATGGTCACTGTCATTCCCAGGAGCTCACAGGGAGGAAGGTCTGATTGTGGGTTCATGGATGTAGCATTGGTGTCCAAGGAATGACCTGGCTAACAAGAAAGATTTCAGCAGAAATTAGCCCGAGGCACCCGGGAGGGGAAGAGGTCTGGGGGGTCTGGGGCTCTTCCTTCTTGGCTGTGTCCCCAGAGCCTATGTAGGACTCAGTCCATACCAAACCAAACTCACTGCTGTGGAGTCAGAGCCTACTCATAGTGACCCCTCCTTGGGTTTCCGAGGCGGTATCACTACAGAAGTAGATTGCCCAACCTTCCTTCTGAGGAATGGCTGGTGGGTTTGAACCTCCAGCCTCTGGTTAGCAGTCAAATGCCTTAGGCACTATGCCACCAGAGCTCCCATAGAACTCAGTAGAGAGTGGTTGAAGGAATAAAAGATAAGATTCAATAAATAGTTATTGAATCAAATGATTGATTCCATCGCTGTATGCACCTACTTAGTGAGCACCTAAGGAGCTCTCATGATGTAATGGTTAAAGCATTCATCAATTGCTAACCAAAAGGTCAGTGGTTTGAACCCACCAGTTGCTCCACAGGACAAAAATGAGGCAGTCTGCTTCCATAAAGATTTGCAGCCTTGAAAACCCCATGGGGGTAGTTCTACTCTGTTCTATAGGGTTACTATGAATTGGAATAAATTTGATGGCAGTGGGTTTGATATGGGGTTTTATTGAGCACCTACTGTATGCAAGCTCTAGGGACACAATTGTAGGGCAAACACCCCAATCCCTGCCCACTCAGGGCTCCTTATCACACACACAAAAAAAACAACTTACTGCCACAGACTTAATTCCAACTCGTAGTGACTCCCTTTGGGTTTCCAAGGCAGCAAATCTTTGTGGAAGTAGATTGCCCAGTCTGCCTTCTGTGGAATAGCTAGTGGGTTTGAACCACCAACCTTCTGGTTAGCAGTCAAATGCCTTAGGCACTATGCCACCAGAGCTCCTTCCCATCACAAAAGGAGATAGGTATTTATCCAGTAACCACCACAAATACAAAACTATAACCTGAACAAGATCTGCCAAAGGGAGACACCCAGTGCCAGAACTCCACGGATGGAGTCTGGGAGGGCTTTCAGGAGGAGGTGATGCCAACTGAGACCTGGAAGAGGAGGAGGAGATTTGTTGGTATAAAGAGAGGACAGAGAGTCCTAGGGTGAGCACATAGCATGTGCAAATGTCCTGGGGTGGAGAGACCTTGATGATTTCAGGGAATGAACCAAAGGCCAAGGGGCTGTCTGTATGGGAACCCCCAGGATCTTGACAACCTGTAGGCCCCAGCAGACATTCCAGGAAACTGAGATTCTGACACACACAGGGTCACCAGGAATCGGGGTCGGATGAAGTAGTTAATTTAAAATGTGCTCATCAAATATTCAGCACCTAGTGCATGCCTGGGTGTGGGGAAGGGGCTCAGCAGCAAATGGAGCCAGTGGAACTCTTGGCGGTGATGGGATATGATATCTAGGCTGACAGTTCTAGAACTGTGTGCGTTTGTCAAAGCCCACCTGTTTTGGTTCCTTTGTGCTGCTCTAACTGAAAATACCACAAATAGGTCATATCAACAAATGGGGATGTATTCTGATATAGTTTAGGAGGCTAGAAATCTGGGTTCAAAGTGCCAGCTCTCGGGATTGGGTGAAAAACCCTCAACCTTGGACTTCAGCTCTGCCTCTTGCTCCTGGCCCACTGGAACTGGAGGCTTCTCTTAAGTCAGGCAGCACTGGCTGCTGGGGCTGACAAACTCAAGGTCGACAAATAAAATGACACAGTCCCAAGATTAGCAGACAACACGGCAGGCCACGGTTCAAGTCCAGAAACAATGCCAAGACTGGCAGGAAACGTGGCAGCCTGCTGAATGAAGACTCAGCTATACGCAGGGTCCAAGGGTGCCGAAAAGCTCAGAGACCTTTCGCAATGCTTCTCCTTATATACTGGAAGCAGACCACATCCCTAAGGCAGCTACTCAGCTGCTCCAACAGATTCCACCATGGAGTTGATTACCAATCTCATCATGGGGAATAACTACATCCAGCTGCTCAGTCACTCCAAACCAGGCCCAGCCAAGTTGACACACAACTTAACCAGTATAGCACCCAACTTACCTATCATAAGTTACACCTTCATAAAATATTTATACAACATTTTATTCTGAGACCATTGATACAAAAAAAAAAAAGAAGAAGAAGAAGAAGAAAGGCAACAGAAGAACAAAATCCCAAAGCTCTATGTAAAATCTCTTGTTTTGGAAACTTATGTTGTGTTCTGGGGTGCAGGCTGGGGGCCAGTGACATCTGACCACCTCCTGGAGCTGTGCCGATACGCCTGTACAGATGGGCCAGGTAATATGCTCTTTGTCCTTCAAAATAAAACACCTCAAGGCAAAACGTGGAGGCACTGAAAAGATCAATGTTTGCCAGGGGCCTGGGGGGGGGAGGAAGGCTGAGTAGGGCCCAGGGCATTTTAGGGCAGGGACACTATTCTGTGTGACACTGTGATGGTGGACACACGACGCTGCATTGGTCCAAACCCATGAGACTGTACAGGCCCACCTCGGAGATACTGTGGGTTCGGTTCCAGACCAACACAGTAAAGCAAAACTCATAAGAAAGCGAGCCACATGAAGTGTTTGGTTTCCCAGTGCATATGAAAGTTATGTTGAGACTATTCTGTAGTCCAGAAAGGGTGCAATAGCGTTATGAAAATGTTTGCAACTTTGTAAAAATGACCAAAATGGGACACAGAGTGAGCACATGCCATTGGGAAAATGTCCCCAACAGACTTGCTCCACTCAGGGTTGCCACAAATCTTCCATTTGTGAAAAACACAGTTATCTGCAAAGCACAGTGAAACAAGATGTGCCTGTGTAACACTGAGTGACCCCTGAGGTGAACGTGGCCTTTATAATAATGTTGTTGATGTTGTTCACTGCCATTGAGTTGGCGACTAGGCATGGCAGCTTGACGTGCCACAGAGTGAAATGCTGTCTAACTCAGTGTCACCCTCACTCTTGCTGGCACCTGCGAGCCCGTCACTGCGGCCACTGTGCCAATCTGTGTCACCAAAGATCTCCCTCACCCTCGCTGGACCTTCTTCACCAAACATGACGTCCTCCTTCAGCAAAGGACCCCTCCTGATGACATCCAGAGTTAAGAGAGTTCAACAGTGTTCTCCTGGAGTCCACAGGGTTTTCATTGCCTTATTTTTGGCACTAGATCGTTAGGTCTTTTCTTTCTAGTCTGTCTTAGTCTAGAAGCTCCACTGAAACCTGTCCAGCATGGGTGACCCTGCTGGTATTTGAAACACTGGTGGCATAGCTGCCAGAATCTGAGCAACGCGAGAGCTAAGAAACTGACACGAGGGTGGTAGGTAGTCAATAATAACTGGTTGGGATTGGTTCAGTGATTGTAACAAATGGACCACAGGAATGTCAGATGTTAATAGAAGAAACTGTGCAGGGGAAAGAGGGTGTTTTGGTTACTTTGTGCTCCTCTGAACAGAAAATACCACAGATGGGTGACTTTAACAAACAGGAGTTTATTCTCTTACTGTGTAGGAGGGTAGAAGTCTGAGTTCAAAGGGCCAGCTCTAGGGGCTGGGTGGAAGCCCCTCGACCTTGGGCTTCAGCTCTGCCTCTTGCTCCCCACCCACCGGAGCTAGAGGAACCTCTTCACTCAGACAGCTGCTGGCTGCTGAGGCTGACAAACCCAAGGTCAACCAGTAAAACGGCACAGTTCCAGAATTATCAAGCCACATGGCAAGCTACTAACTCAAGTCCATGAACAGTCCCAGGATCGACAGACAACACGCTAGGCTGCTGAACAACAACTCAGCTACATGCAGGGTTCAAGCATGCCAAAAGCTGCAGACCATTCCCAAAGCTTCTCCTCATATACGGGAAGCAGACCACATCCCTAAAGCAGCTACTCAGCTGCTCGTGGCAGATTCCACTGATTGCCAGTCTCATCCTGGGGAATAGCTACCACCAGCTGCCCAGCCACTCAGAACCAGGCCCAGCCAAGTTGACACACAACCTTAACTACTACAGAGGGATAATGGGAATTCTCTGTATTATACGCTTTGTCTGAACACTGAAAACTGCTTTTAAAATATAAAGCCTATTTCTTAAACAACCCCCACCACATCTATATTTTCAACTGTGTATATGAACACGTTATATACAATACATCCAGGGAGTAACTGCAAGCACACCATTATATAAACCACAGAGAAAAAGGTAAAAGCAAGGCCACTTAGAAATGGTGAGATCACAGCCTTGTTGGTGCAAATAGTTAAGAGGTGGGCTGCTAACTGAAAACGTTGGCAGTTTGAACACCCCTGGGGCTCTGTGGCAGAAAGGGCTGGCAGTCTGCTCTCATAAAGTTTACAGCCTAGAAAATCCTGTGGGGCAATTCTACTCTGTCCAATGTGGTCACTATGAGTCGGAATTGACAGTACGGAACCCAACAACACAGCTGCTACAGCTGTGTGGCAGACTTGTGCCTCAGTTTCCCCATCTGTGCAGTGGTGATAATAAACACCCTGTCACATGGGTCCGTTGTGGAGACTGGGTGGTTGGGCCTGGTACGGTAGGTGCTCTCAGAATGGGATCAATACATCGGGCGTGGTTTTAGTGTCTTGGTCCTTCCAGATGCGTTGGGGGGTTTCCTGCTGACGTAAGTCAACATAAAGAGCAGACCCATCAGTCAAGTGTTCCAGGCGATGCCCTACAGAAGGAGAGCCCCCCTCGCCCCACACAAGCAGCATCAGCCCCTTGATGTGCTGTCTGCTCCTTCACAAGGCCCAGCCCCAACTGAGAAGCCCAGGCAGGTGTCCTGTGTCTTGTTCCTGAGATGCTGGAGTGCCTGGTCATCGGTGGCCTGGACTCAGGGTGACCATTAGGGATGCCCCACTGTGGGAGCTACACTGGGGGACAAGACCAATAGGGCCCCCAGGGTGGGAGGATTAGAGTAGTGGGCCCGCCCCACCAGTGACAGAGACAGGGAGAAACAGAGAGTGGAAGAGTGAAACAGGAGGGAACCAGGGAGACAGAGAGACAGAAACAGATGCAGGGGCTGGGAGAGGGAGAGAGACATACAAGGAGAGACTGAGGTAGGGAGAGACAGAGGGAGATGGAGGGAGACAGGAAGACAGAGAGAGGGAGAGAAACGGAGGAGGAGAGACAGGGAGAGACAGAGAGACAGTGAAAGAGATGTAGGGAGAGCCAGAGAGTCAGGGAGAGCCAGAGATAGAGAAACAATGAGAGACAGACGCACAGAGACAGGGAGGGAGAGCCTCCTGGCCATTGCCTCTACCCTCCAGGCCTGGCCCCTCGCCAGCTCTCCACCAGGCTGAGTACCTGCCCTTCCTGTCCGCTATTGTACACACAGAAGGGGAAACTGAGGCCCGGGGGTGCAGCCCCGCCCCTACCCCGTGACTCTGGGTGTGGCCGGAGGCTGGGCCCAGGGACCGTGGGGAGAAAGCTTGGAGCTAGAGCTGGTCTTTGTGGTGATTTTGGTTTGTCCGGTGGGAAACCCCTGGCGGAGGAGGCAAAGGAGGGCGGGGAGAGGAGCAGGACCAGAGC
>NW_006921723.1:2270042-2271988 GCF_000298275.1 Orycteropus afer afer
GCCGCCGGCTAGGAATTTGGCTCCCAGGCGTTTCCTGCCTTGGCCACCCGCACACCTGCAGCCACAGGCTGGAATGACCAGTGACTGCCCTCCCCACCTCTGGGGAGAGGGGAGACGTTGGGGGACCTGCAATCCACAGAGTGACTCCCTCAAGCTGCTTCTCTGAAGGATGTGGGAAACCTCAGGCTGGGGTGATCAGTGGGGGTGAAGGGTGATGGGGAAGATTTTTAGGGGACCTAGGGTCTCACCCCCTTCCCTGAGACCTCTCAGTCTCTGACTGGCCCTACATTTGAAGCCCCTGAGACTAGCTCAACACCCAAATGATTAAACCTAGAGAAACCTGTCACTTCACTAGAAAAAATAAGCCCCAAAACATCAGGAGCAGGAACAGGAGAATGGATAAATAGAGAGTTTTAAATGAGCTTGATACACATCCCAAAGCAGGCAGGGAAGATGTGGACCATGGGAAAGTGGTTCCATCAAAAACAAAACTAAAATAAAACCAAACCAAATAAAAACAGGCAGCAGGAACTCAAAGATACCTGTAAACCAGTGTTCAAAACAGCACTATTCACAACAACCAGAAGGTAAAAACGACCCAAGTGTCCATCAAGCAATGATGGAGAAACACAATGTGATCCATTCATGCAATGGAATATTACTCACTCATGAAAAGGAATGAGGCACTGATACAACATGGATGAACCTTGAAAACATTATGCTCTGTGAAATGTCAGAGACAAAAGGAAAAATACTGTATGATCTCACTTTTGTGAAATACCCAGAATAGGCAAATTCATAGAGAACAAAGTTTATTAGTGGTTGCCAGGGGCAGGTAGTAGGGGAAAATAGAGAGTTATTAATTAAGAGGTACTAAATTTCTGTTTAGGAAGAGAAGATGAAAAATTTGGAAACAAGTAATGGTGATGGTTGCAACATGTGGGGTCATGATAAGTTCCCATCAACTCAACAGTAACAAATTGGTTTGGTTTTGGTTTGCACAACATAGTGAATGTAATTAACATCACTGAATTGTACATGTAATAATGGTTGAAAAAGCAAATGTTTTGTTGTATATCTTTTACCACAATAAAATTAAAAAGATGAAGAGGGGGAGAGGAAGAGGTAGAAGAGGAAGGACGAAGAGGGGAACCAGGCAGAAATACCAGGTGTGAAAAAAACTCAAATCAGGAAAGTGATAGGAAAGGAAGGAGTATGGCCTCAGCCAAGGAAGAGGAATAAAGGAGACAAAAGTTGTCCCCAACCCTTCAGGGAAACTGACATGGAGATGGTAGGTGTACCATGTTCATGGACAGGAAAATTGAGCCCATAAATACAATGGTTCTCCAAACTCATCTGCAGTTTCTATACAATCCCAGTCAATAACTTTCCTGGAACTTGATGAGATAATTTTTTAAATTACCTGGAAGAACAGAGGGTTGCAAAAAGCTGGAACACTGCAGCAGAGCAGGGTGACATTACCTGACCTACCAGATATCGGAAGCAGTGAAAAAGCCTGGAAAAAGTCATTAAGGCAGGGAGGATTTGGCACAAGAAGAGGAATATTGACCAAGGGAGTGGAATTAAATGCCCACAGACAGTCTTAGTATGCCAGGAATTTTGCTCAAAGATGGAAGAACCCTATCCCAGAAGTGAGTGGGGATTGGAGACTATTCCACAAAGGGATCTGGAAACTGTGAGTCCATGTTGAAAATAATGATATTGGATCCCTACTTCGCACATGCACAAAAGTCAATTCCATATGGGTTAAGGGCTTTGTTGTTGTTGTTAAGTGCCGTCGAGTCATTTCCGACTCATAGTGACCCCATGCACAGCAGAACGAAACACTGCCCAATCCCGCGCCAGCCCCACAATCCCTGCTATACTTGAGCCCATCATCACAGCCACCGTATCAATCCATCTCCTTGAAGGTCTCCCCCTCTTTC
>NW_006921723.1:2275278-2304845 GCF_000298275.1 Orycteropus afer afer
CTCCTGCTCTTCCGGCCTGCTACTCTGTGCTACGCCCATGCTTACCTTGCTCCCGGAGACCCGGTCCCTCTAGGGAGGGTAACAAGGGAAAGTGTTCAGTGCAGATCAGTGAGGAAGCACAAGCCCGCCCGTGCTTACCTCGCTTCCGGTTACCAAGCACAAGCGGTTAAGGGCTTATTAAGTACAAAAATATAATAAAATAAAGCTTGAAATGTATAGGTGAAAAATATAGCTGGACCTGTACACCAGTGTTCATTATAGCACCTTTCACGATAGCCAAAAGGTGCAAATAACAGAAATGTCCATCAACAGATACATTGATTACCAAGATACGGTACATATATGCCATGGAATATTACTGAGCCATAAAGAGAAATGGAGTCCTGGGGCATGCTACATCATGGATGAATCCTGCAAGTGTCATGCTGAGTGAAATAAGCCACACAAAAGGACAAGTACTGTATGATCTCACTTACGTGAAAATAAGCAAATATACAGAAACCAAAGATTATCAGTAGTTACCAGGGAGGAGAGAGCGGGGAAAAGGGGGAGATTTTGTTTGGGGGCCATTGCATTTATGTCAATGTTGGTAGAGTATTTTGGAAAAAGGTAGTGATAATGGTGGCACAACATGAAAAATGTCATCAATGTCATTAAATTGCAAATGTGGAAGTTGTGTTGACAAATGCTTTGGTTCATATATTTTCACCATAATTAAAAAAGACTTAAAACAAAACAAAACAAAAAAAAAACACCTCACTGCCATTGGGTAGATTAGGCTCACAGAGACCCCTCCTTAGGTTTCTGAGGCAGTCTTGGGATAAGGAAAGATTTTCCCAACAAGAACCAATAGGTATTGTCTATATAAGAAAAGATTGATCAGTATGCACATCTTAATATGTGAATGGATTAAGACTTTTGTTGATCAAAAGGTACACTACAGAAAGTAAGAAGACAATTTACAAACTAGGGGAAGGTACTTGCAATATATTTAATTGGCAGGAATAGTATCAAACATATATAAAGAATCCTTATAACTCATCATCGAGAACACAAATAACCTCACCAGGATTTCACAGAAGAGGAAACTCAGTTATCTGGAATATGCAAATCAAGACATCAATTAGTTGCCATTCATTGGCAGAAGCTACAAAGTGCAACAGTAAGTACCAAGTGTTGGCAGTCACAGGAACTCACACACAGCTGGGGGCAGGTAAATCAACGGTTTTGACCCTTTGGAAAAGTGCCCAGTGTTTCTGAGCATGTCAGAATCCACGATCCGTTTTCTCCTGAAACCCCAAAGGAGAACTAACTCTATGCCTCCTTCTCCCAGCCTGAATCCTGGGCATTGCATTGTGGGAAGAAGAGGATGCTGTTCTACGGGTGGTATGTTAAATTCCTGGGGCTGCCATAACAAATCACAAACTGGGTGGCTTAAAACAACAGAAATGGATTCTGTCACAGTTCTGGAGGCCAAACATCTGAAATCAAGTGTCGGCATGGTTGGAATCCTTCAGGAGGCTCTAGGGGACAATCTGTCCCGTGCCTGTCTCCTGGCCTCTGGTGGCTCCCGGCAATCCTGGAATTCCTTGACTTGTAGAAGCATCACTCCAATCTCTGCCTGTCTTCACGTGGCCTTCTCCCTGTGTGTAGATCTATGTCTTTTCATTTTTCTATTTCTTATAAGGCACTTGTCCTTGGATTTAGGACCCACTCAAATTCAGGATGATCTCATCTAGAGATCCTTACTTTAGTTATATCTCCAAAGACCCTCGATCCAAATAAGGTCACATCCTGAGGCTCCTGGTGGGCTTAACTTTTGGGGCCATGTTTCAACCTACTACACGAGGCACCTTTGATCCTAAGATCATACCCCAGTGTACTGACCACCCATCAGCCTATAAGATTTAGAGGCCAGGTCCCTGATGCTGTGGTTCAAATTCCTGCTGTGGCCACAGGTCCTGGCAAGGTTCTAGCACACAGTACGTGTAAGGGGCTGACCGAGCAGTCAGACGAATTGATCCAGGCACCAAGCCACTGAGGTTCAAATCCCAGCTGCTCAAGCCAGTGCCTTAACCTCTCTATGCCTCAGTTTTCCTGGCCTGTAAAGAGGAGCTGGTAAGATCTGTCTGTCGTGGGTTGAAATGTGGCCTCAAAAGATGTGTCCACCTGGATCCTCAGTCAGTGACTTTGCTTGGAAATTGGATCTTTGTAGAGGTAATTAAGTGAAGGGTCTCAAGATGCAATCATCCTGGATTAGACCAAACACAAAACCAAACCTATTGCAGTGGAGTCGATTCCGACTCATGGTGACCCTGTATGTTACAGAATAGAACTGAGCACCCTCGGGTTTTCTTGGCTGCAATTTTCATGGAGGCAGACTGCCAGGCCTTTCTTTTGAGGTGCTGCTGCATGGATTCAAACCTCCAACCTTTAAGTGAGTAGTTGAGTGTAAACCGTACCACCCACGGACCATTCCCTAAATCCAAAGACCGGTGTCCTTATAAGACAATGGAGGCAGAGATCACAGTGATGTGGCCACTAGCCAAGGAATGACAAGGATCACTGAGAACCACTAGAGGCTGAGAAAGGGTCACAGAATGGGTTCTCCCTCAGATCCTCAAGAAGGAACCCCCCCCCTGCTGACACCTCGATTTCAGACTTCTGGCCTCCAGAGCTGTGAGAGAGGAAACTTCTGTTGTTTTAAGGCACCTCATGTGTGGCCATTGCTACAGCAGCCCCAGGGCGCTCACACGGAGCCTTGTTGGACTGTTGAGGTGATTCATTGCCCAATACCTGCAAGCTCCTGAGTCTCTGGGGGGGCACAAATGGTTAAACACTCAACGACTACTAGCCTGAAGGTTGGCAGTTCAAACCCACCTAGAGGATTGCCTGGCAATATGCTTCTGTAAAGATTACAGCCAAGAAAACTCTACTCTGTACGTATAGGGGTTGCCAGGAGTCAGTATTGACTCGATGGCAACAAAAAACAACTGCCTTCAAGCTCCTGGTACAGAGTAAGCACTCACTACTTGCTCACTGGTAGGATGAAGAGTGTTACTACAGCAAAGCATGCAGTCTGTGTTCACTGTTGACTGTGTGAAGGAATGACCAGGGCTCAGTGTGGATGAGGACACAGTGCATCCCCAGCCCTGGCCACGCTTCCTTCTCTAGGCCTCTGATGCCTCGCCCCGGCCGCCTCTCCTCCCCAGAGTGCAGGTCATTTCCTTGTTTCTCTAACCCTCACATACCAGTCCCAGGTGCCCATACCAGTCCCAGATACCTAGCAAACCTACCAGGGCTGCCCCAGGCGGTGAGAGCCGGATGCTGTTTGCAAACTCAAACCGGGGCCTGCAGCTTTGGGGATCTATCTGAGAAACCTGCGGTTTCAGCCCTGTGACAGTCTTCCCATTAAAGTAGTGTGTGGGAGGGGCAGGAGAAGGAGGGCAGTTGCTCCCAGAGGACCTTGGGGAGGGATAGCCCTGCTCTGTGCCTCAGTTTCTTCACCTTTAACTGGGGCGGTGCAGGGCAGAGGATCACAGGCTCCTGGCTAGGGCTGTTGGATTTCGGGGTGCTGGTAAGGGACTGAGGCTCTGAGGCTCTGAGGCTCAGTTTCCCAGGCTGGTGAGAATCCCGTGGTCACCAGGGCTGCTTCGTGTGGTCAAAGTGCCTTTGGGAGACAGGAATCGAATCCCATTACCCCTCTCAACACCGTCCCAGGGCACCCCATTGTGTTTGAGGTGAAAAGCAACCCCCTCCCCACAGCCCCCAAAGCACCAGGAGGTCCAGCTCCCCACCTCATCTCCCTCCAGCTTCCTCGTGAACACACAAGCTCATTCTATCCCAGGGCCTTTGCTCAGCCTATACCCTCTCCATCCACGTCTCTGCCACCCTCCCTCTCCTCACTCAGGCCTCAGTTCCAATGCCACCTCTTCTAGGAAGTCCTCCATGGGTGCTCGAGTGAACAGACCCTCTCTCTGCCAGGCCCTCATCTCATTTTGTTTATTGCATTTTTTGATGCCTGGATCTATATGTTGTTGTTAGTTGCTGTCAAGTCAATGCTGACTCGTGGTGACCCCATGTGTATGAGAACAGTACTCCATAGGATTCTCTCTGCTGTAATCTTAGCAGAAGCATATAGCCAGGACTTTCTTCTTTGGTACCCTTACATGTGTCTGCCCATCTACCTTACGTCTCCCCTAAAACCATGTGAACTCAGAGTGCAGGGATTTGTTGAAATAATCTCTGGCTGTGTCCTAAGCCCCCAGCCCAGAGCCTGGTGTACAGTATTCATCTGGTAAATGACTCTTATTATCAGCGTGTTTGTGAGTACATTGATTAAGTCCTGATGTGGTGCCAAGAGGCTGGGACACAGTTGAGAACAAAATGCAAACTTTTGGTGGCGGGGGAGGAAGGAAGGAAAGGAGTGTGGGGGCAGGGTAAAGTCTGAGCTGAGAACTGAAGAAGGGAGCCATCTAGTGTGTAGGGAAAGATGGTCCCAGACGAAGGGCACAGCCTGTCTAAAGGCCACATGGTGGGCGGCACAAGCCTGGCTTGTTGTAGGAGCAGCAAAGAGGCCAGTGGGGCTCAAGCAGAGGGAGCATGGGGGGAGATGAGAGGACTTTGGCTTTACTCTGGGGTAGGTGGGAGCCATGGAGGATTCTATGCAGAGGAGGGATGGTTCATATTCAGGTTATTATAGGGGAAAAGTCTGTGAGGAAAGAAAGCAGAAATCAAGAGACCAGGGAACGCTGATGGCAGCTGCACCAGGTGGTGAGAAGGTATCAGAATGGAATGGGGGACGGGTAAAGGAGAGGCTGGAAGGAACAGATAGGAAACTCAGAGGCAGCCAGGGTCTGGGAGGGAACCCCAGGCCCTGAGTCAACCTGACTGTCAATTTCTCCTGATGCCACCACATTCTACTCCCCACTCCCACCCCATCCTTCTGTCTCCATGATTTTGTTTTCTTATTGTTAGTTTTATTACTTTTTAAAAAATTATTATTATTGTGGTAAAAAAAAATATACAAACATGTCATCTCAACAATTTCTACATGTACAATTCAATGACACTGATTACATTCGGGATGTGCCACCATTTTCAATGTTCTTTTTCAAATCACCCCACCACTCAGTGCCATTTAAGCAAAAACTCCCCCCTCCCCCCTCTCTCTCCTGGTAACCAATAATGATGTGTTTTGTTTTTTTTTTTTAATCTACTTACTTATTTTGGATAAGTGAAACCATACGGTGTTTGTCTTTTTGTCAATGACATATTTCACTCAGCACAGTGTTTTCAAGGTTCACCCATGTAGTGGCATGATCAGAACTTCATTTCTCTTTATGGTGAGTAGTATTCCATCGTAGGAGCTCTGGTGGTGCAGTGCCTAAGGCATCTGACTGCTAACCAGAAGGCTGGCGGTTCAAACCCACCAGCCACTCCTCAGAAGAAAGGCTGGGCAACCTACTTCAGCAGTGATACTGCCTCAGAAACCCAAGGAGGGGTCGCTGCGAGATGGATCCAATTTGATGGCAGTGAGTTTGGGTTTTGTTTTTGAAGTATTCCATTGTGTGGATGAACCACATTTTGTTTATTTGTTCATCTGTGGATGGACATTCTGGTTGTTTCTACCTTTTGGCTCTTGTGAACAGTGCTGCAATGAACATTGGTGGACAGGTTTCTGTTTGCGTTCTTTGTGATTTTTATCTCTATAATGTCAAAGCCTTATCAGAGGGAGGAAGCGCTGTCACCTTTGATTCCCGATAGACCCTTCTCCATATCCAACTGTACCCAGCTTCATCCATGCCCCAACAACCACCCCAGGATGCAGACCCCACCACCACTACACAGAAGGGGAATCAGGCTCAGAGATGTGAAGTGGTTACACATGTCCGTGAGTGGTTGACCCAGGATTCAAACCCAAGGCATTGAGCTCCAGACCTGTGGTCCACCCTGGGATGTGTCATTCAGCTTTGGCTCTAGACAAGGAAGAGGGTGGGGAGCACTTGGGTGTGCCAAGAATTCAACTTTTGCAATTTGATGGCCCCACATTTCTGTGGGCATCCCTCGGTGATGCAAATGGCTAAGGCCCAGCTACAAACTGAAAGGTTGGTGGTGCAAACCCACTCAGAGTCATCAGGGAAGAAAGGCCTGCTTCTGCTAAATCACAGCCTTGAAAACACTACGGAGCATAGCTCTGCTCTTCACTCAGAGTTGCCATGAGTAGGAATCCACTTGACGGCAACTAACAACAAATTTCTGTGGTTCTAGGAGTTTATGGTAACGTAGTGGCTAAGGCATTTGACTGCTAACCAGAGAGCTGGCGGTTCAAACCTACCAGCCAGCCACTCTTTGGAAGGAAGACTGAGCAGTCTACTTCCGTAGAGATACCACCTGGAAACCCAAGGAGGGGTCACTATGAGTCACATTTGACTCGACAGCAGTGAGGTTTTTTTTTTTTTGGAGTTTATATCATTCATTCATTTGTTCATTCATTGGCTGCCTCCCCTGGGTTCCCACCTTGCACTGGGCAATGACCATACATCCCAAGAGACCCCAACCTGGGGGGGGAGTCCAAGTTGGACACAGACATCCCCAAGCCCATAGGGTCAAGGGCTAGGCTGGAGGGAAGTACCCAGGGCTGGAGGTTCCTTAGGGTCTGGGAGGTGGGGGACTTCTTGAAGAGGAAGTATTAGGCCCAGACACCGGCACTTACTACCCTCTTTCCCACCCCTAAGGTGCTCTGGTGGTACAGTGGATAAGGCACTTGGCTGCTCTGCAGATGGAAGAGGGGATAGTCTACTCTCGTAAAGATTTCCAGCCTCAGAAACCCAATGGGGGTCACTGGAATTGACTTGATATCAGTGAGTTTATTTTTTAAAAATTTCCCACCCCAGGGAGATGGGAAGTGGGAGGGTCTGCCAAGCTTCCTGTTCCAAAATCTGATCTTGGTACCCGTGAGTCTCACCGGGCCCTAGGCCCCACCCCCAACACCTCCATCCCCACTGTTACCAGCTTGGCCTGGGCCATCTGCCAGACCAGCCAGCCTTCTGAGAAACTGGGGAGGGAAGTGGAGTGTCCCGCCCAGCCTGCCCTGCTGACCCAATTATGGGCGGCCCAGAGCTATGTGAGAGCCACCCCCAGGGATACTCAGGCCTGGGGCTCCAAACAAGGCCTCTGTTTCGAGTCTTGGTGTGGTAGGTCAGGCTTGAGGGTTAGAGAAGGACTCCTCAGCAGTGTGGATTGTTGTCCCAACAGCACGTGAGGGGCCGAGAAAACCCATCAGGGGCCAGGATGGAGGTCACACTACAGCCATCAGGTAGATTAGGATCTGGGCTTGTTGGGGGAGGTCTGGACTGGGGATACTGGCCAAACCTGGGCTGACCCGGCTGGTGCAGGCTGGGCCTAGGAAATTCTGCTGCAGGATTGAGAAAGACAGAGAGATAAAGACACAGGGAGAGACAAAGAGAGAAAGAGAAAGGAGAGAGAGACAGGGAGAAATGGAGAAAGACATAGTGACAGATGGAGACAGAAATACAGAGATAGACCAGAAGACATAGAGGGAGACAGAGAGAGAGAGAGGGAGAGATGGAGAAAGACAGAGATCCAAGAAGAGATGTGTCCAAAGATAAAAATCTGATCACTAACTCAGAGTTAAAAGGAGCCCTGGTGGCGCAGGTTAAGGCATTTGGCTGCCAACCAAAAGGTCAGTGGTTCGAACCCACCAGCGGCTCCACAGAAGATAAAGCAGTCTGCTTCCGTAAAGATTTACAGCTCTGGAAATCTGATGGGGGTCACTATGAGTTGGAATCAACTCCACGGCTGTGAGTTTGGTTTGGTTTTTCAACTCAAAGTTAAAAGGTTTTATTGGACGGGGAAAATTGTTCTCCAACAGGGAGCAGCCTTCAGAGAGAGGAGCTTGTCACAGTACAATCTTGACTGGGTACAAACTGTTAGGGGAATTCCCAGAAGGAAAATTTTAAATGACTGGTTGTCATTCACTCGATTGCAGGAGGCAGCTTGGATTGATTCATTATGCTTGCGTGTCTGCATTGTGTAATTGAGCTACGGCTTATCTAATTATCTAAAATTTCCCCAGCACCGTCTTATCACAGTGTTCAGTTGCCGCGAAGGGTTAAGAGTTTCGTTTAAACGAAGGAGGGGGTGGCGTTTTTCTTTGGCGGCTGAGTCAGACAGAGATAGGAAGAGACAGAAAGAGCCACAGGGAGAGGGACAGAAACAGAGAGGCAGGAGGAAGACGGACAGAGAGAAAAAGGGGGAACCCGGGGAGACACAGGCCCCCGTCCCACAGCAAATGGATAAAGGTGGGGGTGGGGGCATACGGCCCTGCGTGGAGCCGCCCTCCTGTGGCGCTCACATTAACCAGGATGACTGCTGCGCCTCCTGCCCCCTCACTGCTCAGAACCTGGAGGAGGGTTTATCACGCCCATTTCAGCACTGGGGAAACCGAGGCACAGCCAAATTGGAGTAAAAGAGGGAGTGGTCTGAGAGATGGCCCTGTCCTGCTGGAGGAGGAGCTGCCCCCAGCCACCCAGCCTGTGTTTTCCTACCTCCTCTGTGTTTTGGTTTCAGAAGCCGCTGTGTACTGGAGCAGGCTGGGCAGGGCCAGCTTAATAACTGGACGGAGCAGCTCCAGAGAAAGAGAGAGAGAGATTGGGAGAGAGAGAGGGAGTGTGTGTGTGTGTGTGTGTGTGTGAGAGAGAGAGAGAGAGAGAGAGAGAGAGAGGGGTGGGGGTAGGGAGGAGAAGTGGGGATCGGGAAGGACTGGATGGGGGTAGGTGACAGAGGGTGGGAGAGGGGACCCAGGTATGACTTTGGCTGTGCCCCAACCACAGGACACCAGACAGGGCCCACTCTCGTGCCTCAATTTCCCCATCTGGAAAGTGAAGCCCTGCCCACCTCCCTGACACACACACACACCAGGCCAAGGCCAGCTAGGGTGAGGCAGAAGCAGCCAGGCGGGTGTCACATCCCCAGCCAGGGTTGTGTCTGTTCCATTATTAAACATTGATGGAGGCTGCTCCGTGGCCATCTGTACAGCACCATTGGTCAGGGCCTGACCAAGAGGCCTGAAAGTGGAAGGATGGAACTGGACACGGACACTGGGGTGGGGGTTAGGACCTGGGCCGGAGGCCTCAGAGATGAGGCGAATTCTTACATAGGCACCCAAAGCACAAGCAACTGAAAAATAAAATCGATACATGAGACTGCATCACAATTACAAGCTTTTGGGCAAAGGACAAGAAAGTGAAAAGATACCCACACAATGGGAGAAAATATTTGTGATAAGACCCTCTTGTCCAAGATGTATGAAAGACTTATAACTCCATAGTAAAAGGACAACCCAATTACAGAACGGGCAAAGGAACTGTTGAAGGTAAAACGAATCTGCTTTGTAAAATTTCACCCAAATCACAATAAAAAGTTATATCAAAAAAACAAAGAAATGGGCAAAGGATCTGAATAGACATTTCTCCAAAGAAGATATGTGAATGGCTGTGGTAGTTCAGTTTGTATGTCAACTTGGCTAGGCCTGGTTGAATGGCTGGGCAGCTGGATGTAGTATTCCCCATGATGAGACTAGTAATCAACTCCATGGTGGAATCTACAGTGAACAGCTGAGTAGCTGCCTTAGAGACTGTGGTCTGCTTCCCATATATAAGCAGAAGCCTTGGGGAATGGTCTCTAGCTTATAGCACCTTAAACCCTGCATGTAGCCATGTCATTGCTCGGCAGCCTGCCATGCTCTGCCGACCTTGGGACTTACAATGGACTTGAATTAATGGCCTGCCGTGTGGTTTGGTAACATCGGGACTGTGCCTTTTACTTGTCAACCTTGGGCTTGGCAGCCTCAGCAGCCAGCAGCTGCCTGAGTGGAGAAACGCCTCTAGCTCCAGTGGGCCGGGAGCAGGAGCCCAAGGCTGAGGGGCTTTCACCCAGCCCCTAGAGCCTGGCACTTTGAACTTGGACTTAAAGCCTCCAAACTGTAAGAGAATAAACTTCTATTTGTTAAGGCATCCCATTTGTGGTCTATTCTTGTCAGAGTGCGAGGTAACCAGAACAATGGCCAACAAGCTCATGGGAAAAAAGAAAGATATTCACCATCATTACCCACCAAAAACCACACCCTCTGCCATCGAGTGGATTCCAAGTCATAGCAACCCCCACAGGGTTTCAAAGGCTGTCAATCCTCAGGGAAGCAGACCGCCTCATCTTTCTTCTGTGGAGCAGCTGGTGGTTTCTAACCACCAACCTTTGTGTTAGCAGCCAAATGCCTTACTACACAGCGCTACCAGAGCTCCTTCAACAGCATTAACCATCAGGAAAATGCAAATCAAAACCTCAAGGAGATACCACTTCACACCCACTAATCCAACACCAAACCCTTTGCTATGGAGTCTATTCGACTCAAGGCAACCACATGTGTTACAGAGCAGAACTGGTGAGGATGTGGATGGGAAATCGGAACCTTTGTGTATTGCTGGTGGGAAGGTAAAATGGTTCAGCCACTTTAGAGAACAGTCCCGTGGTTTCTCAAATGATTAAACATAGAATTACGGGTGGCGCAGCAATTCTACTCCTAGGTGGACACTCAAGAGAAATGGAAACAGACATCTACACGGAAGTGTGTCCACCAATGTTCACTGTAGCGCTTTCACAACCCAAATGTCCATCAGCAAGTAAATGAATAAGCATTCATAAGAAGTCCATGCATTCAATGGAATATTTTTCAGTCAAAAAGAGAAATGAAGTAAAAACAACAGTGCTCTGAACCCCTTCCCATCCAGAGGGTCATTTCCACCCGATGGGAGATCCCAGGGTGACAGGTTTCAAGCGTGGCTGGACCCAGGCACTAAAGACATTGTCCGTCCTGCAGGCTTCTCTCCCAAGCAGATTATTACCGCAATGGTGGAAAAGAGGTTCATGGCCCAGCTCAGCCTTCCCCTTGCTGGAAACAGGGCTTCCATTTTTCACATCACCTGGAGCTAAAGTCCCGGTGGATGTTGCCTGTCTCTCCTTTGGCATCCCTGGGTGGCGCAAACCGTTAATGTGCTCAACTGCTAGCCAAAGGGTTGCCAGTTCAAGTCCATCCAGAGGTGCCTGGGAAGAAAGGCCTGGCAATCTATTTCCCAAAGATCAGCCTCTGAAGGCCTTATGGGGCACAGTTCTCTGACACACACGGGGTTGCTGTGAGTCACTGCTTGGTTTTCCCCTTCTTGGGAGAAGAGGAGGCTTGTCTTAGCTATTTGGTAACTAAGAAATAGCACAAGTGGATGTCTTCAACAAACAAAAATTTAGTCTCTCCAAAACTCAAAATCATTTGGAGGAAAATAAAACAAGGAGAGGGGGGACCAGGTTTGCTGGTCCGATGGAGCCTGGTGGAACCACTGAGACTATGGCCCCTAGCTGCCCTTCAGGTCTGGAATAGAACCCACACCTGTGGCTTCCAACCAAACAAAAGACAGGCATATGAGCTGAACATTTACCTGAGGTAGATACACTCCTTGGATAGAACAATCATGGGAGAAAGAAGGGCTGCTTATGCACAGGGAGATAGCTCAGGGGGCAGGATTGCATGGAGGGAAGGACACAGCGAAAAGGTAACTATGGGGAGGAAGTGGGAGGGCAGCTGTCACATTGTGGTAAATTGTGGTCAATGTCATGAGACAAAGTGTTATGTGAACTGCTGCATGGAAAGTGAATTTGGTCTGTAATTCTACACCCAAATCACAATAAAAATAAATAAATAATTTAAAAATTCAGTCTCTCACAGTTTAGGACACTAGATGTCTGAATTCAGGGCACCAGCTCTGGGGGAAGACTTTCTCTCTCTCCCTATCTGGGGGAAGGTCCTTGTCTCCTTTCAACATCTGTGGCCCCTTGGAGATCTCCGTGTGTCTTGGCATCAATCTTCCCCTGGGTCTAGGAGGGTCTCAGCATAGGGAGCCTGGGTCCAAAGGACATGGTCTCCTCTTTGTGATAGGCAGACCCCTCCTTCTCTTCTCCCTTATTTAATCTCTTTTAATATCTCAAAAGAGATTGACTCAAGATACAACCTAATCCTACAGATTGGATCCTGCCTCATTAACATCATGAACCAAAACCCAAACCCACTGCCATCCAGTTCACTCAAATTGTAGCAACCATATAGGATAGAGTAGAATTGCCCTACAGGGCTTCCAAGGTTGTGATGCTCTACAGACGCAGACTGCCTCATCTTTCTCCTGTGAGTCGCTGTTGGGTTTGAACTCCCAACATTTTGTTTAGCAGCTGAGTGCTTTAACTACCATGTCACTAGCACACACTCATTTACATCATAAACCAAAAAAAAAAAAAAAAAAAAACCTTAGTGCCGTGGAGTCGATTCAACTCATAGGGACCCTTCCTTGGGTTTCCGAGGCCTGATGGATTTGAACCTCCAGCTCTCTGGTTAGCAGTCAAATGCCTTAGGCAGTACGCCACCAGAGTTCCCCATTTACATCACAGAGGTTAGGATTTACAACATAGGGTAATTTATCAGATCACAAAAGGAGTATAATTACATCAGACCACAAAATGAGGGTTACATAACACTGAGAATCAAGACCCAAACAAGTTAACACATATCTGGGAAGAGACACAATTCAATCCATAACAGGGCTCAATCAATTCCAGGGAGGTCCCCAAAAGGGGTCTTGTGCTACTGAGTGGGCCCGAGACTGGGACAGCTAAATGGGGAGACATTTGGCTGCCTGGTGACCTGTTGATGGGTGGGGAGCTTGAGGTCTGTACATGGGGGCAGAGCTTCAAGTCCTGAGGGTCAGGTCTGACTGTGGGGACCTCTTCTCCAATCACTTGGCCCTGGCCCTGCCCACCTTCTCCTCAGGCCAGAGTTGTTGTTAAGTGCCATCACTTCTGACTCATGTTGTTGTTGTTGTTATGTGCCTTCGAATCAGCCACGACTCACAGCGACCCCTCCTTGGGTTTCCAAGGCAGTATCACTACGGAAGTAGATTGCCCAACCTTCCTTCCAAGGAGTGGCTGGTGGGTTTGAACCACCAGCCTTCTGGTTAGCAGTCAAGTGCCTTAGGCACTATGCTACCATAGCTCCTTTCTGACTCATAGGGACCCAATGTAGAACAGGATGAAACGCTGCCCTGTGTGCACCATCTTCATCGGCACGGCTATGTGAGCCCATTGTTGCAGCCATGGTGTCAATCCACCTCATTGAGGGTCTTCTCCTTTCTCACTGACTCTACTTTACCAGGCATGATGGACTTCTCCAGGGGCTGGCCCCTCCTGATGACATAACCCAAGTACAAGAGACAAAGGCTGGCCATCCTCACTTCTAAGGAACATTCTGGCTGTACTTCTTCCAAGATAGGTTTATTTGTTCTTCTCGCAGTCCATAGTACATTCAATATTCTTTGCTAACACTGTAATTCAAAGGCATCAAATTTTTGGTCTTCCTTATTCATCGTCCAGCTTCACACGCATATGAGGCAACTGAAAATACCATGGCTTGGGATAGGTGCACCTTAGTCCTCAAGGTGACATCTTTGCTTTTTAACACTTTAAAGAGATCTTTTTTAGCAGATCTGCCTGATGCAATATGCCATTTGATCTTCTGACTGCTGCTTCCATGGGTGTTGATTGTGGATCCAAGTAAAAGGAAATCCTTGACAACTTCAATCTTTTCTCCATTTATCATGATGTTGCTTATTGGTCCAGTGGTGAGGATTTTTGTTTTCTTTATATTGAGGTGTGTGTAACCATACTGAAGGCTGTAGTCTCTGATCTGCATCTGTAAACGCCTCAAATCTTGGCTTTCAGCAAGCAATAGTGTGTCATCTGCATATCACAGGTTGTTAATGAGTCTTCCTCCAATCCCGATTCCGTGTTCTTCTTCATATAGTCCAACTTCTCAGATTATTTCCTCAATACAGAAATTGAGTAAGTATGGTGAAAGGATACAACCTCAACATACACTTCTACTGATTTTAAAGTATCCCCTTTGGAGTGATTAACTCTGTCTAGGTACAGGTTCCTTGCGAGCACAATTAAGTGTTCTGGAATTCTCATTCTTCACAATGTTATCCATAATTTGTTATGATGCAAAAAGTCAAATGCCTTTGCATAGTCAGTACAACACAGGTAAACATCTTTCTGGTATTCTCCACTTTCAGCCAAGATCCATCTGACATCAGCAATGATATCCCTCGTTCCACATCCTCTTCTGAATCCAATTTGATTCTAAATTTTGCTAAAGATAATTCAAATACAGTTGCAGCCGTATACCAACAAAGAGTTGCCAGAAATTTCAAGCCAGAGTCAGTTCAGAGCCAGCCCTACAGAATGACAAGGAAGACCCTCTTAAACACCTGTTTGGAGGAGGCTGAGACCTGAGCAAAAGCCAAGAGATGGCAGGTCCAGGGGAGAGACTTCACAGAACAGTGACCAGGACATATAGCTGGAGCCCCAGGGCCTGGAGAAACTGAGGCCCTGAGGAGTGTGAGGCCTGGACTATTCACCTAGCTCGGGCCTCCCTTCTTACAGGCTGCTCTCCCCTCAAAGCCTCGTCTCCTTCGCCCCTCAATTTAGTGCTTCTGGGATTTAATGCCCTCCCCTGGTTGGGAGCCATTCATTGGTGGTTCAGTGGTGCTTCAGTGGTAGAACTTTTGCCTTCCAGGAAGGTGACCTGGGTTCGATTTTGGCCAATGTACTTCATACACAACCACCACCAGTCTCTCAGAGCTGGCTTGTGTATTGCTTGGGCATTGAACAAATTTCACTGGAGCTTCCAAACTCAGCGAGACTAGGAAGAAAGGCCTGGCAGTAGACTTCCAAAAATAAGCCAGTGAAACCCCTATGGATTACAATAGTCCATTTCCCACCTGATCATAGGGGCAGTCTAGGATGCGGTAGCATTCAGTTCCCTCGTGCCAGTATTGTCGACGGCTAACAAGACCTTGGAACCGGAAACCTCTGTTTGGTTAATGGCTTTGGAAGTGGAGGGGGAGGGCTATTTGCTTGGGGAGACACGCTCATCTGCTGCCACCTGGTGGCCATGGTGGGTATGGAAACCACACGCTTGTTAAGGGAGGGTTCGGGAGACCCATGGGAACCCTTGGGGACTGTCAGGGGCAAGGGCGGCAAAGGCAGGAGGCCAAGGAGGTAGGTCAGGCGGTCGGGGGCAGGAAAGCTGGTGGATTCGGGGTGTGCTGGGGCGCAGGAGTGTGTCCAGCTCTGTCTCCCCTAAGCTGAGGGCTCCTCCGCTAGGCCCAGAGGGAGATGCATAAATGTTTATGAAATGAAGAAATTAATTAATTCATAGATTCTCAGACTTCTATTTGGGGATTTTGAGCAGGACAGTCAAGCTTCAGCCAGGGAGCAGATACACTGTGGGGACTCGTTTATTGTGTTATTACCCCCATCTCACCAGGGAGGGGACTGAGGCAGTCGCCTCCCCCAGGGAGTGCCCTCTTGTTCCCCACACCTGGAGCCTTGGGGGCTCCACACCGTGCAATGCAGTGGGAGCTCTGAGCCTGGACTCCGGTTCCAGTGCTACCGAGCCTAGCTCTGCCTGCCAACCTGAGCAGACAGCCGCCTCTTGGTCTAGTCCGCCCCCAAGCGGATCAATGACCGCGCCCATTCCCGCCCCGGATGTCAGGCTGGCCTCGCGCAACAGCTTCCGTTTGGGGTGGTTTCTAGGGTTTCCTGGCCTAGGATGATGTATTGAGATAAGGGCTGCACTGAGCAGGCTGCGGGGGTAGGGGCCCCTAAGCCGGTGAGGGGCTCAAGTCCGCTCCAGTCTGACCCTTGTTCTGGCTGTGTGGCCTCAGGAGAGTCACCCTTCCTCACTGCACCTCAGTTGTCCCATCTGTAAAACAAGGCAGCCACAGTACCCCTTGCTGGGCGGTTATGGGGTTCGGGGAACCTTGAGAGCATCTGGCTGGATCGTGGCTGGGGATGCAGTAGGCGCTTAATAACCAGACTTCGTGACTGTGATGTTCCGTCCACATGTCCTGCTATCTGTAAAACGAAGAAGGTATTCCTGTCCTTCAAGCCTCGATGTGCCTAGGGCTCCCAAGCCTGGAACACTGCATTAGGTCTCGCGAGAGCAGTAGGCTTCCCTCTGCCGGACCATCTTGCCTGACAGGCCCCGGAGCCTCAGCCTGGCCCTCGGGAGCTAGCTCTGTCTCTACAGGCCCAGCCATGTCCAGTCCAGTCCCCTCGCCTTTGCCCCAGAACTTCTCCACCACCAGGGCCTCCTGCTGGGGAGCCTCTTCTGGGAAGCCCAATGGCTTAATCCACTGCCAAACCTGGAAAGGGAGGTAGGGACAAGGTGTAGGCTGGCCTCTGTTTCTATTCATACACAGTCCCTGCTGGCTAAATTTTGTAAGATTTTGAAACCAAGTCCACGTCTGGAGTCTGCTTCAGTGACCTACATTTAGCCCCCTCATAGGAAGAGCATCCTCATTTCTCTTCAGTTGTTACGCTTGGGCCCCGCCCCAGCTGTCGGGATGAGTGTGTAACCTGGCCCAGCCAATCAGAGCATTTCAGCCCCCTGCTTCTAGTGATAGGCACAGAGATAGGCATGTGACCTAAGCTGACCAATCAGAGATGGCCATGGGACTTTAGCTTGAGGTAATGGGAAAATAAAGGACACCTTGTTTCCATTGGGCAGAGAGCCGCCTCAAGTTCCGGGAGCCTTTTTTCCACCATGTGGGGGGAGGGGGCTGCCAAGGAAGAGAGGACAGCAAGGAGGACAGCACCAAAAAGAACAGAGACTTAGTTCCTGGATCTAGCTGTGCCTGAAGTCCATCACCCAGGGGTATTCCATTAGCTTTCTTTTTTGTTGAAGCCACTTTGAATCCTATGTTTGTCGCTAGGAAATGACTGACAGGTGGTTCCTAGCTGGGCCTCTGCTTGCCTGTGTGTAAAATGGGAAGGGGTATGGAGCACTAGTCTTGGAGTCCATAGTGCGATGAGTTGAGAGAGAATAAAATGAGCTAATGCATGGCCTTTGCTTAGCAGAACCCAGCCCCGAGTATGGGTCTAATGAGTAGAACCAGGAATTAGAAAAGGAGCAACTTACCTGCTTTCCCTGGCTGCCAGGGAACTCAAGGGCAGTGCTGGCACAGGGTGTAGGCAGGGGCGGGCACAACCACTGTGCAGCCCTGGAGAGGTAAGAGGGGAGCCAGACAGAAAAGCCATGCTTCCACCTGTTCTTACTTTTTAATTGTTCTGACTTAATTTTTTCTTTGTTGTTACATTCTAAAAACCATTGCAGATGTGTGTTTGGGGAGGAGCTAAAGTTTGACAGACCCAGGTTCAAATCCCAGCTCTGTCCCCACTTCTGGGTCAACCCCTGCCCACCTAAGCCTCAGTTTCCTCATCTCTAAGATGGGCACAAGCAAATACCTACTCGAGTGTGCGCGGTTATTGCTGTCATCACTGTCACTATTGCTGGTCCCGTCTGGGGTGAGAACTACAAGTTACCTGTTCAGGCCGAAGTACCCGAGGATGCCCAGAATGAGGATGCTTGTGAAGCTGCCCAGCGACACCAGGAAGACGGACAAATCCGAAACCTGAACTTCTGGGGGCAGGAGAGCTCAGGGCTCGGGTGGCACGCGCCCGACTCCCCCAGAGTGCCCGAGTGGCCCTAGGACAGGAGGGGAGCCGTGGGGGCAGGAGAGCTCAGGTGTGGGAGGGCATCTCCTGACACTCCAGGGGATGGGGAGCAGGAAGGGGCAAGGCTGGAGCAGGGGTGGGCCAGGCCCTCCATTGACTTGCTTCTGACTGTGACCTGCCATGGGCCCCTTCATGCCTCATGTTCCTCATCTGTAACGTGGAGACCATGGAACCCTCCTGCCCAGGTGGCTGGGGTGATATAGTGGTCAAGACATTGTAGCTCGAGGTGTCTGCAGGCTGAGCCCCTGTGGTTTCTACCCCTGGGCTCCTTGCTTCACCCCCAACCCAACTCCAATCCTGCGTCTTGTTCTCTCGGGGCCGGATTTCACAGCCAGGACAATGGATAGGGACTATGGCAAGAGCAGGGGTCATTAGTGATTATGAACCCCGGTGCAACGAAGCCTGTCTGCCTGTCCTTGTGACAGAAGACACATTTGTTGGCTCGATCATTCACTTCTCCATTACACGGCACCCCTACAGTTCTGTAGGAGCCCTAGGCTGGGGAAGGGCAGTGTCAGACACAGTCACCCCCAGCCCCAAGGAGTCAGGGCAGGGCGATAGGGGGCAGTGGCTGCGGGCGTGTACAGTGAGGCAGGGAAGGCTCCTCAGAAGAGGGAGCTTCTTAGCTGGGTTTTAAAGGATAAATACCAGTAGGAATTTGACAAAAGGGGGTTGGGGAGACATTCCAGGCAGAAACACCCCCAGTGTGAGAGAAGGTTTGCCAGGGACAGTTACAGAAGGGGCTGGCAAGGGACTCTTTGTTGAATCCCAATGGGAGGCCCCAATGCAGCCCGGGGTGGGGTTGGACAGTGCATGCTGGGTAAATGACTGGATGGAGGGTGTAGCCCTGCCCTCACTGCTCACCGATGCTGAATTGCTGCGGCTCGCTCCAGGCACTGTGCCCCACTGTCATGTCCGCTCGGACCTGCACCTTGTAGGTCACGCCAGGCTGCAGGCCATGGAGGATGACCTGGATCTCTGTGGCATTCACAGGAAGCTCTGCAGAAGGTGGGAGGAGGCAGCCATAGGTCCTGGGAACCCCTCTGCTCCCCTGAAGCTAGGCTGCCACATGGAGGGGGTGCCACATCCACCTCCTCCCTGTTCCTCAAAGGCAGCAGGCTTGGGCCTACCCCTGGGCCTTTGCACTGGTAGTTCCTGCCACCGAATATACTCTTTCCCTAGATACCCACGTGGTTTCCTCCCTCGCCTCCTTCTGGCTTTCAGGGTTAGTGCTGGCTTTGCCTATCTTATTCTCCATTAGCCCCAGATGCTCAGACAGTAACTGACACAGAAAGTTCTCCAACAATGTGGGTGGAATAGAATTAATTTAACCAAACACTCCTTAAAAACCCTTAAAATTAGAATATAGTTGCTGTCATCAGGAAAATAATATTCTTAGAACCCTGAATTCATATTCATTGACCCTATTCAAGAGGAATATTCTCATTCCTCAAAAGGAATTTTTGGGGAATTGGTAAATTTGGGCTTCAACAAACAGGCTTTGGCTAATTGGTTTTAAGTGGATGGGCTGCTTCCAGAACCCTGAATAAGACATTGCTGTGGGTTGGCTTAAGGAGCTCTGATAGTGCAGTACCTAAGGCATTTGACTGCTAACCAGAAGGTTGGTGGTTCAAACCCACCAGCCGCTCTACCAAAGGAAGATGGGGAAATCTACTTCTGTAAAGATTTATTGCCTTGGAAACCCAGCGGGGGTCACTATGAGTAGGAATCAATTGAATGGCAACGGGTTTGGGTTTTTGTTTGTGTGGGCTTTTTTTTTTTTATGGGTTTGATTATGCCCTCTTAAGATAAGCTGAAGTCCTAACTAACCCATGTGCCTGTGAATCTGACCTTGTTTGGAATCAGGGTCTTTTAAAGCTGTATTAGTTAGGTTAGCATAAGGGCACAAGGGGTGGGTCCTAATCCCATCCAAGCAGTGTTCTTATAAAACAAGATGGTGGTCGGAGTCCACCCAAAATCAGCTCACTGCCATCCAGTCAATTCTGACCTCCACTGGTTTTCCAAGGCTATAAATCTTTCTTGAAATAGATTGCCCCATCTTCCTTCTGCTGGGGGTTTGAACTGCTATAACAGCCAGATAAATGCCTTACCCACTACACCACCAGAGCGCCTCCTGAGTCCACCTGGAACTGGAAAAGGTGAGGAAGACTCCTTCCCTAGAGCCTTTGGGAGAGTGCAGCCCGGCCATACATCGATTCCAGACTTCTGGCCTCCAGCCTATTTTCAGTGGCAGCAGGGTTTTGAGAGAGCACAAATCCCTGTTCTAAGCACTCCGCTTGTGGTACTGTTACAACAGCCCCAGGAAACCAAAATAGCCACTGTTTCCCCAGGAGGCTTCAATTTCCCCTCCAGGCAATATAGAGGTAGTGTGTAAAGCACTTGACTGCTAACCAGAAGGCTGGCGGTTCAAACCCATCAGCCACTCCTCGGTAGGAAGGCTGGGCAATCTACTTCTGTAGTGATACTGCCTCAGAAACCCAAGGAGGGGTCTCTGTGAGTTGAGTCTGACTCGACAGCACATAACAACAACTAATCGAAAGGTTGGTGGTTTGAACCACCCAGCAGTGCCATTGAAGGAAGTCCTGGTGATCTGCTTATGTGATGATAACAATCAAGAAAACGCCTTGGAGCCCAGTTCTACTTGTAACACGTGGGGTTGGAAATGGGTGAGGGACAGGAAGGGGCAGTGGAAGAGCCCAGGCTTGCTCAACTACTGAGCAGGTAAAGTCCCCTCTCCAAGTCTCAGTTTCCTCATCGTGAAATGAAGACGTTAACGGCCACCTAATGAGAGTCAGTTACTGATACACGTGAGAGGTAACCACCACCCTCCACACCAAGAATTGAGCACTTTTGTATACCCAGCCCCAGCACCACCCAAGGATGGGGTCACCCTGGCCACAGAGTTAGGTGGACTTGGGTCCCAATTCCAACTCCACCTTCTCTGGGGCTCTAGAAGGGGCTCTCCAGATCCTTGAATCCCATTCTCCTATTTCACAGGTGGGGGCATCAAGGCCCAGAGAGGGCCAGTGAGGTGCTCCGGGTCACACAGCTGGGCAGAACTTGGGCACAGACCACTCCTCTCCCAGGCTGCATACCTGACACCTGGCTGCTGTCCTCATGCCGGCACTGCACGACGTACCCTTTCAGGATGCCAGGGCAGGAGCTCAGGGGCGACTCTGCCCAGTGCACCAACACCGAGTCTGTGCTATGTTTCTTCACCGAGATGTCCTGTGGAGTCCCGGCCCTCGAGGCTGCAACCAGCACCACCACAGTCAACACCAAGAGCAGTGTTTGAGCACTTTCTGTATATCCAGCCCTGGCACCATCCAAGGACAGGATAACCCTGGCCTCAGAGTTATGTGGCCAGATGTCAGCTCAGTCAACTCTTAAGTTACCCGAGCAGCATTGTCCCATTCTATAGAAAAGAAAACTGAGACTCAGACAGGGAGCTCCTAGAGAACTCTTATTCATGCCCTTACACTAATGCCCATTCCTCTAGGACCCTTTCACTATGACACTCCCTCAACCCATCCTCCTTCTCCAGCCCGGCCCTTACTTCATGGGTTTGAATCCTGGTTCCATCACTTAGCAGATGTCACATCCCCTCTGTGAGCCTCAGATTCTAATCTATAAAGTGGGGGCAGTGCTGTTTTGTGTAGCTTAGGACTTGATTGAGCTGACTGCTGGCTAGGGCCTGACACACAGTTGTTGTTAGCTGCCAGTGAGTAGGTCCCTGACTCATGGTGACCCAGTGCACAGCAGAAGGAGATGCTGCCCAGTCCTGAGCCGTGTCATCAACCACTTGTGGACTGGGCCATTGTGCTCCATAGGGTTTTCATGGGCTGATGTTTGGAAGCAGATAGACAGGGCTTCCTTCCCAGTTCATCTTAGTCTGGAAGCACCACTGAAACCAGCTGAGGACTCTAGCAATACGAAAGCTTCCACTGACAGTTGGGTGGGTGGTGGCTGAGCGTGAGGGGCACTGGCTGGGAATGAACCTGGGTCTCCTTCATGAGAGGTGAGAATGCTACCACCAAACCACCACTGCCCCCTGGCCTGACACATAAAACCAAACTCACTGCCGTCGAGTTGGATCCGACTCATAGTGACCCCTCCTTGGGTTTCTGAGGCAGCATCTCTACGGAAGTAGATTGCCCAATTAGGTGCCTCTAAATGCTCCTCGGGAGCTCTGGTAGCATAGTGGCTAAGACACTTGCCTGCTAACCAGACGGCTGGCGGTTCAAACCCACCAGCCACTCCTCGGAAGGAAGGTTGGGCAATCCTACTTCCGTAGTGATACTGCCTCGGAAACCCAAGGAGGGGTCGCTATGAGTCAGGGCTGACTCGATGGCACATAACAACAACAACAACAAATGCTCCTCACTCCTTCAGGGAGATGATGGCGCAGGTTTGGACCACTCACCATTGCCCCAGAAGTGGTAGGTGGACAGGACCGTGGACCACATGTTGGGCTTCTCCGGGTACATGGAGGCAAAAACGGTGATGCGATAACACCCCTCCTGGCTCACTGCTGATGCTGGGCTCCAGCTGGGCATCACTGGAAGAGTAAGTAAAGGCTGGGTCAGCAAATAGATTGTGTTGCCACCTTTGCACTGGCTGTGACATCTGCACAGATCCCCTAGAGAACTCCTATTCATGCTTCAAAGCCCTTGTGCTAATGTCCCCTCCTCCGGGACTCCTTCCATGTGGCTCCTTCTCAACCTGCCTCCCTTCTCCAACCCAGCCTTTGCTCCATGGGGACAGAGTGTCTGTGTCCAGCTCTGTCCACTCCAAGCTGGGGGCTTCTCAAGAGCCAGGTCAAGGCTAAAGCTTCTTGGGGCACCAGTTGGGCCCAGGAGAGAAAGTGGGTGAGCAAGAGGCTGCCAGGACTACACACTGCCCCCCCTTTCCCTCCAGCGACCTCATTAATTTGCCACCCGTGTCTTACAAGGTGTCACCTTCCCAGTCAGTGTAGGTGAATGTTTAACAAACACCCTGGAACGTGAGACTCATTATCCACTGGAGTGCAATCTCCCCAGGGCTGAGCCCTGAAACTCTCAGAAGGAGTCTCAAGACCAGCATGGGTGAGAAAGTTCAAGTCTCCGCCTGTCCCTTATGCTATGTGACCTTCACCAAGTGGCAACATCTCTCTGGGCCTCAGAGAACCTGTGGACCATCCCTGATGGTTGAGACAGCCAGGAATGCTAATAGAGAACACAGAGGCAGGGTACCTCACATTCCCGTACCCATTCCAGCCACGTCCGGGGCCTGGTGTGTCAGGGTACAGTTAGCAAGGCTCCTGTCCTGGTCATGGGGCTGCCACTCAATGCAGTACGTTGTGTTCAGAGCCTGGCCTGCCCAGTGCATTATGGTCCCCTTGGCTCCGACACTGATCTTTAGAGCTCCAGGTTCTGTAAAGAGAGGGAGGGGCATGGGAGGAAGCACATTAGAGGCTGCCCCACCTCATCCTCTGGCCCAGCCCTAACCCCACAGGGGTTGTTTTTGTTGTTGTTGTTATGTACCGGTCAAGTCGCTGGACTCATAGTGACCCCTCCTTGGGTTTCCAAGGCAGTATCACTATGGAAGTAGGATTGCCCAACCTTCTTTCTGAGGAGTGGCTGGTGGGTTTGAACCGCCAGCCTTCTGGTTAGCAGTTAAGTGCTTTAGCCACTATGCTACCAGAGTTATGTGCCATCAAGTCAGACTCATAGCGACCCCCTCCTTGGGTTTCCAAGGAGGTATCACTGTGGAAGTAGATTGCCCAACCTTCCTTCCAAGGAGTGGCTGATGGGTTTGAACCGCCAGCCTTCTGGTTAGCAGTCAAATGCCTTAAGGCACTAAGCTCCCAGTGCTCCTAACCCCACAGGGGTGGGGTGTCTGTATCTGGCTTTATCTTCCTCACACTGGGAACTGCTTGGGGGCTGGGCACACAGGAGGCTGCAGGAGGGTGTTGGAATGGGCTGAGTTGGCTGCCTCAGCCTGATTGTGGGCTCCCTGCCATGACGTCCCCCATTAGTGCTCCCTGTACCACCCCAACTCCCACTGCCAGCAGCGGGTATCTCCTGCTCTTCCAGATGCCTGTCACCCACCATTGCTCCACGCAGCAGAGGGCGTGGCCCCAGGACCAAGCCTCCCTGGCTGGATCACGCCCCCTGGCGCCAAACCCTGGGCTCAGAGGTGCAAGGACTAGGTCATCTGGTGCCCTGGGCCATCTTTCCCACACACAACAGCCAGGGCATCTGGCAGCCATCTCTGAGAGGTAGGAGCTGCTTCCAACGCTGGGGACGACAGCCACCATTTACTGAGCACCGGTTGTATGCACCAGGCCAGTGCCAAGTACTTTATAGGCACCACTTTGCTGTGAAGTGGGACTGTGATGACTCTACACGCAGAAACCAAGGCTCAGAGGAGAGCCACTCACTCAGGACCACCCAGTGAAGGTGAGGCTTCATCTCCCTGAGTCTCGGTCTTCTCATCTCTAAAACAGTCCTGTCCTCAGAAGTTTTCTGGGGGCACAGCTGGGCCAGGAGTAGGGTGAGGAGAGTGAGGCATTCAACATGGGCACAAAATTTAAAGGGGGCACCAAAAAACTCACTGTTTTCGAAAAAATAATAATGCAAAGAAAATGTATGTTAAGCATTTTTCACACCAGCCACAAAGTAGAGACAACAGAGTTCATCAACAGATGATGTGTAAACACAGTGTGGTCCTTCCACACAATGGAATACCACTCAGCCATGAAAAGAATGAAGCTCTAATACCTCTACAACAAGGATGAACCTTGAAAACATGATGCTGAGTGAAATGCCAGTCACCAAAGGACAAATTGTATGGTTTCATTTACATGCAATGTCCAGAGCAGGCAGATCCATAGAGACAGATAATGAATTAGCGCTGGAAAAGGGAAGGCAATGGGAAATGACTCCTAATAGGAAGAGTTTTCATTTGGGGTGGCTGATGAAAATGATTTGGAACTAGATAGGTGTGGTGGTTGCACAACATTGCAAATAGACTAAAAGCCAGGGAAGTGCACACTGCAGAGTGGTTAATTTTATTATGTGAATTTCACCTCAACAAAAAATAAAATATAAAAACACATAAAATGAACAAAATGTTAAGATTTTAAATAAAGGCAGGATCTGACTCTGCCCTTTCATGAACCAACTATGTCACTCTCCTAACCCTGATTTTGGACCTGGTCTTGAGAAAACTTTACTGGAAAAAAAAAAAAAAAAAGCCATCCTGAAGGGACTAGTGGATGATGGGAACTTCAGCCTACATGGCCCTGACACCAGAAGAGCTAGATGGTGCCCAGCTACCACACTGTCAACCACTCGAAAAAGGATCAAAATTGGAGATCCTGGATAAAGTGGGAGAAAAATGTGGAACAAAATGCAAAATCATGAAAAAGAACAGGTTTACTGCTCTGATGGGAGACTGGTGACACCTCCAAGACTATGAGCCCTAGTCACCTTTCGGGCCTGGAACTGAACTCACTCCTATAGTTTAACTTTCAGCCAAATAACAGGCCTACAACGTGAACAATTACACAATGCATGTGCACTCCTTAGAAAAATGAGCCATGGGAGATCAGAAGGGCAGCATTTGTGCAGGGAGAGAGCTCATGGGGCAGGAATGCATAGGAAAAAAGGACACAGGGAAAAGGTACACAGGGAGGAAGTGGGAAGAGAGCTGTTACGTTGTGGGGATTGCAATCAATGCCATGGAACAAAATGCGTATGAACTGTTGAATAGAAAATGAATTTGCGATGTAAACTTTCACCCAAATCACAATAAAAGGTTAAAAAAAAAAAGTTTAAAAAGTACAAAAAAACAGGCATCCAGCCCAGCAGGCTATACCTCGCTGATGAGATTATTATACAGCATTATAATATTGCATTATACTGTTACATGTCTTAATTATTGAGTGTTTTGACACACCTTTAAATTAAACACCCCCTTAAATTTTTGTGCCTATTTCTCAGAGTAGGTGCTCAGCTACAAGGGCCCCTCTCCGCTGCCCTCCCCACCAACCTGCAGAGGTACCTGTATGGTTGTCAGCGGCAATGAGACATGACTGGTTGTGGCTGGGACCAAAGCGATTCCGAGAGATGACAGTCACGTTGTAGGCAGCACCCGAGAGGTTAAGTTTTTTCTTCAGAGGTAGAGTCCTGGTGGGCCTGGCCTGGCACGGGCAGGACAACATGTGCAAGTGGATGCGGTATGTTGCCTCCATGTCCTGAGTGGTTCTGTGGCAGCCTTCTGGAAGCTCAAGTTGGGGCAGCGGCTGTGAGCACAAGAGACGGCTTGTTGGAACATGAATACACTCATTGTCTCACAGACCGACATCAGGACATGGCCTGTGAGAACAGACCCACCCAGGGTCACAGTGAATTGCGTGCACTGAAAGTTCAAAAAGTTTTTAAAAGTGATAAACCACAATGCTGGCAAGGTTGCTGGGAAACTGGCAATCACTCCCATTAATCATTGGTTTTTGTTGTTGTTGTTAGTTGCCATTGAGTTGATGCTGACTCATGGCAACCCAATGAGTGCAGAGTAAAGCTGCTCCATATGTGCTGTAGGGAACACAGTTCTACTTGGATATATATGGAGTCAGTGTGGGTTGGACCATACCTGCTAAGTCAATTGTGGTAAAGCTGTTGGGTAGAATATTTGGCCGTTTGCCACTGACTCAGGCAAGAGGGTTTGCTCTGTGCCTCAGTTTCCTCCTCCGTAAAATGGGGCTAATTAGACTGTACTTAATGAATTATTTTGGAATATAGAGAAATCTCACTCCCCCCACCCTGAGCCAGCCTGCCATCAGTGACCAGCTGGACCTTCTCTCTGGTCTTCTGGCTTCCACCTTCACCCCCTACAATCTGTCCTCCCATGGCAGCCAGAGAGAGCCTGAGTCCAACTATGGCCATTTCCTGCTCACACACCCTGCATGGCTCCCTATTACCTTCACAGAAAAACCCACCAGCCGCCTGGCCCCTGGGACCCTCATGTCTCATGTCCATCTCCCACTTGCTCACCTCCCTCCAGCCTCATGTCTCCTGTTGCCACAGTCCTACAATGACCCCAATACCTGCTCCTGCAAGATCAGGCGCCTCCTTCCATCTGGGCGGAGCAGCTCCACTGAGCAGTTCATCTTGAGCTGTGGGGGGATTTCTGCAACAAGACGGACAAATACGCTGGGACTGTCTCCCTCCCTCCCATGAAATACGGATGCGTGTGGGTTGTTAAAGAGTTCCCAAAATCATCAAGCTCAATTGGCATAACATACTACACAAAACATTGTTCCACATCCTACTTTGGCGAGTAGCAACTGGGATCTTAAAAGCTCACAAGCAGACATCTAGATGCAATGATGGGTCTCTCCTCATCCAGAGCAAAGCAGAATGAAGAAAACCAAAGACACATGGAAACAATTAGCCCAAGCGACTGGTATATCATGCGAACCTCAGCCTATATGACTATGAGACGAGAACTAGATGGTGCCCGGCTACCACTGTCAACCACTCAGAGGGGGATCTATGTAGGGGATCCTGGATAGAGTGGGAGAACAATGTGGAACAAAATTAAACTCGTGAAAAAAATAAAAGGGACCAGTTTGCTGGTCGGATAGAGCCTGTTGGAACCCCTGAGACTGTGGCCCCTAGCTGCCCTTCAGGTCTCGAATTGAACCCACTCCTGTGACTTCCAGTCAAATAAAAGACAGGAATATGAGCTGAACATTTACATTAGGTAGATACACTTGGAAGAGAACAATCATGGGAGAATAGAAGGGCTGAATATGCACCTTCTATTGGGGAGGAAGTGGGAGGGGAGCTGTTTCATTGTGGGAAATTGCAGCCAATGTCATGAGACAAAGTGTATGTGAGCTGCTGTATGGAAAGTGAATTTGCTTTGTAGACTTTCACCCAAATCACAATAAAAATAAAAAATAAAAAAAGAGAGAGAGAGAGTAGTAAATATAAGACATCAAAATTGCAAAAAAAAAAAAAAAGTTTGCGAAAACCACTGGGCTGTTTCCCAGCACTTGGGGCAGGAGGAGGCAATGGCTTCCGGGATGGAGGCAAAGGCTGGGAGTCCCTCCCATCCTCCCTTCCTGGGCCAAGTTCGCCCCAGGAATAACCATTACCTGGGATTTGGGGCTGTCCCAACTTTTTCTTTGACACAGTTTGAAACTTCCTTTCTCAGTTGCCTGTTGCCAAGGGTTGGGGGCAGCAACCCATTTAACTGCTTCAGGCAGATGGCACTCAGAAGTTCGGCCCAATGTGGCCCACTTAACAGAGCCCGAGAGAGAGAGTGCTGTGGGGCCCGGGCACTGCATCCTGAGGGTTTGAAGGTCTATGGCCCAATCCCATCTCTGAAGAACAGCACTCATCTATCCTGGTGTCTTATTTCTAATGCCTAACACCTTGTTTCTAACCCTCACAGCCTTGTTTCTACCACTCACCTCCTTTATTTCTAACACCCTCTTCCTCATGTCTAATATTTGCCGTCTTATTTCCAAAGTCTGCTCCAGTTCCTGTGGCCTGGGTACTCTTACCGGCAGGGACACACACAGAACTGCTCCAGTTGCTCCAGGGATCTACTGGGGTCTGCGACCTGAGCCACCGCCGCCGCAGCTGGAATTCCTGGGCTTCATCCGTCTTGAGGGGGCAGAGGCAGGACTCTGAGGAGAGGCAGGTCAAACATTAGGCCGTGGTGGCTCCCCACATCCAAGGTGCTCAGCACTAGGCATTGGTCATTTAGCCAGTGTGCACTTATTGAATGCCAACTGTATGCAGCACCATGTGCTAGGGACATAAAGAGGACAGGGGAATCTCTGCCCTGCGGGGTCTCCAGGTACATCCATTTCTGCCCCTGCCCCAGGTTTGAATCCCTCCTAAGGGTATGAATGTGGCCAATGTCTTCTGGTCTCTGAGCATGGGATTTCCTCACCTGTGGAATGGAGATAATCCAATACGTAACTACAGAGCAGAGCAACAGGCATACAAAAAGCTTAGCATTGGGCAGGCATGCAGTAGGTGCTTAATTAACGCTGACTCGCTGCAGCTGTAATTGTCATTGTTATTCTCACCTAAGCCAGTATCATCCTGAGGTCCACAGTGGCCCTAGAATGAGATCACATTTAGATATTGCTTACATTTTGGTGTTGAAGAATATTAGTTATTTTGGAATTTTACAAATTATTTTGCAGACCATGGTCTTAGGGGATATTAAAGTCAAATGGCATAACATAGTCCACAAAGACAATGTTCTACATCCTACTTGGTGAGCAGTGACTGGGGTCTTAAAAGCTTGCAAGCAGCCATCTAAGGTACAACTATTGGTCTCTGCCCATCTGGAGTAAAGAAGAGCGAAGAAAATCAAGGATGCATGGAAACAATTCGTCCAAAGGACTAATGGATCACACAAACCCCAACCTCCATGACTTTAAGATCAAAACTGGATGGTGCCTAGCTATCACTGTCAACCACTCGGAGGGGGATGTATGTAGGAGATCCTGGATAGAGTGGGAGAACAGTGTGGGACAAAACTCAAAATCATAAAAAAAAAGAAAAAGATCAGGTTTGCTGGTCTGTTAGAGCCTGATGGAACCCCTGAGACTATGGCCCCTGCTGCCCTTCAGGTCTGGAATTGAACCCACTCCTGTGGCTTCCAGCCAAACAAAAGACGGGCATATGAATTGAACATTTACGTTAGGTAGATACACTCCTTGGAGAGAACAATCATGGCAGAATAGAAGGGCAGTGTATGTACAGGAAGACAGCTCGAGGGCAGGAGTGCAGGGGAGGGAAAGACACAGGGAAGAGGTAACTATGGGGAGGAAGTGGGAGGGG
>NW_006921723.1:2328405-2394914 GCF_000298275.1 Orycteropus afer afer
CTGTTTGGGCTACCAGGTTATTGTTGTGTGCCCTCGGGTGATTTTGACTCATAATGACCCTATTATTTATCTTAAATTCCAGTTTAACTGGGTGGCTGCCTGGGAAAACGATCTGGCGGTTCTGTCGCGTGGGAGGCCAGCAGAGCCCTAGGTTCAAGCTCACGAGTAGCACCAGGGCCCAGGGCAGCAACATCTTTGATCTCTTTGGGTTTCAGTTTCTGTGGAATGAGTTTTGGCTGTTTCCATCTGAGGCTTGGACTACACCCCTCATCAAGCCACAGTGATTAACCTCTCTGAGCCTCAGTTTTCTCATCCGCAAAATGGGGGTGATAAACTTGCCACTAGAAAGATGAATTGTAAAATGTTTACTTCCGCGGGAGCGGGGCGGGGCCTGGAGGGGCGGGGTATGGCCCACCCAATAGGGGCGTGGCCTTCACAGCCAAGCTCGCGGATAGGGGCGGAGTGAGTTCGCGTCAGCTGACCGTGGCCAATGGCGCCAGGGGCGGGGCCTATCGGGCAGGGCGGGCCAGGGGCCGGCAGGCTGCTTGGATTCCTGGACCATGGACGAGCCGAGCCTCTTGCGGCGCCGCGGGCTCCAGGTGAGGCCCCACGGCCGCGGGCGGGAGGGCAGAGGGCGCGGCCGCGGGGACACTGCATAGGCGCCGGGGGCGGGGTCTCCGCGGGGCGCGGGGAAACTGAAGTCATGGAGAGGGGCGCTTCGGTCGCTCCCTTAGCCCACCTGCTTCTTAAAGTCCTTTTCTTCTGGGAGGAGGAAGGGCGTCTGTTTGACACCCCTTGAATGGGGAAACTGAGGCTCCGAGCTTAGCATTGGAAGAAGGGGCTAAGAGTTTCGGCTCCCCCCACACCCTGCCAAAGCTGCACTAATGATAAAATCAACAGCAGCCCGAGCGCACACCATATGTTTATCAGTGTATTAACATTTTTATTAATGACATATCTATATTAATGGACATGTATCGATCCGTGCCTTGTGCCTTCGCTATGCTGCCGGGGCCTCTGCCTCAGCCCACCTTTAAGGCGCCCAGAGGAGGTCGGGACTGTGCTTTCAGGCGCCCAATTGTCAGATAAACCGAGGCTGGAGTGTGGAGGCCAGTAGCCAGAGGTCATGCAGCCAGGATTCAAACCTGCGTCCTTAACCAAGCCCTTCAGGGCACAAACCTCTGCCGGACTGGCTCTGTGACCTGGGGAGGGCTTACTCTTCCTTCTCCGGGCCTCAATGTCCCCATTTGCCATAGGACCCTTCCTTTCTGACACTGGACCCTAGGGTTTATGTGTGGAAGGCTGTGTCGCCTGGAGGTAAGAACATGGGTATCGAGGCCAGCACCGACCTAGGTTCGAATCCGGGTAGGGGCCACAGGGCAGTGACTCCTTTGACCTCTCTGGGTTTCAGTTTCACCAACTGTGAAATGGGAATGTAAAAATTCTGTCCATTTGCCCCTGGCCCTTGGACCGCATCCCTGAAAAGCTACTGGGTTTGCTGGTAGGGAAGCTGGGATTCATCCTTTCCCCAACAAGCATTTATTAAGCATTTGCTGTGTGCCAAGCAGGAGCTCTGGTGGCACAGTGGTTAAGGCACTCTGCTGCAGACCAAAAGGTCAGTGGTTCAAACCCACCAGCCACTATACAGGAGAAAGATGAAGCAGTCTGCTTCCATAAAGGTTTACAGCCTTGGAAACCCTATGGGGCAAGTTAACTATGTTTTACAGGGTCATTATGAGTCGAAATTAACTGATGACAGTGTTTTTTTTTTTTTTTTGGTTTGGTGTGCCGAGCTGGGACAGAGTGCCAGATGTTTTCAGCTTTCTGGAGCTTCCATCCTGGAGGGGGAGGCAGACGTATGAGCAGCAGTGACCCTACAGAGTGGCCAGCTGTGATAGGGGTCCTTGGGCACTGTGCAACAGGGGAGGCACCTGACCCAGACAACTGGGGCAGAGGAGGCAGCCGCAGATGGCCGGATGGCGAGTCGAGGGGTGGAGTGTGTATTTGGGGAAGTGAAAGAGGTTGAGGGAGCCTGGGGCCTAGATGAGGGGAAGGGGTGAGGCTGGCATGGGTTGGGAGGATGAACTGGCCTCGAATCCCTGCTGGCTGCAGGGCTGCAAAGTGGGCCAGAGCAGTGGAATACCATTGGGGGTTGAGGGGAGCTGGGAAGTGCAGGGATAGGGCTGCAGGTTAGAGACCTCGGAGGGTAACCGGCTGGGGGAGGGGATCAGACTGTGGGTCCAAGGTGGGAGGTAGGGGTGGGAAGCCTAGATGGAAAAGAAGGGGTTGAGGCAAGGCTGCAGAGCAATGCGGTGTTGTGGGGGGGCCCAAACCCTGTGGAGCCCCAATTAGACTCAAGCCCCGCCTGCGGCCTCTTAAAATAACAAAACCGCCTCCAGGGAAGCGAGTGGGGGTTCTACTGACGTCAGCAAGCAGGGCCTGGCCCATTGGGGAGCGTTCTCTGATGATGAGTCCCACCTTACAAAAGGAGAAACTGAGGCTGAGAAGAGTAACCACCTGGCAAGATCTCACAAGAATGTAGGTGACAGAGTCAGGATTGAACCCAGGTTGATACAGCACCCCTCCAGACCAAGCCTGAGCTGGCTTCCACCCAGGGGGGTGGCTTCAGGGAAGAGAAGAACAAAGAGGGATGGGTGGAGGGCACAGCTCATGTAAAGGCCCAGACGCATGAACCTGTACCTATATTTGCAGGCCAGGAGCTCCTTCTTAGCCTTAGAGCTAAGAGGTGTGTAAGAGGGAGTGACTCTAGTGGGTAACAGGGACCATCTGCTTCGAGGTCTCCAGTGCCCACAGAAGAGACTACACTTTCTGTCTAAGGCGATGGGGAGCTATGGAGGTGCTGGAGCAAGGGAGGACACACTCAGATCTGGAGAATGGAAAGACTCCTTTGGAGCCAGTGTGAGGGGGAAATGGAAGCGTTAAAGGCAAGAAGGAGCCCGGAACAGAGGTCCAAGTGGGAAGTGATGAAAATAATACAATAATAGAAGTATGGGGTGGCCTTGAGTTGAGGACCAACTGGCCAGCAACTAACAACAACTGAAGTAATAATAAGTGCTCACCTTAACTGGTGTCTACAAATGCTAAGCACTGTACATGCATATAATCAGCCCCAGGTTGGTTGCTGTTATTTGTCCCATTTTATGGAGTCAGAAACTGAGGCTTAGAAAGGAAAAGTAGCAGCCAAATAGTCAGGGAGCTGGAGTTTGAACCCACCCCACCAGGCACTTGAGGGTGCACAGATGTTGAGGGCCTGGGTCTTAGAGCAGCTGCTGCAGACTTGAGCTTCCTCTAACCAACTGCCTTGGGAGCACCCCAGCCAATCAGATGGCAGCCTGCCAGCTGGAGCCAATCAGATTTCCTGACCGCTGATGGATGCCAGAAATCAAAGAGTCAATTCATAAAAGCTTGAGAAAGCAGAAGGGACTCAAGCCCAGTGTTGATCCAGACAGTAGGTCTGGATGTCCTGGCCAATCAGGGCATGCCAGTGTGAGGCGTACTGTTGGCAACGCACAGGGCACGTCCTGGCCCTCAAGCTCCAGTTTTCATTGGCCATGGATCAGAGAGAGTGATGGGGACTGGTCCTACCTAGTTTGACTTAAGGAAGGCACAGGATAGAATTTTTAGAAACAGGCGTCATGGAGCAGAGAAAGCATCCAGAGTTTGAGTATTAGTGGGACCTGGACTTTGTCACCTGCTACTGGGGAAGCTCCCTGGAAGGGTTATACTTTGAGGGGGCCCTGCTTCCTCATGGCTCAGTTCTCCTCTTCCTCCTCCAGGAAGTCTCCAGGCTGGTGTGATGTGGCCCCTGCTGACTTCTCTCTCCCTTCTCTCTAGCTGCACCCAACCTCTTATGGGGCTTTGTGTCCTGGGGGCTGAGTCCCACCACCACACCTATCCTTCTGCTATTGTCTGGGCCTGGACACTTGCCGGCTGCCTAGTTCAATGCCCCCTTCTCCAGGAAGCCCTTCAGGTGTTTCCAACCCTGTCTCTTCCTCTGCCCACCCCCAACTCCTCCAGTATGGGGCATCTGTATCGTGCTGTACTCCAGACTGGGGGTCTTTGGGGTTTGGCTGAGGCTTTGAGAGAAGGAACATCATTGCCCAGTCTGGCTGTGCACAGATGGGGATGCTGCAGATATTATTTTTAATGGGTGGTTCCAAAGGGTTGGCACCCCCACCCACACCACCCCAGTCTGGGTGGGTGCCTCCCATGGGGAACAGCTGTTGAAGAGGGGGGTGGGGGTGGAAACAGATGGTTCCGGGAGCAGAGGGTCCGGGGGCGGTGCCAAGAGAGTTCTTCATGGGTCCAGCGTCCACAGCTTTCAGTCGCCTCCCTCTGCCACTTTAGATCATTTTGTATTTTGGAAGTGAATCTAAACTGGTAGTTATTATTAATCTCACAAAATCATAGTCTTGGCTGTGATTCCTCAAGGCCTCCCTGATTGCCAGGTCTTGAGCCTGGCACTCAGTTCCTCCTAGGACCCTGTGTAACTTTCTAGATGAGGAAACTGAGGCACCTGGCGGGGAGTCACACGGCCCAGATGTGGGAGATCCAGATTAGGAACTCAGGACCTACCTGAGCTTTGGAAGGAAATGGCTGGACCCCTGAGTTCCAATCCCAGCTCTGCCCTGTTTCACGTGTGTGTGTGTGTGTGTGTGTGTGTGTGTGTTTGTTGGGGGGTATGGGAGGAGTTGCCATAAGATCCCAGGAGGGGGCTGAAGGAGACCCTAATGGTGGTGATGGTGGTGGTTCCTGAGTGGAAGACCCTCAACAAGATGAATTGACAAAGTGGCTACGATAATGGGCTCAAGTATTTAGTAAGGATTGTGAGGATGGTGCAGAACCGGGCAGTGTTTCGTTCTGTTGTACATTGGGTGGCTATGAGTCAGAGTCAACTCAAGGGCACCTAAGAACAACAACAACATGATAGGTAGTGAGTTCTCCATAGCCAGAGGTATTCAAGCAGACAGGGCGACTTCAGGGTGGCAGGTCAGCCTCTTCCTACCCTGAATGGCACGGTTTTCTGAATGCAGCATAGCTGGGGAAAGGCCTTGGAATGTACTCCTCATCCCTGCCAACCCCTCCCCTCTTCCCCAGACCCCTGCAACCCCTCCCAGTCGTGTTGTCCCGTGCTAGCGGCTTCTGGCCCCCTCCAATTGGCTGCGGGGGCCGCTGACGTCATAGGTTGCCATGGTGAACGCCCCGCTCAGGACGTGGGCAGCCCCAGGCCCACAGAGGTAAAAATAGCCTCGTGTCCCCAAGGCGGCCACCCCGGTGGTGGTGGGGAGACCGAGACTCGGATTCCCGGCCCTCCCTCTGCCGAGAGAGGAGGCACCAGGCTTCCCTCCCCTCCTCAGTTTCCCGGGCCTGTAAAACGGCCCCTGCCTGACTTGTAGTGGGCGACTTAGTGAAGGTGATCAGAGATTTCCAGGTACCATGATGGCTTCTGCATACGCTCGTGCTGGATTCCACAATAACAACACACAACAACAGTAATAACGACTGATCATTCCTACCCCAGACCCCTTCATATGTTACCTCCAAACTACTGATGAGTAAACCGAAGCACGGAGAATACGACGATCACTTGCTCAAGTTTGCACAGCCGGGAAGGCACAAATACCCGATCCCTGGACTCTAAACTTGTGCTACATGGGCATTAGAAACCCTCTTGAGCAAGTTATGTCTGAAGGTGGACTCGGGGGTCAGAGTGGACCCCAAACCAGGGCTTTCTGCCCTGCATGTGGTGGGAGCACCCAGGGGAGGTGCCAGCTAGCTTCCTGAGCTCTAAAACAGCCTTCAAAAGGGAGGTCACAGGTTAGTACCCTTCCCTGCACTGGCCATGCAGGCCAAAACCTCTGTAGTTTCTTCAGAGGATGAGGAGGGAGTAGCTTTCAGATCTGGGGGAAAAGCCAACTGAGGAATCTACTTTTCCTCAACAGATCATTAGAATTTAGCCACTAACCATAAGCTTTTTTATAAATATAACTAATTTGTTACTATTTTGGTTAGGTGCCATCAAGTTGACCCTGTGTACAGAGTAGAAGTGCTCTATAGAATTTCAAGCTGTGATCCTTATAGAAGCTGATTGCCAGGGCTGTCTTCCAGGGCACTTCTGGGTGGGTTCGAACCACTAGCCTCTCAGCTAGTAGTCAAGCACTTAACCATTTGCACCACTTAGGGACAATTTGTTACTTTAAATAACAAAATTACTTGTAGTGCATGTGGAGTAAGAACTGGGTGGGGAGGTAGATTGGGAGTCTGGGAGGGCTTCCAGGAAGAGGGAACACTTGAGCAGAGGGGGAGAAAGGAGGTCCTGGCAGGAGGCACAGCCGCTGCAAAGGCCCTGAGGCAGGGCTGAGGCCAGCATGTAGGGCAGGCACAGCAAGAAGGCTTTGTCTGAAGCCCAGTGAACTGAGGGCTAAGTGGAGAGTGAAGCTAGCAAATAGGCACAAGGACCTTGTTTCTCTGGAAATGACCCCTATTTTCATCTCATTTCAGAAGGAGCTGAGTCTGCCGCGCCGGGGACGTGGGTGAGTTCTCCTTGGGCCTGGTGGGCTGGTGGGCTGGGCGCTCTGTGGTTCTGAGCACAGGTATTTCAGCAGCAGCCGCCAAGCTGTCAATTTGTTTAATCATTACAACAATGCCACTCCAATCCATCCTGCCTCAGTGTTTGCAAAGTGCCTCACTCGGCCCTCCCATGAGAGGCCAATACCCATTTGCACATGAGGAAACTGAGGCACAAAGGAGCTGTGTCATCAGCTCAGTGGCACCCAGCATACAAGGGGGAAAATCTGTCTGGAATCCAAAGTCTAGACTACAGAATTCCAACTCCAGTATCCTGAAACTGGCTTGCAAGCCTCTTGTGTTAAGGAGCTCACTGTCTCATGGGGAACCCAAACCTAAAACCCATTGCTATACAGTCAATTCTGACTCATAGTGACCCTGTAGGACAAAGTAGAACTGCCCCCATAGAGTTTCCAAGGCTGTAAATCTTTACAGAAGCAACTGCCACATCTTTCTCCCATGGAGTGACTAGTAGAACTTTAGGTTAGCAGATGAATGCTTAACCACTGTGCCACAAGGCTCTTTCATGGGGAACACAAGTGTGAAATTCATATCCTTTAGGGGTCACATCAGTGTTCCTGTAGGCTGCCATTTTTGGATCCCAAAAGCTCAGAGAACATTTTGTTCAGTGACTTTGCCTGTTTGCAGATGAGGAAACTGAGGTCCAGGAAGGGGAGAGAATTGTCTTGTGCTGGCTGGTGGTCTTGGTCTCTGGGTGGCAGAGTTTGCTCAACTACTAACTGAGAGGTTGATGGTTCATAACTCACCCAGCGGCGACACGGAAGAAAGGCCTGGTGATCTACTTCTGTGTAAACTTACAGCTATGTACTTCTGTGTAAGCGTACAGTCATTGAAAACCCAGTTCTACTCTGAAGCACGTGGGGTGGCCATGATTCAGAATCGACTTGACAGCAACAGGTTTAGTTTTTGCGGTCTTGGAGGTGTGAGGATGCAGACACCCCCTCCTTGGGAGGCATGTTTTCCTGAGCTGGGGGTGGGAATTCCACTGCCCTTCAATAAAATTATTCTCTCAACTAACATTTTTTGAGTGCCTACTGTTTTGCCAGGCCCTGTTCCAGGCACTGGGGACATGGACACCAGTTAGTCCCTGACCCTGCCCTTGGAACTCCGGGTGGGTCTCCTGGGGGAGGAAATTAAGAGGGAGAGACTGAAAGAGGAAAGGGGTTGATTTTAGCCTGGGGCCTCTCGGAGGAGGTGATGTTTGCACCAAAATCTGGAAGAGAACTCAGAGGAGCTGGCCAGGGGGAATGTTTTGGGGGAACAGCATTCCAGCAGAGGGAGAAGTATGGGCCAAGGGGGGAGGTGGGAAGAAACTTGGAAAGGAGCAGCATGGCTTGGTGGCTGGAGCAGTGAGCAACGGGGGAGATGGAGGGCGAGGAGAAGGAGAAACCCTGGGAGTCAGATGAAGTTTTGAAATCCGATGGTGAGGCGGGGGTCAGAGTGGCTCCCAAGCCCAAGCCATCTGCTCCTCGCTGGAGTGGGGATGATGCAATTGGTGGGGAGGTCTCCAGTAGAGGCGTGCTCGGACATTGCCCGAGGGCGGGCCCTGACAGCCTTTGCCCAGTCTGAAGGGTGGTGATGGAGAGTGAATTAGTCGGAGGTTAAAGTCCTGGGCCACTGGACCGGGCTTGGCCAAAGGCTCCTTAAGGGTTACCCATTCCTAGATACTTGCTCTATGCCCAACTGAATCCGGCTCTGATGTGCGCGGGGGATGTGAGGTGACCCGCCGTACTAGACCCAGACCTTAGCGCCGCGGGACTAGAGGAGGGTTAGGGGCGTGACACTTACAGATCCGGGGTCTGAGAGCTTTCGGGCGTGGGGAGAGGGCGGGCCGGGCTTGAGGGTGGGGCCAAGGGATGGAGCAAAAATGCCGGCGGAGGAATCAGTAGCCGCCCTTCGTTTGCGGCCGTGCAGCCCGGCATCTCAAAAGCCCGCGGCCTCGACTTCCCTTCCGAGGAGGAGGAGACACCCGCGGCTCCTACTCCGCCACCACTCTCGCCGGCCGGGCCTGCGCGCAGGTGCGGAGCCCGAGCCCCGCCCCGAGGCGGAGAACGCTTGTCCCCCACTCCCCTGGCGGCCCAGCCCCCTGCGCCGCTTCCGCCGCGCCCGCCAGGCGTGCGGTGCCCGCGTTCCCGTCGGTCAGTCGGTCCTCCTGCGCCGCGGCCGGGGCTAGCAAGCTGCGAAGGGGGCGTCGGTTACCGGCCGAGTGGACGCGGCCCCGGCCTCGGCATGAAATCCCGCAGGGACAAGCTGCACATCCCGGCGCTGACCCTTGAGTGAGTGCGGGGCTGGGGGTTGGGGGGCACCGTATGACAGCGGGTTTCTCCGCGTGTAGCTGTTCAGGTACTGCCGCCTCCGGGAAGCCCTCCGAGGTCATGGGTCTGGCCCCGCCCTCGCAGCCTAAGCGAGACCCGGGATCCCCGGGTTGTGCCCCATTTCCTTCCACTCTGGGTATGTTCGCGCGCAGGGCCACCGCCAGGCTCACCGTCCCCGGCCTCTTTCTTTACAGTCTGTCTCCGAGCACCCAGAGCCCGGCCCTGCTGAGCCCCAGTAGCCCCTGCAGCCCCTGTAGCCCCTCGTTGGGCCTGCACCCCTGGAGGTGAGTGACAGCATGTGGGGGCGGGGCGTGGACCTGCCCCGGCGCCCCCTTGGCTGGTGACGTCACCTCTCCGGGCCTCAGTTTACTCCTCTGTAAAATGGCGTTGCAGTCTGCCCTGAGGTTGTTGGGGGAAATTCCATGTTCAGCCGCGGCCAGTAAAGTCCCCCATCTGACAGGTGTCTACGAGGTGAGGCCAAAACTTAAGCTGTTGCCCAAGGACTACCCTGAGACAGGTGCTGGGTTCCCAGCCTGCTCATGACTGTGCTGGATGAATCTGCCTAGACTCCCCAGCAGTGACCTCAGAAACCCTCAGCTGGTCACAAGGCTCCTCCCTTGAACACAAGCGCCCAAACCTAAGAGTCCATTATCAGAGCCCTGGCCACTGAAGAGAGCACTTAAAGGGTAGAGGAAGAGAAACCAGATTTGATTGAGTGCCGGCTATATTCCAGGGCAGTCGCTTCTGTTACCAGTCCCAGTAGGGAGATACCATTTTCCACTCTGTTCCCCAGCTGAGGAAACTAAGGTTCAGAGAGGAAACGCCAGTTGTGGGTTCAGTGCATCTGAGGGTCAAGCGTCAGGGCCAGTTTTGCCACCAGAGTCTGTTGAGAGTTTGAGCCACTTTGTGTGATTGGGTGGGTCTCAGAGTCTTGCACCTGGACAGGAGGGATTATTATCAGGGTTATCAAGGCTCCTTGTAAGTTTCAGACTAAGGTTCAGGGAGGGGTCAGATGTAAGGGTTATTAAAAAAAACTGCACTGTCCTGGAGTTGGATCAGACTCATAGTGACCCTTCCTTGGGTTTCTGAAGCGGTATCACTATGGAAGTAGATTGCCCAGCCTTCCTTCTGAGGAGTGGCTGATGGGTTTGAACTACCAGCATTCTGGTTAGCAGTCAATTGCCTCAGGCACTACACCACCAGAGTTTAGCTATTTAAAATTTGGTTGCACAGTCATTCACACCTTAGTATGAATGAGTTGCTCTGACTCTTCCCACAGGCTTTTAAAGGGGGAGAAAAAGAAATTTTATGTCGACCAAAATGGGTGGTGGGAAACAGGCGGGTACCTTTAGTCAGTCAACTAGTGTTTATTATACTGTATACCAGGTGCTGTGGGTATAGCTATGAACAAAATGGACAGAGCATCTTCCTCACGGGGCTGTCAGTCTCTTTGGAGTGGTGGACTGTGACCACCCAGGGAGGGAATGGCAAGCCAAGTCTGACTCTGAGTCCTCGACCTCAGCCCAGGGAAGGACTGGAGAACTGGATGCCCAAAGGAGGTACCCTTGTGTCTGGGGGGCAGCTGAGTCCATTTTCCCAGAAAGACATGGAAAAAGAGTCTGGGGCTCTAGCTCTGGCAGAGCCGCCCCCCCCCCCGATGCCTCACTCGCCACCAGAGGGCAGCAGAGTCACATCACCTTAAGACAGGAGAGGAAATGAGACTTGGCTTCTTCTGCTCCAAGTACCCTAGATGAACCCACATTGATTCTTATGGTCTCCCGAGGCCTAGTCCCTGGAGAGTCCCCTGCCTGTTCCTCCAAAAGGCAGGCTGGCCCGACCTCAGGGCCTTTGCACATACACCTCTGCCAGGAGCTCTGTAACCTTTCTTCATCTGCCAGGTCTATGCCAAGTCCTCAGGTGGGAAGCCTTCCCCAACCACCCCCTCCCCTCATGCTCCCCCAGGCCCCAGTCACATTCATTGCACTCCATGTTCTGTTCCCTCATCTGCCACCTCTGTCATAGTGTGTTTACAATCTCTTCAATGATTATGGGGCAGTGGTTTTTTTTCACCCAGAGGTTTGGGAACCTGGGTCTGTCTAGGTCTCGCTGGGCAGAACTTGGTGCCCAGCTGGTGCTCAGTGAATGCTTGTGGTCTGGATAAAGAGAAAGCAACCGGGGAGGCACAAAGTGGGGACGAGGGCTCTGCTTTTTATTGCAGGAAATTGTGACTTGAGCCCTCAAGAACAAAGGTGTGACAGAGAGGCTGTTCCAGGCTGGAACAGCTGAGTCAGAGTGAGGTGTATTCCCTCTGGGGCCTGGAATGCCAAGGGCAGGAAGAGTTTGGATTTTCTAAGTGAGGGTGCTGCGTGGAGTGTGGGGCTGAGAGGGGTGTGGACAGTGTATGTATAGGGAGGAAGGCCTGGTGTGGTCAGACCATAAGGGACTGGGGCTGGGGCCCTGTACACCCCCCTGAGGCCTTTTTCATTTGCTTAGTCGTTAGCACAGAGAGAAGCAAAGCTTGAGGTCACAGAGTGGGTCAGGGACAGAGTTGGGACCTGAGTCCCAGGAGAGGCATTCACCCGGGAATATGGCTTTGTAAAAGCAGTAGGGAGCCATGGAGAGTGTATGAGCTGGGGAAGGGTGTGTGATCTAGTGGACAGTGGCTCTGCCAGCCCACAGTCACAGGCCCTCTGGGTTGTGTTGTACTGCACAGGGGGAAAGTGAGGCCAGAAGGACATGGGAGAAGCAGCTGCTGGGGACTCCAAGGTGGTGGGTGTAGTGGGGGGTGGGGTGGTACTGTGTGCATGGCTAGAGTTATGGGAGCAGCTCTTTGACTACACGTATGCAGGATTGTATCCCCATACACATGCAGGAGGGCAGCTCACGGACACAAGCGTGTCAGCATGTGGTGACATATGACGCCATGGCTCTGTCCCTCCCTGCTTGGGTCCCCATGCTTGCAGGCATTACAGACTGAACACGGCCCCAGGAATCTTGGTTACCCCAGACCTGCTGTCTGCACTCTGCATCCCCTTCCCCACCGTGAGACTCAGGCCAGACACCTGGGATCATCAGCTACTCCACTTGTCCCTTATACCTCATCCCCATGCCAGACCCTCAGCATGGCCTGTCTCTCAACCCCTAAACAAGTCCAGAATCTGCCCCCTTTAACCCATGGCCCTACTCTAGTTTGGATCCCATGTCTCCCTGACAGATGCTGTCCCAGCATCTGTGGCCTCCTGCAGTTCCACTCTTGACCCTGACAACTCCTGTTCCCCATAGCAGACATGGGGGAGTTTAACAAACACAGAGGGTCACCTCGTGGTCACCTCCACAAAGGGTCACCTCCTTTGCTCATGGACCCTCCATGGCTCCCCACTGCTCCTACAACAAAACCATACTCCTTGCAGCCCTCGAAGCCCACGTGGTTGGGCTGCTGGCATCTCCCCCACAGTCCTGCCTCAGGGCCTTGGCACAGGCTGTGCTCTCTGCTTGAGACACTTTCTCCATGCCTGCCACCTCTTCCTCCTCAGTTTCTTGGCTGTGGCATCACCTCCTCAGCGAGACCTCCCAGGTAGTCAACCCTCACAACTGTTACCCTCTCTTTTTCCTTCCTTGACTTTGGTGTTTGAAATTATCTGTTCATTTACTTATTTCCTCTTTACTTTCTGCCTCCCCCACCAGACTGGGAGCCCCTCAAGGGCAAGAATTTTATGTGTCCCGGTCTGCCCTGGGGCCCCAGGGCCCAGCACAGTGCCAGGCACAGAGTAGGTGCTCAATAAATGTTTATTGAGTGAATTAACAGCAGCGTGTAGCTGTACAAGCCTGGGGTCTTGAGTCCTGGCAGATGTTCATAGGGATACACTTAGCAGGTGTTTGGACCACAGGGCAGGGGCACCTGCGGGTAACACTGGGCATGGAGGGAACAGGTGGGTGGGTCTGGGGGAGACTTGGGGAGCAATGATAGAGGGGAGAGGGATGGGCAGGTCAGGGAAAAGGGTTGGGAGGTGATGGCACCTTCTCTGTGCTTTGGTCTCCTTGCCTGTCTGCTGTTCTTGGATGTGGTGCTTAGATTCTGGTGTCAGGCCTGGGTCAGTTTCCAGTATTCTGTGTGACCCAGAAAGGGGTCACCATCAGGGTTACATTGTCCTCGACTTCACAACACCATCAGGAGAAGAGGAAACATAGTTCATTGGCAACTGTATGCCTGAAGGAGCCCTAGTGGTGCAATGGTTAAGCATTGGGCTGCTAACCAAAAAGTTGGCAATTCAAATACACCCAGGCAACGCTATGGGTCAGCTCTCTGGTGGTCTGCTTGTGTACACATTAAGCCCATTAAAACAAAACCCATTGCTATTAAGTCGATTCCGACTCCGCAACCCAGTAGGACCCTGCCCCGTGGGATTTTCCAAGCTGTAAGTCTTTACAGCAGCAGACTGCCCATCTCTCTCCCCTGCAGCCGCTGGTGGGTTCAAACTGCTGATCTTTCAGTTAGTAGCCGAGCATGTAACCACTGCACCACCAGGACTCCCTTCCGTAAAGTTTACAGCCTAGCAAACCCTATGGGGCAGTTCTATTCTGAAACACATGGGTTCGCTGTGAGTCTAAGATCAACTTGATGGCACCTGACAGCAACAGCAACTGTATGTCTGCAGACATGTCTCCTTCCATAGAGACTTCCATAGTAAACGTAGACAGCATTCCCAGCCCGCTATCAGGCACTATTCTCTTGTCACAGTGGATCCCTGTTGTACGTGGGGAAAACTAAGGCCTAGGAGTTAGTCTGGTGCTGTTATTTATTAAGAGATTACTAGGCACTGTTTTTGTTTGTTTGTTACAGACGCCACCTGACCTCTGAGTTAACTCTCATGAAATCCTTTCAAAGAAGCCTGGGTGGCACAAACGGTTTGCATTTAACTGTTAACCTTTAGTTCAAACCCACCCAAACAGTGTCACAGAAGAAAGGCCTGGTGATCTGCTTCCATAAAGATTATAACCAACAAAATGCTGTGGAGCAGTTGTATTCTGTAACGCATGACGTTGCCGCCATGAGTCACAATCCACTGGAGGGCAACAGGTTGTGGTGGTTGTTTTTTAATCTTCATGTGATTCATGGCAGCCCACTTTTCATTTAGCAGATGAGGAGACAGGCTGGAGAGGTTCAGTAATGGGTGGGTCACACAGGGGTCTGATTCCTGACTAGCCAGGCTGAAGCCCTTTACCATCCCACACAGGCAAGATGCCCAGACTCAATTTGCCAAAACTCCCTCTGTGCCAATCCAGTGCTGGGGGATACTGGGACCCCTAAGGAGGAGCCCCAAGGCTGGTGGTGACAGCCAGCAGTCTCCTCCTGCCTTGTGGGTTTAGGATTCGGTTCAGGTGGATGGACGACTAGGAGTGTGTAAAGAGAATCTGGGAGGCCTTCCTGGAGGAGGGGAATGCTAGATTTTTATCAAACAGGACGGGCCTTCCCCAGCATGATCCAGCCTAAGAAAAAGCCTGAGCCTGAGGTCTCTGGGTAGGACTTGAGAGGCACGCTCAGAGATTAGCTTCTTGGGACCAGGGGGAGGACGTGATTGGATTTACATTTTGGGGGATGAGAGCTAAGATCCTTGACCCAATGTTGAGGTGCCGCCAACGTCCCGCCCCACCGCCCAGGGACCTAGCAACACCCCGCCCCCGCCGCCCGCGGCCCTAGCAACGCTCCGCCTTCACCGCCCGCGGCCTTGCAACGTCCCGCCCCTCCACCCGCGGCCATAGCAACGCTCCACCCCTGGGTCGACACGTGTGTCCTGCGGGCCCGCCCCTGCATGGCCCCGCCTCCGCGCTTGCTGGGCCAGTTCTGGGGCGCGCTCTTCCTCCTCCTCCCCTGGCCCTATCCTCGCCCCGGGCGCGCGCCGACCCCTCTTCACTGCGGGGGCCCTGCTCCCGGGCGGAGCCTGCTGGCCGAGGTTCGAGCCCCGCGCTTCCCGAACTTCGGCGGTGGTGGCAGCGGCGGCACAAAGGGAAAAGGCATGTCCGACCCCAGCTACTGGACGGCAGTGGCGGCACCCGGCCACCGGAGCCGCCTGGCCAAGGGTGCGCTGCTACAGCGCTCCAAGAGGTAGGGGGGCTGCCCGAGCACAAGTGTGTCCCGGCGGCGGCGGGCGGGAACCTAGCGGTCCAGCGTGGCGGCTGGGGAATGGTGTCTCAGACATCCTCCTTTTGCACTCCCCCTTCCCCGCCTGGGACTTCGGTGTCTGGAGTGTCTCCGAATGCAGGGGTGGGAGTGGAGAGGCACTGGCGACTTGGGACTGAGATAGGATTTGAACCCAGGTCTTTATACTAGGAGGAAACGGGGACCGAGTTCTTGGAAAAACTGAGGCTGGTCTGCCTGGGGGACAGTCAGCGGAAATATTGGTTCAGAAGAGATACTTACTGCACAAGACTAGCGTGGGGGTGGGTATTAGGAGCTCAGATCGCTGCATTTGACCCCAGGCCTTTGAGCCTCAGTTTTCCCGTCTTAAAGGCAGAGAGACATTACCCCACCTAAATTGGACTTCCAGCTTCTCTCAGGCTTTGTAGCCTCAGGCAGTGCCCCAATCTGTCTGGTTAGTGACTGGTAAACCCAGGCTCTGAGGATCAGAAACAGGGCAGTTGGACCTTCCAAGTGGGGACACAAGCAAAGGCTTAACCGTGGGACCAGCTTCTGAAGGGCTTCAAATTCGGATTCCTGGTGCTGACCATGTGTGAGCAGGTCAGGGGTGGGGTGCAGGAATCTGGCTCCAGACCCCGCTTCCTGCCATGTTCTCCCCCTTTCTTGTGTCCTGTGTACTGCAGTGATGATTTCTGAATGGTCAAGCCGAGGGCTCAGTATAAGGAGGGCTGAGCCAACAGTTGGCACTTGTCATATGCTTGAGGAGTAAACGGATGAGGCCCAGTTCCCCTTGGAAACCTCAACTTTGACTGTGTTTTCAGGAAGGCCTCACCTGTAAGCCACAGGGAGAGCAACTAATATTTTTCCCACATGCTGTTGGAAGCGGTAGGGCTGTGGTGTGCAGGATGGGGGTGAGGCCCTGAGCAAGGGGTCTGGTGAGGACATAGAGGACCCATGATGAGTGTGTGTGGGGGGGAAGTGTGAGCAGGAAGTTTTGCACGGGCCTTGGGGTTTCACTTTTGTTTTTTCTGTACCTCAGTCAGGAGAGCAGTCCTGTGGCTGTTGACATCTAAAGGCCTCAGTTTCCCTAGCTGAGAAATTGGTACAACTCTTCTTGTTCTTGCCTCTGGGGCTTGTTGGGATTGATACCTGTTGGTGGCTTAATTCTCTCAGAAACAGCTAAATTCTCTGTTTTCTCTTATCTGGGCCCTATGAACGCTGTCAGGAGAAAGACAGTAACATATATACCTGCCATGATTTCCCCAAGGCCAGCTGGTCCCTCCTTGGGTGTCACAAACAGTTCTCGACCACTAAGCAAAAGGTTGCCGGTTTAAACCCACTTAGTGGCACTGTGGAAGCTCTGGTGGCGTAGTGCCTAAGGCACTTGACTGCTAACTAGAAGGCTGACGGTTCAAACCCACCAGCCACTCCTCGGAAGGAAAGTTGGGCAATCTGCTTCCGTAACGATACTGCCTCGGAAACCCAAGGAGGGGGTCGCTGTGAGTCGGATTTGATTTGATGAAAGTGAGTTTGGTTTGGTTTGGTTTGGTTTTAGTGGCACTGCAGAAGAAAGGCCTGGCAGTCTGCTCTGTGAAGATCACAGCCAAGTTCAGTTCTACCTGGTAGCACATAGAGTTGCCGTGAGTTGGTGTTGACCCAATGGCAATGGATTGGATTTGATTTTTTTAGGCCCAGAACTGAACACAACCCAACCAAAGTTTGGGTGAGTCGAATCTTCCCTCCATTGTTCAAGGTCTATTGTTGTCATTGTTAGTTGGCTAAGTCAATTCTGACCCCTGGTGACCCCACGAGTCAGAGTAGAACTGCTCTGTGGGGTTTTCAAGGCTGTGATGTTTCAGACTTTCAGAAACAGATTGCCAGGGCTTTTCTTCTGAGGCCCTCTGGGTAGCTTTGAACTACCCAGTTTTGGCTAGTAGTCAAATGCTTAACCATTTGTGTTACCCAAGAATTCTTTCCCATTGGTCTATGGATGGGGAAACAGGAGGACACAGACAGTCCTCCCTCTTCTCTCGCCCTTCCATCTGTGTCCCCATGTTGCTTGCGGACCCTTCCCCTCAGCCAACAGTGCATCTTCCTCCTGGGACACCCTTCCTGCCCCCTGGGCCCCATGGCCCCATCCCTTCCTCCCTGCCTGGCTCTCCTGCCTTGTAGAGCTGCGTTGGCGGCTCAGGCTGTGTGGGCTGATGCGCTTGTCAACCTAGCAAGCAGAGTCGTTGCCTGGTAACTGCACTGGGGGGTGGGACAGTGTTGATCCCGACTTCCCTGACTTCCCTCAGCCAGGGTGGAGACCAGGGGAAGTGACCTGGGCTGAGGATCTGGTGGAGACCTGGATGCAAGGCGGGAAATGTGGTGGCAAAAGTTAGGCAGAACAAGAAGAAAAAGACATAATTGTAAAAGATGTTGACCTTGGGGTTATAGTTGGGTTAGATTGGTGTTTTGGGGAGACCAGGAGAATGGGGAGGTTCCTGGGTGCTCAACTGCTAACCTAAGGGTTGGAGTTTCTAACCCACCCAGCAGCGCCTCAGAAGATAGGTCTGGCAATCTGCTTCCAGAAGGATGACATCCAAGAAAACCCCACAGACCCATTCTGTCCTGTAACGCAGGGGGTGACAAGGGGTCAGAATCTACTCAACAGCAACAAGGTTGTTTTTTTTTTTTTTTTTTAAGGGAGAATGAGGGGTTGCAAAGGGATGGGGATGGCCAGCCCCAGAGAGTGGGTGCATGGAATGGAGTAGCGGTAGGGGCAGCTTCAGTCCATCTGTGGGCTCCGGGGTCTTGTCCACCTTCTGCGTAGGAGCAGTTCTCTGGTGCTCCAGGTGGGGGTGACAGCGTGGGCAAAGATGGGAGGGATAGGGTTGGGACACTGCAGCAGAGAGGCTGGGCCAGGGGCTCCCGCTCATGTGCAGAGGAGCTCCCCTACCACCAGCACCTCCCGCTAATAACAATCATAGTAACGGTTCAGTGGTAGAATTCTCGCCACCGATGCCCAGCCAGGTTCCGTTGCAAGCCGCTTAATGTGGTTAGCAAGACAACTAGCCCTTGCTAGCTGCTTATGCTTATTCTTAGCCCGGGTTCGATTCCTCATACGCAGGTAACACCCATTTGTCAGCAGAGGCTTGTGTGTTATGTGCTGTTGAATAGGTTTCACCGCAGCTTCCAGACTGAGGCAGATGAGGAAGAATGGCCTGGCCGTCGCCTTCTGAAAATCAGCCAGTGAAAACCCTATGGATCCCAACAGTGTGATCCACAGCGGATCGTGGGCATAGTGCAGGGCTGGGCAGCATTTCCTTCTCTTGTGTATGGCGTTGACGTGAGTTGGGGCTGACTGGACAGCAGCTAACAACAGCGATAATACATTTAGTGATAGGTCATGTTTGTGCAGTGCTGGGCCTCAAAAGCCAGGCTACGGCTGTGGGGAGCCCATCGGGTGGCCTGAGTGGGTGGGGTGGGCCCAGCTTCTGAAGCTGGCTGCATTTGGGCATTTGGGTCCAGTTGGACACTTGGACCTCTGAGCCCCAGGCCTGGTCCAGCCTCTGACCAATCCCCCTTACAAACACAGTTGCCGCAGCGGGAACCGCAAAAGCCTGGTAGTAGGAACACCCTCACCGACCCTCTCTCGGCCCCTGTCACCGCTGTCAGTCCCAACGGGTGAGTTGGAAGGCGTCGGGCAGTTGGGCATGGCATCCTGCCTCCCACTCCCCTGATTACGTTCCCCGCCTTGTCTGCAGCAGGCAGCAGTCCCCTGGACAGTCCTCGGAACTTCTCTGCCACGTCCGCCATCAACTTCCCCTTTGCCCGGAGGTGAGTGGGGGCCAGCCTTGGGGTATGGTGGCGGTCCACCTGGCGAGGCGACCCACAGGGCATGTAATAGGTGACTGGACCCACCTTCTCATTCCCATTCTCCCCTCCCCTGGCCCCTGCCTGGCTGTTTCTCCCTCCGGCTTGTGCCCTGGCTGGCAAACACTCGACTGCCTGCAGCCACCTTCCACGCACCGACAGGTAATTTCTGCCAGCTCCTAGGGCAGCTCCTGGGGTGTTCAGTCCAGTTCAAGTATAATTTATTTGTCAAAAACCATTCATTCACTCAAGACCTTGATCTCACACTTACTATGCACCAGCACTTCAACTTTACTTATTTGTGCAACATTCATCAAGTCCCCATTGTGTGCCCTGTACTGTTCTGAGGACTGAACACACAGCCATGAGCCGGAGGCTGAACTTTGGCTCTCTGAGAGTCCTCAGTCTGCTGGGGGCAACTAACATAACCAACTGGCCAGCTACAACCCAGAGAGGTTACAGCTTTGATAAGGGGCACAGTGGCAGCTAGAGTCAAAGAGGGCTTCCTCGAGAAGGTGTCTTGCTTGTGGCTTTCTTTGCAGCTTTTTCAGATAAGGCCAGAATCCCCCTGCCTTGGTGTCTCCCGTTAGTACGTACAAAACACGGGTGCTGTGCCTGCCTTCACCATGTTCTTGTTCCCCCTTCAGGGCAGATGGCAGAAGATGGTCTCTCGCATCCCTCCCATCATCTGGCTATGGAACCAACACCCCCAGCTCCACTGTCTCGGTACCTGCAGCCCCATCTTGGCAGTGTGGACAGGCAACAGTGGGAAGTTCAGTCTTAGCCTTTTAAGACCCCCTAGTCTGGGGAACATAAATAGCCTCAGCCTGTGGAGTCAAGGCCTGGCCATAGGGACACTTGGAACCATTAAGGAGGGGGAAGGCATGGAGGGCTTCCTGGAGGAGGGGGCATTATTTGAGCTAGGGTTCTGAAGGATGAGTAGGAATCAGGCAGGAAGAAATATGTTACTGTCTGAGGGGCTGACAGGCAGCCTAGGTCTTGCAGGACAGGGGAGGGAGCAAGAGGGATAGGCATGGAAGGCTTCCTGGAGAAGGGGGGCATTGGAGCTGGGTTTTTGAGGGATGCATAGAAGTCGGGCAGGAGGAAGTGTGTGACTGTGTGAGGAGCTGGCAGGCAGTGTCAGCCTTTCAGGCAGAGTTGGGGGTCTGGCTGTGATGCTGACCATGTACTTGTGACCCTGCCCCCTTAGTCAAGCTCTTCCTCCCGGGAGCGCCTCCACCAGCTACCCTTTCAGCCCACGCCAGACGAGCTGTGTTTCCTGTCCAAGCACTTCCGCAGCTCCGAGAGTGTGGCTGACGAGGACGGTGGCCGCTCACCCCGCCTGCGCCCACGTTCCCGCAGTCTCAGGTGGGCCTCAGCTGCTGACACCAAGCCCTGGCCCCTCCCTGTACTGACTCTGGCTCCTCCCCCACCTGTAGCCCCCACACACACACCCTGGGCTAGGTCTCAGGCCCCACATCATGAGCCAATCCTTCCCTCTTCAGCCCGGGCCGCACATCCGGGACCTTCGACAATGAGATCGTCATGATGAACCATGTGTACCGGGAGAGGTTTCCCAAGGTGGGCAGGGCTGAGGGTCTGGTTAGTGACTGGTGGCTGGGCCAACCCCAATCATCCACATCATTCACTGTCACCCTATCTGTGTCTCCTATTTGTCTATTTCTCTTTCTGTATCTCTGTCTCGGATGCCTTATCTATGCATGTCATCCCCCCATCCTCTGACTCCCTGCCACATCTGTCCCTCACTCTGTCTCCCTGCCTGTCTCCCTTGCCCCTGTCCATCTGTGTTACTCCCTGATTCCATCCTTTGATGGTGACGCCCTCGTCCAACCCCACCCAGGCCACGGCACAGATGGAGGGCCGCCTGCAGGAGTTCCTGACAGCCTTTGCACCCGGTGACCGGCTGGCACTGGCTGACGGTGTTCTGGGCTTCATCCATCACCAGATTGTTGAGCTGGCCCGTGACTGCCTGGCCAAGTCGGGCGAGAAGCTCATCACCTCCCGCTACTTCCTGGAGATGCAAGAGAAGCTAGAGCGCCTGCTTCTGGATGTGCGTGGGGGGCAAGGGGTCCTGGGGAAGTGGGGAAGAGCCAGGGGGCCTGTGGGTGATGCCACCCTCTGCCTGCCCCCAGGCCCATGAGCGCTCAGACAGCGAGGAGGTTGGCTTCGTTGTCCAGCTCGTGCGGAAGCTACTGATTATCATTTCTCGGCCAGCACGGCTCCTTGAGTGTCTGGTGAGTCCCTTGGCACGTGACGAGGTAGTAGGGGTCCCCAATGGCCCTGCTGTGTTGATCCCCCAACACTCACAAGATGGCTGTCATCATGGAGAGCTTTGAGAAGGATACAGGATGCTTCTGGGCTGGGAGTGGCTTTCTAGAGATGGGGTAGGAAACTGAGACCTGGACAGAGGGAACAGCATGTTCACAGAGGGAATAGTATGTGTAAGGAAGTGAGGCTTGGTCGGAGGGAACAGCATGTGCACAGAGGGACCAGCACGTGCAAGGACTTGAGTCATATTCAGAGGGAACAGCAAGTGTAAAGGCCCCAGTGGTTGGATGAATCTGGTGGCCTGGCTGACTGGACCCCCTGTGCTCCTAGGAGTTTGACCCAGAGGAGTTTTATCACCTGCTGGAGGCGGCTGAGGGCCAAGCGCGTGAGGGCCATGGCATCAAGACAGACCTGCCCCAGTACATCATTGGGCAGCTAGGCCTGACCAAGGACCCTCTTGAAGGTGAGCTGGGGTGGGAACAGGATGGAGTCACTTTCCAGAGAGGCAGGAATAGAGCTTGGATCCTGACCTGGACTTACCTAGCTCCACAGCCTTGCACACTGTCCTTCAGTTCTGTGGCCTGTCCCTTAGCCACCTGCAAGGCCTGCTGGGGTCGAGATAGCTGGGACTTAAGGTCCAACAGCCCCAAGTCAGACTGCCTGAGCTGCCTGGGCCCCAGAGAACTCAGTGTGGTTAAGCATCAAGTCTAAAGGGGCTGAAGGCTGGGGGACATCCATTAGCAGTGGTCCTATGAGTACACAAACCTCATCTCACTGGCCCAGGAGGGGACTTGGAATTGGATGAAGAAAAGCCATGAGTGAGACAAACCTGGCTGAAGCTTCCCCCAAATGGCCAGGCTGGAAGAGCTGGGGCATGGCATTAGGAGAGTATCAAATGAGGACCTGACCTGGTCTAGGGGTGGCCAGCAGGTGTGTGGGAGGAAGTTCTGTTGGAAGTGGTAGAAGAGGTGACCTGGTACAGATCTGAGGGAGAGGTGAATAGGCAGAGGAACAGCACGTGCAAAGGCCCCGTGGTAGGTCCATGCTTGGCGTGCTGGAGGAGCAGCAGCGAGGGGTAGTGGGACTGGAGCAGAGGAGAGAGGGGAGCTGGGAGAGCCAGGGGCTTCGGCAGGGGCCAGACACACTGCAGTTGTAACACCTTTGCTATGTTAAATCCCAGGACAGGGCTGTTGTCCTCATTTAAAGCTGAGGAGACTCAGCTTTTCCACATAAACGAAATTAAGCAGGGCTTCAGACCGTGTGGACCAGCTAGCGCTGTGCTGCCCTGCCGAGCCCTAATTCTCCTATCTGTCCAATGGATGTAATGTGAATGGCAAGTATAGCTTGTCCTGGGTATATGGAGGCAAGAAATGGCTAGGTGAGCAATGGCTAAGGCTAAGGCTAAGGCTGTGGGCCTCATCTGTCAGGCTCCGATACCATGTCCCAGCCTTGCTTGGTGGCTACAAGACAGTGCCTTCATCACCACCATCCAGCTCACATCCCTCTGCTAAGCCCTGGGGGATGGAAAATACCAGAACTGCCCCCTGAGCTGTGCCCTGGGGTGGACAGAACGTTACAAGCCAAGACCCAGAGGGCCCTCTTCACGGGCCCTAGGCTCAGAGCCAGGGTTTGGTCATGGCTGAGCAATGCACCTTCTACAAGATTTCTCAGCTGTTGCTTAGTCCAGCCTCTGGAGGTCTGGCCGAGAACTGAGCACACCACAAGATCTGGGGGAGAGGACTACAGTGTTCCCAGCCCAGGACAGGCCCTGAGGCCTCAAGGAATCTCTGGGTGATGAACGGTGTGACCTGAGAGGGTTGGTGACCAAATTCCTCCCTTGTCTTGCAGAGGTGGTGCCACTGAGTCACCTTGATGGTGGACAGGTCCCTACACCTGAGTCCCCAGAGGTGAGTTTCAGAGCTTTGGGCTCCCCACCCTTCTTGCCTCCCCAGAGTAGATCAGGCAGCTGCTGGAGGAACTGAATTTGCTAAAGTTTTACACATAGTCAGAGATTAATAAAATGCCTGTAACTTTGGGAGGAGGTGGGGGTGAGTAGGACTGCCCCATGGAGGGTGGGTGGGGTAGGACTGTAGGGGGCACTGGGAAGGTGAGTTTTGTAGAACGTTTAGGAGCTGGGAGGAAGGGCACAGTCTGAACAAAAGCTCATAAACCTTGAAGCAGAGTTTGAGCTGTTTGGATGAAGGAGAAAGTTGTGTTGGGCACTAGAATTAGTTGTTTGAATGACTGGAGGGTGCACTGGGAAGCTGAGTTTTGAAGGACGTGTAGGAGTTGGCTGGGAGGAAGAGCACAGCTTGAGCAAAACCTCAGAAGTGGTTTGGATTGGTAGAGGAAGTGTTAGGTGCTGGAAATAGCAGTTTGGACTGGCTGGAAGGGGCACTGGGAAGGTAGAGTGAGTTTTGAAGGACGTATAGGAGTTTGCTGGGAAGAAGGACAAAGCTTGAGCAAAAGCTCAGAAACGTAGAAGCAGAGTATGGATGGTTTGGAAAGGGGGGGAGGGCCCAGGATGAGCAGTTTGGACTCAGAGCCAGGGGGACACTTAGCCCTTCCTGCCCCCCACAGAGCCGGGCCCTGGTTGGCCCATCTCGGAGGAAGCCATGTGAGAACGACTTTGAGACCATCAAGCTCATCAGCAATGGGGCCTATGGGTAAGTCCTTGGGTCTGCCATGGACCCATTTCTTAGATGCCCATGGAGATGACTGAGGCTCAGGTGGGCCCTGTGTCAGCTCCCACCCCAACAGAGCTTTTGTGCATTCACCCCGGAGTGTGTAGACTGGGAACTGAGGCCTGGAGAGGGAAGTAGAGACACATATGATAGGGAGTAGACACAGATGGGCTCTGTCCACAGTGCACACTCTTACCCACCCCAGAAAGGTGTGTGTGTTGGGGAGGTGGCTTAAACCCATGGGGTGGCTGCTCAGGAGAAGGGACAGATGAAGAGAGAGGGTGTCCTGGGTGGAGGCACAGGCCAGGCAAAGGCCTGGTAAATGGGACTCTGGACCTAGGCTTGGCCCCGCCCCCCACCTCTGGTTCCCTGCAGTGCCGTCTATCTAGTTCGACATCGTGACACGCGGCAGCGTTTCGCCATCAAGAAGATCAACAAGCAGAACCTCATTCTGCGTAACCAGATCCAGCAGGTGTTCGTGGAGCGTGACATCCTCACATTTGCCGAGAACCCCTTCGTGGTTAGCATGTTCTGTTCTTTCGAGACTCGGCGCCACCTCTGCATGGTTATGGAGTACGTGGAAGGTGCGGACACTGGTACTTGCTTGAATGCCCCTAGAGATGGGGTGCTCACCCCCTAACTGGGAGAACATCCTTCTTCAGACCAAGCCGGGGTCTGCTCTGTCCATTGTGGCGTGGGGTCCAAGACCTACAGTGTGGGACCCTTAGGAGCCCCCAGTCTGGAGTGGAGGGCCCTGCCAGGAGGGGAGGCAATGAAAAGAGATGTGTAAGAGGATTGGTCCAGGCAGAAGGAAGCAGAGGGCAGAGGCTTAGAGGAGGGAAATGAGAATCCTAGGAGGTATGGTTGGAAGGCTAGGAAGCTTAGGGCCAGGGCTAGGTGTTACAAGATCAGATTTCTGGAAAATTTTTTTTTTTTTTTTGCCTTCCCTTCACCCAAGTTATTATGCATCTGCTTTTTAATTAGTGGTTTACCCTCCCTTCCCCTCCTGCCCCTGGTAACCATCAAAAAATACTTCTTTTTGTGTGAAACCCTTTTCTTGACTTTTTACAATAGTGGTTTCATACAGTATTTGTCCTTTTGTGACTGACTGACTTCACTCGGCATAATGTCCTCCAGGCTCATCCATGTTATGGGATGTCACAGGTTCATCCTTGATCTTTACCATCACAGTGTTCCGCTGTGTGTAGATACCATAGGTTGTCAATCCTTTCCTCTGTTGATGGGCATTTAGATTAGTTCTTTTTGCTGTTGTGAATAGTGTTGCCATGAGCATGTGTATGCATGTGTCTGTTTGTGTCACACCTCTTGTTTCTCTAGGGTATTGTTCTGGTTACGTAGTGCCACTCTGACAAGAATATACCACAAATGGGATGGCCTTAACAAACAGGAGTTTATTCTCTTACAGTTTGAGAGGCTTTAAGTCCAAGTTCAAAGTGCCAGGCTCTAGGGGCTGGGTGAAAGCCGTTCGACATTGGGCTTCAGCTCTGCCTCTAGCTCCCAGCTCACTGAAGCTAGAGTCTTTTCTTCACTTACAGAGATGCTGGCTGCTGAGGCTAACAAGCCCAAGGTTGACAAATAAGGCACAATAAGGCACAGTCCCGATGTTACAAACCACATGGCAGGTCATTAATTTAAGTGCATTATAAGTCCCAAGGTCAGCAGAACATGGCAGGCTGCTGAACAACGACATGGCTACATGCAGGTTCCAAGGTGCCATAGGCTAGAGACCGTTCCCCAAGGCTCCTGCTTATTATACAGGAAGCACAGCACATACCCAAAGCAGCTACTCACTTGCTTGTGGTGGATCCCCCCGTGGAGTTGATTGCCAGTCTCATCATGGGGAATAACTACCACCAGCTGCCCAGCCACTTAACCAGGCCCAGCCAAGTTGGCACACAAACGTAACCACCACAGATACATACCTACTAGCGGGATGGCTGGGTTATGTGTTATTTCTGTTAGCAGCTCTTTAAGGAAGCACCATACTGCTTTCCACAGTGGTTGTCCCATTTTGCAATTCCACCAGCTGCATATGAGGGTTCCAGTCTCTCCACACCCTCGCCAGCATTTCTTGTTTCCTGTATTTTCTGATTTTGCTATTAGTGCTGGGGTGAGATGATATCTCATTTTGATCTGCATTTCTCTAATGACTAATGATCGTGAGCATTGCTTCACCTCTTTGTTAGCTGCCTGAATGTCTTTTTTGATGAAATGTCTGTTTATGTCCTCTGCTCATTTTTAAATTGGATTGTTTGTCTTTTTTTGTTAAGATGTTGAAGTTTTCCTTAAGTTTAGGGATTAGCCCCTTATTCCGTGTTGGTGCCAAAATTTTTTCCCAGTCTGTGGGTTCCTTATTTACTGTTCTGGTGAAATCTCAATGTGCATAAGTGTTTGATTTTCAGGAGGTTCCAGTCATCTATTTTGTCTTCTGGTGTTTGTGCATGTTTAGTGTATTAATGCCATGAGTTAGGGCCCCTCAGTTTGCCTCTACATTTTCTTTTGATGGTCTTTATGGTTTTAGGTTTTACACTTAGGTCTTTGATCTAGCTTGTGTTCATTTTGATATATGGTGTGAGATAATGGGCCTGCTTTCATTTTTTTTTACAAATGGATTTCCATTTTGCCAGCACTACTTATTAAAGAGATTATGTCTTCCCCATTTTTGACTTTTGGCCCTTTTGTCAAAGATCGGCTGTCTACAGATGCATGGATTTACTTCTGACTTCTCGATTCTGTTCCATTGGTCTGTGTGTGTGTGTCTGTGTTGAACCAATACCAGGTTGTTTTAACTAATGTAGTAGGTTTTGAGATTGGGGAATGTGAGACCTCCTACTTTCTTCTTCTTTAGTAGTGCTGTACTTCTCTGGGGTCTCTTTCCTTTCCCTATAATGTTGGTGATTAGTTTTTCTATCTCTTTAAAAAGAGATGATGGAATCTGGATTGGGATTGCATTATATCTATAGATCACTTGGATAGTATTGACATTTTCACGATGTTAAGTTGTCCTATCTATGAACATGGTATATTTTTCTATTTATGTTGATCTCTTTCAGTTTCTTACAATAGTGTTTAGTGGGAGCTCTGGTGGCATAGTGCCTGAGGCATTTGGCTGCTAACCAGAAGGCTGATCGTTCAAACCCACCAGCTACTCCTCAGAAGGAAGATTGAGCAATCTCCTTTTTGTGTGTAGATCTTTTGTGTCTCTGGTTAGATCTATTAAGAAGTACTTCATCTTTTGGATGGTTATTGTAAATGGTTTTGCCTTCCTGACTTCCTCTTCAGAGTTCTCTTTATTAAGGTACAGGAATCTGACCGATTGTGTATGTTGATCTTGTACCCTGCCACTTTGCTGAAACTTTCAGTTGTTCCGGTAATTTTACTGAGTTTTTGGGATTTTCTATGCATCGACCATATCATCTGCAAATAGAAGTAGTTTTACTTCTTTGCCAATTTGGATGCCTTTTATTTCCCTTCCTTGCCTTTTTGGCTCTGGCTGGGACTTCCAGTACGATATTGAATAGGCGTGGTGATGAAGGGCATCCTTATCTGGTTTCCATTCATAAGGGAAATGCTTTCAGTCTGTCCCCATTGAGAATAATGCTGGCCATTGGTTTTGCATATATGCCCTTAATAATTGTTCAGGAATTTTCTTCTATTTCTATTTTGTTTAGTGTTTTTATCAGCAATGGCTGTTGGATTTTGTTAAATGCCTTTTCCGCAGCGATACGATCATGTGGTTCTTTTCCATTGTTTTATTTATGTGATGGATTACATTGATTGTTTTTCTGACATTGAACCATCCTTGCATACCTGATAGGAATCCCACTTAGTCATGCTGTATTTTGTCTGATACGTTGTTGGAGCCTATTGCCTAGAATTTTGTTGAGAAATTTTGCATCTGTGTTCATGAGGAATATTGGTCTGTACTTTTCTTTAGGTTTCAGGGAAATTCAAAGCCAGATCAGGTCAGGAAAATCACAGTGCAGGCAGGGTTGCCCCCTGGCCCCCCATCCTGACTCTGACACTTCGGGACACCTTGTATCAGGCTGGAGAGGGTGCAGGCGTGGGCAGGGCCAGTGCAAAGGAGCAGGGTGCTCCCAGCCCAGGGCCCTCATGGACGCATCCAACCCCCTCCCCAGGAGGTGACTGTGCCACACTGCTGAAAAACATGGGCCCGCTGCCCGTGGACATGGCCCGCATGTACTTTGCCGAGACGGTGCTGGCGCTCGAGTACCTGCACAACTATGGCATCGTTCACCGTGACCTCAAGCCAGACAAGTGAGCTTGCTCAGTGGGTCAGGGGGTGCTGAGCAGCTGCATAGAGGGTGGGGCCTCAGGGTGGAACGGGGGAGGACCTGGGAGTGGGTGAGGCCTGGGTAAAAAGTGGGACCTTGGACAACTGGTGGGGAGTTTTAGGGCAGCTCCAGGGTGGGCCCCAGGGTGGACAGTGCCCAGATTAGGGTGGGGCTATGGGGGTGGAGCCAGATTGGATCAGGATAGGCAGGGTCTGAGCAAGAAGTTGGGGCTTAGAAGTGGCCAGGTCCTGAGGCAGTAGCTCAGGGATGAGACTTTGAAGTGGGCGGGGCTTAAGGCAGCTGGGGCAGGACCTCCAGGCAGATCAGGAGAAGATCTCAGGGATGAAAAGACCCAGGGTGGTTGGTGGTGGGGTCAGGGGCTAGGGTAGCTGAGGTAGTTGGGAGAGGGGTGTGGAGGTCAGGTCAGAACTGGCTAAAACTGGATGCCTCTGGCATCATGAGGTCTCTGCTGGGTACAGAGGAAGAAAATGTCCATGTGTTGAATACCTGGTGTGTACAGAGGAGAGAAGAGCGGGCGCTTAGCAAGCACCTGCTGTATACAAGGGAAGGAGAGTACATTTATGGAGGTGCTGTCAGGCAAAGGAAGGGAACGTGCATTTAGGAAGCACCAGCTGCCTTCAGGGAAAGGGATCATGCACTCAGTGGGCCTAATAAGTGAAGAAGGGAATGTGCACTTAGGAGGCCCCTGCTGTTTGCAAGGAACAGGGACACATATCTCACAACTCCTTCTTACATCGGAGGAAAGGGACCAGGTACATTTTGAGCACCTGCTGTGTGTTTGTGATCAAGGAAAAATCAAAGGAAGAAGACACGGTGGCTGAGAGCTTGGGACATTCATTTCCTTCTTGCATTTAGTAAGCACCTACTGTGCTTTAGGGAGCTCTGGTGGCATAGTGCTTAAGGCATTTGACTGCTAACCAGAAGGCTGGTGGTTCAATCCCACTAGCCACTCCTCGGAAGGAAGATTGGGCAATCTGTTTCCCTAGAGATACTAACTCAGAAACCCAAGGAGTTTCAAATCTACTCAATGGCAGTGAGTCTGTTTTTTTTTTTAACTGTGCTTTACCTTCAAGTGGCAGGTGGACCCAGGAGGTATACACAAAAATGTGACTTTGTAAAGATGGCATGTTCAATTCTGTTGCTTAGAAAACATTTATATGCTTAAGCTTTAAACAGCAGAAGATACAGTAGGTGCATTAAAACGTGCACACAAGGTGCACAGAAATACTTCTTTATATAGCAGGTGCTCAGAGTGTGTCCATTTTTGAACAGGGAATATGAATAATAGGTGCTTGCGGGTGTTTTTGTTGAAATAATGGATGCCTATGCTCACTATACTGAAATGTGCTGTGAATACAGCCAGTACCCAAGCCCAAACCAAACCCATGACCGTTGAGTCCATTCTGACTCATAGCCATCCTAATGACAGAGTAGAACTGACCCATAAGATTTCTAAGACTGTAAATCTTTACAGAAGCAGATGGTCTCATCTTTCTCCCACAGGGAAGCTGGTGGGTTCGAACCACCAACCTTGTGCTTGGCAGCCCAGTGCTTTAACCCTAGTGCCACCAGAACTCCTAAATACACCCAGTAAACCAAAAACCAAACTCAATGCCATTGAGTCGATTTCAACTCATAGTGACCCCTTATTGGGTTTCTGAGGCAGTTATCACTATGGAGGCAGATTGCCCAATCTTCCTTCTAAGGAGTGGCTAGTGGGTTTGGACCACCAGCCTTCTGGTTAGCAGTCAAATGCCTTAGGCACTATGCCACCAGAGCTCCTAATACACCCAGTAGGACTTGGGAAATGTTTTAACAAATGGTAGGTAGACACTGTGATTCTAAGGAAGTACATTTTTGAACAGCTGAGCGTATAGTAAAAAATCAGTTGCCCTTGAGTCAAGGTGATACAGCAACTCCATGTGCGTCAGTGGAGAACTGCGCCATGAGGCTTTTAGTGGCTGCTACTTCTGGAAGTAGATTGATTGCCAGACCTTTCTTTCAAGGAGCTTCTGGGTGGGCTCGAACTTGTTGCCTTCTGGTTAGCAGCCAAGCACATTAACCATTTGTACCACCCAGGGATTCCCAAATATACAGTAAGTGCTCAGTAATACCACCAGATGCACCCAGTGTCCAGAGATGTCTGCTTTGTAATACAGTAGCTGCTTGAGACCTGTTTGTTCCTTTGATAAGGTGGCTGTGCATACAAGGTCATGTCTGATCCCTTCTCAGCCTGGGGTGCCTCAGTTTCCCCAGCCTGAGTGAACCACCTTCCTGCCTACAGCTTGCTCATCACCTCTCTCGGCCATATCAAGCTGACCGACTTTGGCCTGTCTAAGATTGGGCTCATGAGCATGGCCACCAACCTGTATGAGGGCCACATCGAGAAGGATGCCCGGGAGTTCTTGGACAAGCAGGTACGCTGGGTGTGGGCAGGTAGGGCAGCCCTGGATACAGAGCCCACCTATCTTTGCCTGGAGCTCACCTCCTGGGCATGGGGAGGATTATGTCCCTCCTGCAACGCACACCCTGCCCCCACCCTGACCTCAGTTTCCCTGTTCCGCTGGCCTAGGTGTGTGGTACACCCGAGTATATCGCGCCTGAGGTGATCTTCCGCCAGGGCTATGGGAAACCAGTGGACTGGTGGGCCATGGGCGTCGTCCTCTACGAGTTTCTGGTGGGCTGCGTGCCCTTCTTTGGGGACACACCCGAGGAGCTCTTCGGCCAAGTTGTCAGTGGTACGTCCCCCCGGGGCCCTGAGTTTGATTCTCAGCCCACGGTGGTTTGGGGAAGGAGTTCCCTGAGCCATCCAGGGAGAACAGTCCCACCTGTGGATTTGGCATCTATCATGTGCCTGATTCCAGCTGGGCACTGAGGACATGGTCAAGAGCAAATAAGACACATACCCCATCCTTGTGCTTCTCCCTGTCTAATGGGGAGGACAAAGAATGAGTGAGAGCAACAGGAACTTAGAGCATTCAGAGGTGAAAGGAGTCCCTGGGCAGCACAGCTAAGTGCTTGACTACAAGCAGGAAGGTTAGTGGATAGTGGTTCAAACTCAGCCAAAGACACCTCAGAAGACAAGCCTGGCATTTTGCTACCAAAAGGTCACAGCCTTGAAAGCCCTGTGGAGCAATTCCACTCTGCACACGTGGGGTCGCCCTGAGTCAGTAGGCATGACAGCAACTAACAAAAGAAGCAGGAAGAGGGGAGGGGGCAGGGTGCTACACAGGGAGGGGGTCCTGGAGGTAGGACACGCGAAGGAAGGAGAGAGGGAGCCACGGGCTGAGAGAAGGGAAGGCACTCTGGGCAGTAAGGACACAGACCGGGATGTGGGAGCTGCCAAACTGAAGGAGCAATGGCTGGGGGGGACCTGGGATGCAGTGAGTGAGGGGTTGTGATAGGAGAGCTCATCCTGCCTCCTTACTCCTGCCCTCATTTCAGATGAGATCATGTGGCCAGAAGGGGACGAGGCCCTCCCTGCAGATGCCCAGGACCTCATCACCAGGCTGCTCCGGCAGAGCCCCATGGACCGTTTAGGCACTGGTGTGTGGGTGTGGGCAGGGAGTGGAGGGATAGGGGCTGAGTTAGACAATAGCTCTGCTTTCAAGGCTGCACAGAGGAGAGGGCTTGGATCTGGGGTTTTGAAGCCTGAATAGGAGTTTACTAAGAGTCAGGCATGAAATACTTCAGAATGTCAAAGGAGCAGCAGGTGCTTGAGTCTGGTGCACATGGGGTGGTAAGGCTAATTGAACACAAGGCTGTGAGATGTCCAGAGGCTGTGTCCCAAGGTCCTTAAAGGCCCCATAGATCTTGCTGTCCCAGCTCCCCCTGCCACTTGGCAAGTGGTTAAGGCACTGAGACTTACGCAGCTGCCCTATACACACTGCTGTGGGTCACATTCGTGACTGAGGTTTGACCAGGAGAGGATAGTTGAGACCAGGATTGGCAGCAGGATATGAAGCTCCCGCTCCCAGGAGTAGGAACATGTGAAAAAGACCTGGAAGGAAGTCCTCCCAGGGCTTCTGGGTTACTCTGGGTGGTAGGGCTCAGGCTTCAGCAGAGGGAAGGGCAGGGCCCTAGGAACCCAGCCAGCCTGCGTTTGACCCAGAGTTCGGTCACTCTGGCTGTGGCATGATGTTCCTCCCTGGGCTTGCACGGCGCCTGGTTTTTGCTCTTATCTTTCTAGTTATTAGTTGGCCAAGATTCATCTCCTGTCACGTGTCCAGTTCACTGGCCATCTGCTGGGGGTTGAGCAGAGCTGGGGAAGCAGCAAGGGCGAGGGGGTGGTCAGAGGGACCCATGGGGTTAAGCCAAGTATGTCCACAGGTGGCACCCATGAGGTGAAGCAGCACCCCTTCTTCCACGCTCTGGACTGGGCAGGGCTCCTGCGGCACAAGGCCGAGTTCGTGCCACAGCTGGAAGCTGAGGATGACACCAGCTACTTTGACAGTAAGTGGGGAACTTCAGTGAAGAGACCCCGCCATCCTGTATCCCTGGGAGCCAGGAGGGGAATGTCTTTAGGGACCCCATGTAATCTTGGCTTCTTGCCTGGTTGGGTCTGGAGCTTCCGATTTCTTGAGCATTCCCAGAAGCTGAGGGCATGTCTGCCGCCGCCCCCCTGCTGGGATTTCCTGTCCCTCTGGGCAGAGGAGGCCAAAACCCCTCTTCGGTTACAGAAGCGGAAATCAAGACACCAAGTGTGGAAGACCATTGCTCGGGGTTCTCTAGTCGGTTCAGCCTCCCAGGTCTGGCCCTGGCCAGGCATAAGACCCGGGGTGTCCCGTGCCTCTCTGGGTCCCATCTGTCTCACAGAAGGGTGGGGCCGCCTTAGGGATGTGGCCAGCGGGTCAGATGAATTTCCCTCTCCCCATTCAGAGCTCCGGCCAGATGCACAGTAAATGCCCTGTTTCTAGTGCCTCCTCTAGACCTTGCTGTGTGATTTGGGGGGGGGGGGCTCTCTGACCCTGTTACCTCTTCTGTAAAATGGGCAACATCTTTTATGTCGATTGTATTTTGTATCCGAGACACAATTTCACATAGTTCTGGGTGACCCATTTCAAGAAACTGAAGCTCAAAGACAAGAAGCCCTGCCTGCGGTCCCACAGCTTCTAGAGACACAGCTGAAATTTAATCCCAGCTTCTTGTGGTCCCTAAACACTCTGGGCACAGTCCCGCCTCAGGGCCTCTGTGCTCTCCCTGCTGCAGCGCGCTCCGAGCGATACCGCCACCTGGGCTCTGAGGATGAGGAGACCAACGATGACGAGTCATCCACGGAGATCCCCCAGTTCTCCTCCTGCTCCCACCGATTCAGCAAGGTAGGCTGCTGCTCAGGAAACGGCACCGGGTGCTACTGACCTTCCTTTGAATTTTTTTTTTTTTTATTGTGGTAACATACACATAAAATACAATTTACCATTTTAATCATCTTAAAGTGAATAGTTAATGGCATCTAGCACATTCGTAATGTTGTGTGACCACCACTTCTATCTCAGTCCAGAACATTCTCGTTGCCCCAAGAGGAGACCCCACACTTTTTACCAGTCACCCTCCATTTCCTCCTCTTCCCTTTGCCTAAAAAAGAAGTTTTTATTCAGCTGTAAAGAGAGAAAGTCCTGGTGTATGCCACAAGGGAGCTCTGGTAGCGTAGTGCCTAAGGCACTTGACTGCTAACCAGAAGGCTGGCAGTTCAAACCCACCAGCCACTCCTCAGGAGGAAGGTTGAGCAATACTTCCATAGTGATGCTGCCTCAAAAACCCAAGGAGAGGTCGCTGTGAGCAGTGAGTTTGGTTTTTGGTTTTGGCAGCCATAATGTGGATAAACCTTGAAAACATCATAGTGAGTGAAGTGATAAGTCAGTGGCAAAAAGACAAATAGTGTATGATCTCACATATCTGCAGTAAACGGTGTATGGAAACTAAAGATGATTTGTGGTGACCAGGGGTGGGGGAAGGGGAGGAGCTGTTTTTGCTCAGGGGGCAGTGAGTGTATGTTACAGATGGTGGGAAGATGGGGAAAGGACCATGAGAACTAGTGCACAACTTGAACAGCGTGATCGATCATCACAGAATTAGGCGCATAGACATGAGTAAATTGGTGTGTGTTTTGTTGTGTCTGTTTTCAGCATAATCAATAAATCAAAAAGTCGCCATTGAGTGGACCCTGACTCAGGCAGCCCCATGTGTGTCAGGGTAGACCTGTGCTCCATAGGGCTTTCACTGGCTCATTGTTTGGAAGTAGATTGGCAGACCTTTCTCTCACGGCACTTCTGAGTGGACTCAGACCTCCAGCCTTTCGGTGAACAGCCGAAGGTACTAACAGTTGGCACCACCCAGGGACTCTCCCCATTCTCTGTTGCTGTTGTTGTTAGGTGCTGAGTCAGCTCCGACTCATAGTGACCCTGTGTACAACAGAAGGAAGAAGGAAGGGGCCATCCACTTCTTGAAGAATTGCCCAGTGAAAACCTTATGAGTAGCAGTGAAACACTGTGTGATATATTACTGGAAAACTTTATGAATAGCCCCCCATTCTCCAGATACCTATAGTCTGCTTTCTGTCTCTATGACTTGTCTTTTCTAGATATTCCATATAAATGAAACACACAATAGAGATGACCTTTTTTGTCTGATATGTCACTGAACATTGTTTTCAAAGGTCATACACATTGTAGCATGGATCAGAATTTCGTTTCTTTTTATTATTGAATAATACTTGCAAAAATGGCGAGGAGGCCACATGTTCTGACCTCCTCTAATCCCACAAGAGGAAGACATGATTACCAGCAGTAACCCAAGGCCTATTCCTACAAGGCCAGAAATGCTGACTCCCTCCTGCCCTTTCTCCAACCGTTCCTCCCAAAGCACCCACCACCTCTCTCCTGGGTTCGATAATTCGCTGCAGTGGCCACACAGAACTCACAGATTATGGGGTTTATTAGGGAAGCACCACAGGCTACAATTCAAGTTCAGGAAAAACGCTCAGTCTCTCTCCCAGCCCACCGTCCCTCCACCCAACAGTCTCTCACAGTCTCTTTCCCAGCAGTGCTGGTCCCTCGGTGTCTCACTCAGCGATGCATATCTCTTGCGTCTCTTTCCCAGCAGCACGTGTCTCTTTCAGGAGCGCCTGTCTCTTTCAGCAGCACGTCTTCCTCAACCAGCAGTCAGAGAGAGTTCTGCCTCTAGGAGGCCTCCTTTTGAGCCCGGCAGGGTGGTCAAACTAGCCAATCACAGCATCAGAACTCTAAGCACCTGAGAGAGAGTGGGCACCTCCCAGAACATTGTTTTGTGCCACTCCCAACGGAAATACTCCAGGTGGACAACTTCAGCAATCAGGAGCTCCTCAGTTGCTCATAGAAAATGCCACCTTGGAGTTTACAAAGACTTATGGGTAGAAAAGCCACACAAAGTAATTTACTACACTGCAATACTGTTGTTGTTGTTAATATGCCGTCGAGTTGGACCCTACCCGTAGTGACTCCTCATTGGGTTTCCAAGGCAGTATCACTACGGAAGTAGATTGTCCAACCTTCCTTCCGAGGAGTGGCTGGTGGGTTTGAACCACCAGCTTTCTGGTTAGCAGTCAAGTGTGTTAAAGCACTATGCTATCAGAGCTCCACGAATAATACTCTAGTGTGTGAATAAACCACATTTTGTTTATCTGTTCATCTGCTGACGGCCAGTTGGGCTGTTTCTACTTTTTGGCAGTTGTGAATAGACCTGCTATGCCTGCTGTTATACAGAAAATTTACACAGAATTTAACCTAAATACCTTTTTTTTAATAATGTAACCACAAAATCCTTCCTGTCCCAGGCAGGACACCTGGATCAGCAGTGGAACCCCTGGCCATGATTCCTCTTGGTTGCCACTCTGACCCTTGTATACATGAGTTAGAGACTGTGCTTTCATTAGGGATGTGGTGAGCAAGGATTTAAGGAAGTGACTCATGTGGAACCATCTGGCATGTAGGAAGCACTCAGCTAAGCTGCCGCTCACGCATGGGTGTGGCCATCTGCCGCCATCATTGTTTTTACTCTTATTTCTATTCTTTGCCCAGGTCTACAGCAGCTCTGAGTTCCTAGCTGTCCAGCCCACCCCAACCTTCGCTGAAAGGAGCTTCAGCGAGGACCGGGAGGAGGGTTGGGAGCGCAGCGGTGAAGGGGAGACAAGCCGCCAGCTGAACACTGAAGTACGGTGCGTAAGTCAGGGAGTGTGGGCATCTAACGTCCTGGACGGCTAGAAGGTGGAGCCGCAAAATCTGGCATTGAAGGGAGCTTCCCAGTGGCCTTGTAGAAAAGGGTTAAAGGTATTGGTCAGCCTGTCAGGTCATATACACTGTCACCCTGGGTGGTGGCTTTTTGTGTGCCATTTCCCTTGCCTAGAAAGCCATTTGCTAATGAACTCCTAATCATCCTTCAAAGCCCAGAACAAATAGAAATGATATCTGCTACAAGATGGGCATTGGAACCACATTTTAAAAGATGAATAGGATTTCTCCAGCCAGACGTGGAGGATGGTACAGGCAGAAGGAACTCACCCTGTATTCACAAGTTGCCTCTGATGCCAGGCTGAGGAGTTGGGATGTGGCCACGATGGTGGGGTGCCCGGGGTGTTGGTGTCCGTTGGGCATGACACAGGCCCTTTCCCTGCAGCCTGAGATCCTGGACATCTGGCTCCTCCTGCCACTCCTCCTCATCCCAGCCCGAGCGGGGCCCCAGCCCGTCACTCCTGAGCACCATCAGCCTAGACACAATGCCCAAGTTTGCCTTCTCGTCAGAGGATGAAGCAGCAGGTCCAGCCCCTGGGGGTGCTGAGAGGCCCATCTTCATTCTTGGGGAGCCTGACCCACCTCCACCAACCACCCCAGTGATGCCCAAAACCTCAGGCCTTTCCGGTATGTGGGACCAGGTTGAGGAGAGTATCAGGAAAGCTTCCCAGAAGAGGGGGTATTTAAGATGGGTTTTCAAGAATGAGTAGGAGTTCACTAGAGAGACCATTTACTTGTTTAACAAGCCCTACCCTGTTCCCTCAAAAACCAAAATACCAAACTCACTGCCATCAAGTCAGATCCGATTCAACCCCTCCTTGGGTTTCCAAAGCAGTATCACTACAGCAGTAGGTTGCCCAGTCTTCCTTCTGAGGAGTGGCTGGTGGATTTGAACCGCCAGCCTTCTGGTGAGCAGTTGAATGCCATAGGCACTACACCACCAGAGCTCCCCTGTTCCCTTAAGGGACTCTCAAACTCAAGACCTTGCCTAGGCCAGGACAGGAGGGAAGGGTGCAGCTGGGGAGCCCAGGGAGAGGGAACCACAGGTTCTTTTTGAAGTGGAGGGAAGGCTTTCTATAGAAGGGGTTATTTCAGATGGGATTTTAAGGATGAGTAGGAGTTCACTCAAGACCCTATTCACTTGTCTACCAAAGCCTCTGAGATAGAAAAGCCAGGGCCCCTGCTTCATAGTTGTCAGGACAGGAGTAAAGGGAGAGATGGGGCTGGGAGTCCAGAAATGGGGAGCTAGAGCTCTGTCTTAGGTTGGGGGAAGGCTGTTTGGAGGAAGGACTTGAAGAATGGAGCTTTCCAGAGAAAGGAGTTCAGGAAGGCTGTGCAGGAAGAAGGAACTATAGGAGCAGAAGCTGAGAGGTGGGACTATATATGCCAACCAGGGAGAAAGGGGCTTGGGCCCCTGAGGACAGAGGAGGTAAGTGGTGAGACTGATGAAGGTCCAGGCTGATCTCTGACCCCACTGTCCACCCCCAGCTGACACAGCTGCCCTCAGCCATGCTCGCCTGCGCAGCAACAGCATTGGCGCCCGACACTCCACACCTCGAGCCCTGGACTCCGGGAGGGGCCGTCGCCTCAGGGCCCCTAGAGACCCAGGTCCCGAGAAGCCTCGGACCTCCCCTAGTGGGGGCCGTGTACCCAAGTCTGCCTCGGTGTCTGCCCTGTCGCTCATCATCACGGCAGGTAATGCTGAAGCTCAGGCGTCCATCCCTTCTCCATCCACTGCCAGACAGAATCAGGCATTTTTCTCTTCCCATGTTACTGACAGGGTGCGGAATGCTTGGACCAGGGGACTCGGGCACATCTCTGAGAAAGTGACATGGAACTGAGACCTGGGAGATGGGAAGGAGCTGGGGACATGGGAGAGCTGGGGGAAGGGCATTCCCAGTGGAGGCCCCAGCAAGTGCAGAGGCCCTGAGGCGAGACTGTTTGGGCATTAGAGCAGCAGAGCGGTGGGGGGTGAGGACGTCCCATTGGGGGGCCTGATAGAAAGTGACCCCCCCATTCCCACAGATGATGGCAGCAGCGGTGGCCCCCTCATGAGCCCCCTGTCTCCACGCTCGCTGTCCTCAAACCCGTCCTCCCGTGACTCCTCACCAAGCCGTGACCCGTCCCCTGTGTGCAGCAGCCTGCGGCCCCCCATCGTCATCCACAGCTCAGGCAAGAAGTATGGCTTTAGCCTTCGGGCCATCCGCGTCTACATGGGTGACAGTGACGTTTACACCGTGCACCACGTGGTCTGGGTGAGTTCCTTCGTGGGCGGAAGCCCAGAGCCTGCGGGGTGGGGGCTGGGTGGGGACAGCAGAACTGGGTCCGAGTCCAAAGTCCCTTCTGTCTCTGAGCCACAGACTGTTCTTCCCTCGGAAATCAAGTCAGTGCTCATTCCCTGTGAGGTGTCAGGGCCCAGGCTGGGGTCCCTGTTATAGGGGAAGTGGGACCCCAGAGTGGGCATGAAACCCCCTACTGTAGGCCGGCACACCGTGGCTGTGTTGTCCTCCCTCCTATCGGCCCTGGGGCCCCAACCCCTCCACATTGTTCACTCCTGAACAGCCTCCCAGGGTCAGGGAAACTGAGGCAGCTTGCCAGGGTCCTGCAGCTGGCCTGGGGTCTTAGGGGTAGGGCCTAGACTCACGGACTCCGTCTTTCCTCCACAGAGTGTGGAGGAGGGCAGCCCTGCCCAGGAGGCAGGGCTGCGGGCTGGGGACCTGGTCACCCACATCAACGGGGAGTCAGTGCTGGGGCTGGTGCACATGGACGTGGTGGAGCTGCTGCTGAAGGTGCCCCCCTTCCCTCGCAGCCCAGGATGCCCAGCATCCCTGCACCCTCAGTCCCCAGGACTCATAATACCCCTTCACCCCCTCCTTAGGGCCCCAGGTCCCTAACATCTCCCCCACTTGATCTCAGAGCTCTTACATCCTTGATACCTCCCCTGACCCTGGAGCTTCAGGACCCACCACCACTGCCTGCCTTTGGGGCTCCCAGGACTCCCCCAGTGACCACTCTTGAGACTCCTAGGACACTCCCTCCAATACTTCCCACCTTCAGGGCTGGCAGAACCCCGGGTTTCTCCCCTGCCCTGCTCACCCTGAGGACCCATCTCCAGATCTGGCCTGCCCCTCCCCCAAGGATGGATCCCTTTCATTAGCCCCTGGCATCATCCCTCCAAGTCAGGCTGCAGGGCCCCTGCTCTAGGAAGCCCTTCCTGCACCCTGGACACCCCACCCCAACCCTCCTGTGCCCACCCTGACTCATGGGGGTATCTTTGCTGCCTTTGACAAGTGCTGAGCATTGAGAGGGAGTGGGGGCATCCTGGGTGTGAGTTGGAGAGGACCATGAGTGTTGGATGTTGGGTAACGAGGTCTGGGTGGAGAGTGGGGAAGGAGATGCTTAATAGGCAGTGGTAATAGTAACAATGGGGTGGGTAAACGGACTGGACCATTGGTGGCCAGTCCTGCCTGGTGGCTGCACTGGAGGGACCACAGGGAGTCCTCCTCAGGTGGGAAGCACACAGGTGATGCCCTGCCATCCCCCTGCAGAGTGGCAGCAAGATTGCACTGCGGACCACAGCTTTGGAGAACACGTCTATCAAGGTGGGGCCTGCCCGTAAGAATGTGGCCAAGGGCCGCATGGCGCGGCGGAGCAAGCGCAGCCGCCGGCGAGAGACGCAGGACCGGTGAGTGGGTCAGGAGCAGTAGTGCAGGGCCTGCCGTGGGCTCAGGCTTGTGGATAGGGATGGGCGGGTATACTTCCTGACTGACTGGGTCTTTTTGCCTGTCCTCAGGCGGAAGTCACTCTTCAAGAAGATCTCAAAGCAGTCCTCGGTGCTGCACACCAGCCGCAGCTTCTCCTCCGGCCTCCACCACTCCCTGTCCTCCAGTGAGAGCCTCCCGGGCTCGCCCACTCACAGTCTCTCCCCAAGCCCCACTACGCCCTGCCGCAGCCCAGCTCCGGACGCCCCCACAGGTGGGTGTGTACTTGGGGCCACCCTGGGAGAAATAGGGGCTGGGAGGGAGGAGAGTGAGCCGAGTGTAGAGTACAGAAGGTAGGAACTAGAGGGCTGGAAGAGGGCCGACAATCTCCTGGAGTCAGGGGCAGGGGAGACGGGAAGGGTGTGCCCAGCAGAGTATCATCACATGCAGAGGAGATCAGGCAGAGGGATACGAAAGGGAGGCTGGTGGGAGCATGAGGGATGGATTGTGCAGGACTTCTGACACTGAGACAAAAAGTTGGCCTTAAATTAGGGGGTGATGGGGAGCCATGGAGAGTATGTGAGCAAAGGAGCGCATGGTCACAGCTGAATGTTGGGAAGATCATTCTGGGATAGAAAAAGAGGCCCTGAGGAGACTGGGAAAACAGAGCCAGATACAGACACCCTCAGCACCACTGGTCAGGGTCAGGCTGCAGCGGGACACCAGGACTCAGGGAGCTAGCTCAGAGGAGGCTTGCTGGAGGGGAGTGGGTATGGGAGCTGGGGTTTGGTTGGGTGAGTAGGAGTTCACTAGCTCTAGGACCAGCTGCAAGGAAGGACAGGGAATCAGAAAACAGAGCAGTCAGAGAAGACTTTTTGGACGGAGTGTGGGAACTGGGATTTTGATGGATGAATAGGAGTTCACCACATCTAGGCAGAGGAAATAGCCTGTACAAATGACAGGAGACAGGAAAGCTTGGGTATATGTAGTCAGTCTCAGGGCCTCATCTCTGGGCTGGGGACATTGTGGCAGGTAGCCCTGACCTACACCTATCACCCACAGACACCGCATCCCCACCCAGCGCCTCCCCGAGCTCCAGCAGCCCAGCCTCTCCAGCCACTGGCCACACACGCCCCAGCTCCCTGCATGGCCTGGCTGCCAAGCTTGGGCCTCCCCGCCACAAAACTGGTCGCCGCAAGTCCACCAGCAGTATCCCACCCTCCCCGCTGGCCTGCCCGCCCGTGCCTGCGCCTCCACCCCGCTCACCCTCGCCCCTGCCTGGACACCCACCTGCACCTAACCGCTCCCCTCGCCTGCGCCGGGGCCAGTCAGCTGACAAGCTGGGTACAGGTGAGCGGCTAGATGGGGAGCCAGGGCGCCGTGGCCGGGGACCAGATGCAGAGCTGGTGGTCATGCGGCGGCTGCACCTGTCGGAACGCCGGGACTCCTTCAAGAAGCAGGAGGCAGTGCAGGAGGTGAGCTTTGACGAGCCTCTGGAGGAGGTCACTGGGCCTCCTACCTCACTGCCGCAGATTGCTGTGGAAGGCACCGACGTGGTGCCAGGAGCCCCTGGACCTGCAAACGAGGACTGACTCTGCCCACCCCTGCCTCTCCTGGCCTCAAAGCTGTGCATTTTTTTGTGCAATGTTTTTCCAGTAAAATGACACCCTGTTGGAGACCGAGCCACCAGCCTGAGGCACCCTGAAGGCAGGAAGGCCTCTTGGTCCTTGCTGGAAGGTGGAGATGGTACCTTGTGTTCCAGTGCTGATGGGGGCCATAGGGGCAGGAAAGAGGGACGAGGCTGGCATTGTAAATATCATCAGATCCCTGTGGTTAATTTATTACTTTTTATAAGCATTTGCCAGACTGAGCCGCCCTTGTGCAGGTGGCTGCCCTTGCCCAACCCCTTGCTCCTGGGACCCTGTTTGCAGACCCATCTCCTGGGATGAAAAGGAAGCACTTTGGAGAAGTCGTGTGTGTTCATGTATTCCCGTTTTTCTGTATTTTTTAAAGTGTGTGTATATGTTCTTTGGTCTCTCTGCATCTAAGAACCACTGATTTGAGGGGACCCAGCCAAGCTTACCTGTCCAGACCCAGGTTGAGTATGACTTGGGAAGTTCATAAGTGCTTCCTTTTCCTATAAAACAAAGTAACCTTGATGGACTGGATTCTGAAAGCTACCTCCCACCATCTTAGTGGCCACTCCCTGCTGGATTGGCCTCCAATCCTACAGGCTTCATCCTGGAGGATTGCGAGTGGGAGCTAGGGCTTTGATGGATGAGTAGGAGTTCACCAAGTCCAGGTAGAGTGGTCACCCACTCCACAAGACACTCCAAGGTAGAAGAATGGCCACCCTGTATAAGTTTCCACATGTTGGGAGGCCCACCAGGGTGAGCCTTGACTGTGACTCATTGGAATGCATCTGGGGAGTTCCTTGATTCAGAACCTCCCAGGGATGAAGTTCAAGTGAGAAACCTCAACTGGGGGACAGCAAAGCCCATGTGTGACTGACTCTCTACTGTGCTGTGTGGCTCGGGGAAAGCAGCTTTCCCACTCTGTGCCTCAGTTTCCTTGTGTTTACAAGACTAATTCCAATGACTATTTATTAAGCACCTACTTTGTGCCAAGCGCTTTTTCTTGTGGCTTCTCCCTTCCTCAATCAGCCTTCAGAAGGCTGGAGGTGGCAGTATCATCTCCATTTTACAGTTGAGGCACCTGAGGCCTGGTACAGAGCAGGGCCTTGTCCTATGATTGCCTGGTGAGTCACAGCATAAGGGAGCATGCTGTTTGGGCACTGTCACTGAGGGAGCTTGAATGGAGGGTCTGGTGGTGGATACACCAGACTCTAGGCCCAGCTCTGCTTGGTGATGCTGTGTGACCCAGGAGGAGTTGCTTGGCATCTCAGAGCCTCCATTTCCCCACTTGGAGGCAGCTAGTGACATCACTGTGCCCCATTTAGTGAGGGCACTCTCCAGGCCACTGCAGCCCACTCAGTGTCCCGAACCCCAGACCCCAACTCAGCGCTGTCAGGTGTTGGAGGCAGGACCGAGGCTGTGCATGGCTTGCCCACTCCTTCCATCCTGGAGATGGCGGTGAATAAAGCCCGCATTTACAAGAGGAGGTCTGTTGTCTTTATTTGTAAGGGTCTGCAAAGGGAGGAGGGAAGAATGGAGGGGGGGATGCAAATAGCCCTTTGGCTCAGCAAAGCGGACCGGCAGCCCTTCTTCACCCTTCAGCTCCAGCCTGCTCGTTCATGCGGCAGAATTCCACTGTGCTTCTTTTGGGTCATGTGAAGTGCGTTTTGAAGGTTACATAGGAGTTTGCCATTGAGATGCTCCTTGGTGCCTTCTCTGGTCCTCACCTGGCTGCCCTTCTGTGAGGACTTCATCTTAGGCTGGGCCTTGAAAAGTTTCATCCAGATATGCCCCTAGGACACTGAACTGTGTTTATAAAATAAATAAACCATCTATGTGTCCTTTCCATTTTGGTCTAAAACTTGGCCAGCCCAGCCCAACCAGGTTGGGCTACTTCTGGCATTGTTGGCATGCTCCTCACCAGCCTCCCACTCCGCTTTTGGTGCCAACAATCGCATCTGGGCACATCTGAGGCCCAGGTCATTAGGCAGTTTCTGGACGGCCCTCGGTTGCCATGGAAACGTTTCAACCTGCTCCTCAGACTTGGTTCGGCTATTTCCGGAAAGGCTCAATCTGCTGGAGTGGGCCCTAGCCCTACTCCTGTTCCCAGCACTGGGGGCCGTCTCAACCACTCCCTGAAGCCATGGATGCTTAGGCAGTTTCCAGAAGCTGGCAGTCTTCGCTGGGTCTAAACTCCCAGGCAAAGGCGACTCAACGAAAAATAGCGCCTATGGCAATTAATTTTAAATTGCTTAATAATCTCTCACGGCTGGCGATGGAACTGTGATGGTGAACAGAAAACTGCTCATTGGCGCCGCCGCCGCCCAGCCGTCAAGCGGCGCCCAGGACATGTGCCATACCTGCCCATCTCTTAGATACACCTCTGTTCCCAGGGCCTCCCTGTGGACCCGAGCACACCGCTCAGCCCAAAATAGCTCATTTCTGGAATCGCTCGGGTGTCTGTAAACCCCGAGCTTTCAACCAATCTGATCGTGCTTGGCTATTTTTAAAAATGCTCGGTTACCCCGGAGCACCGTCTATTCCGCCTTTCCCGCGGGAATTCGTTCGGCTCTTTCCGGAATCGCTGGAACGTCCAGCCGAGCCCAGCCGAGCCCAACCTCGGGTCGTTCGAACGATTTACTACGTTCGGTTACCTCCGGAAATGCTCGGCTCTCCCCGTGCAGAATATTCGGCTCTTTCCGGAAGCAGTCGGGTGTCCCCGGGCTCCGGCTGAGCTTCCCTGCTCACCCGCCCGACCTGACCGCTCTTGGCTATTTCCGCTGGGGGCGGGCCCGGCCGCTCCGAACCGCGGCTAAGACCGAGGCTGGAATCCCGCAGCTGCGGCGACGGCGGCCGCGGTGGAGCCCCCGGGTGGACTCGGCTCAGTGTGACGGCAGCGGCAGCGGCACGATCAGGTGAGTCCGACCGGCCAGCGTGGCAGGCAAGGGTCGGGACTTGCTCGAATGCGGGGCTCGGTGGAGGCCAGGACGGATCGCCGGTCTGGATCGGGCCCCGCGGAAATTGCGAGGCCGCAGGGAGAGGGAGCCGCGTGGGGCGCAGGCCTTGGGTCGACTCGGCGGCGGTGCAGCCTGCCCGGGAATGGGGTCCCCCAGGCAGAGTTGGAGGCTATAACCGCAGCCTCTATTCAAAGGTGGCCCTACCAATGATGGGGTCGCCGAGCAGTAATGGGGGGCGCCCAGGCATTGTGTGGAGTATAATGGGGGGCGGGGTATCGGGGGTCGACCCCCACTTCCGGTCCACGCAGGCCCGTGTGCGTGTCTGCACACGCGTGAGCGCGCACCGGCCCCGCGTCCTAGCCAGCCCTGCCGACCTGTCCCCCCCACCCCGCCTTTTGGATTCGGGGTGCGCACACCGGGGCGTGTGCAAACGTGTGCACACCGGGGCGCGGGGGCGGGCTGTCCTGGGCAGGCGGCTACAGGCCCTTACCTCAATGTCCCCCTCTTCGGGCCTGTTTCCCCACCTGTGGAATGGAGGTGACAGGGTCCAGAGAGAGGGTAAGTTGGCCGCCCTGCTTTCTGCTTGGACACCTCCTGGAACTCCTGGTGCCAGGCGAGTACTGGACTTTCACCTAGCACTCAAGACCCTGCATGGCCCGGCTCCTCCCTTTCTTACCAGCCCCCCTGAACTCCTGGCAAGCAGCTTCACTCCACCCAGGCTTTGCATGATCGATGGGTTGCTCTGCCAGATGCATCCTCTAGCCTCTTCCAGAACCCTGCCTGGAGCTGGGCACCCCCAGCCCGCTCCCTCCAACCCTGCAGGCTGGCATGTCTGTGTTCTGTGATCCTGGTATGATTTCTGCCTCGTTTGTCAGCCCCTGCCCCCCACACACATTGGCAGTCACAGTTCACCCCAGTCATCTACCCAGGATCTGAGTTCCCCACCCCTGCACATTTTGAGCAAACCACTGGTAACCCCCTGGACTGAACCAGGCCAGGGACCACTGCAGCTTGCTTCTCTCCTGCAAAGGCCTGACTCACCTCTAGGCCTCTGCTTGTTGGGGGGACTCTGCTGGGACCTCCTTCCCTTCCACTCTACTTCCCTCCACTGTCTCCTTTGAAGCTTAGCTCGCGTGTCCCCTATTCATACTCCTGTCCACTCTGGTTATAACTTTCTGCCCCTATGGCCAACCTTCTTCTCTCTGTCCTGGGCTATAAAGTCAGGCAGATCTAGGTTTGAATCCTGTTTTCTTCTTAGCTCTGAACAAAGACTTCTGTGTTCCGAGTCTCAGTTTCCCCATTTCTAAGGCCAGTGAGCTCCTTGTTTCTGGCACATGCAGTGTGACCTAGGCAGGTTCCAAAACATTAGGTCCTAAAGACTCCAAGGAAGGCTGCTATTATATCCATTTTACAGGTGAGGAAACTGAGGCCTATAGAGGGGCAGGGACTAATCCAAGGGTGTTCAGTGAATCAGAGGACTTGAACCCAGGATTTAGGCCCATCTCTGAGTTGGGGTATGAGGTAGTCTAAGCCCAGCTGACTCTGCCTTGCCTTTCTCCTCACAGGTCCACGACCCCAGCTGAGCATGGTGACCACCTCTGCCCTTGGCTCCCTCAGAAGAGCCTCCATCCTGCAGCGCCGATGGCCCCCCACGTGAGGGAGTGAGTGGCCCGTCCTGGCTCCTCCAACTGATGGAGGACTCAGCAGCCAAGTGACCTGAAACACTGCAGTCCCCTTCCACCTGGTAACTGATGGTGGACGCAGCAGTGAGGGACCCAGGTCAGGGTCGTGACACAATGGTGGAATGGGACGTGTGAGTGGCCCATCTGGCCTTTAATTCCACTATTTCAACTTCATGGTGGACACAGGGGTCTGATCTGAGTGCCCTAAACCAGTCCAGAGGACCCTCCCAGACCCTAATCCAGCCGATGGGACCAGCAGGGCTCCCAGCAGCCATTTGACTGTCTGGACCCCAACGTGCCCAGCCATGGCAGGTGCCGAGGGCTTCCAGTACCGTGCGCTGTACCCATTCCGCCGGGAGCGGCCTGAGGACCTAGAGCTGCTGCCAGGAGATGTGCTGGTGGTGAGCCGGGCAGCCCTGCAGGCACTGGGCGTGGCCGAGGGTGGGGAGCGCTGCCCACAGACCGTGGGCTGGATGCCTGGTGTCAACGAGCGCACGAGGCAGCGTGGCGACTTCCCCGGCACCTACGTTGAGTTCCTGGGGCCTGTGACCCTGGCCCGGCCTGGCCCTCGCCCACGTGGCCCCCGCCCACTGCCTGCCCGGCCCCGTGATGGGCCCCCTGAGCCAGGTGAGCAGCCACGTGGTAGCAGGGTCCTGGCTGGGGGCTCTCCCCTCAGACCCTCAGTCTCTTCTCTCCAGTGGGCTGATGGGGAAGGAATAGTAGTAAGGATGTCGGTCATTGGATCAGTTGACAAGCATTGATGGCACAGCTTTTGAGAGCTAGCCCAGTTTAGGATATTGTGGACCAGCAATGGACACAGGCCTGGCCCTGGCTTTGTGGAACTTCTAGTTAAAGAAATAACGAGAAAGTGATAGGTGACATGCCAAGGAAGGAGCCATGCATGGGGAGAGTTGGGAGTGGAATGTTCCAGAGCAGTAAGCGTGAAGACCGTGAAGTGGGATAGAATGGCAGGTTTAGGGACCAGCTGGCAGGGGCACCATGTGGAGGAGTGGAATGGGGAAGCAGGGCTGTGGCAGCTGGGCCTCGGGCTGAGGAAGAGCATGGATTCACTAAGCACCAGGAGTGTTCAGTAGGGTTCAGAGGTTCAGTTTCCATCTTGCAGTTTGCAGACCCAGCCCATTAGGAAACCTTTGTTACCCTGGTTTCCAAAGTGAGGGGCGCTGCGAAGCTCAGGGTGGGACACTCAGCTGAGGCCACAGAGTGCACTGGGATATAAGGCCCCATATCCCTCCCCAAAGACCCTCAACCGTCCTTCTTTCCATAGAGCAGCCATTGAGAGCAAGGAGTTGAACACTGAGCAAAAGCATATGCTGAAATTGCCATGTGCCAAACAGGAGATGGGGGTTCCAGGTGGAGAAACTGAAGCCTGGGTGGGGAGAGGCAGCCGACGTGTGCTGAGTACATACATGGACCCAGCCTGGTCTAACCCAACCCCCCAGTGGTCCCGTGGGCAGAGGAGGGACAGAAGTATGAAGGGGTCACCTAGAGTGTCCAGGGACCTGAGAGATGCTGAAGTCCACCTGGTTTTGTGCAGGAGGGACATTGATGCCCCAGAGAGGATCAGATCAGAGGCTTCCAGCTCAGGGGAGAGCGGGGGCTGTGAGACAGCTTGGCATCTGGCGTCTCCAGGGCCCAGGCCTATATCCCGCCTCGGCCTGAGGAGCAGGAGGCCCCATCTGGGCTCCCCGCCAGAATCTGCCTCTGTCCCTGGTAACAGCCGCCTCCCTCCCAGGCCTGGCATCAGTCCAGCCACCACACACAGCCCCACTTGGGGCGGCTGCCTGGCCTGCCCTCCGAGCTTTCCAGGGCCATGTGACCTCAGCCATCCGCCCACTCCAGGCCTCAGTTTCCTCATCTGGAAACCACAGCATTGGTCCCTTCGTGCCTTTGTGCCTGCTGCTCTGGGATCTGGGGACAAGCTGAGGCTGCCTGTTCCACCCATCAGCCCCATGGAGGGAGCTGAGGCAGAGTCCTGATAGCACTGGGCTGTGTAACAACAGGCAGGCAGTCTCACTCAGCCTTGGTTTGTCGTCTGTAAAATGGGGGTGACGCCTGTTATGTGGAGATTGAGTCTCCCTACCAATTGCAAACGGGTCACAGACGAGTTGTCAGAACTGTCCCCACCCAGCCCCTATCCAGGGCATCACCTACCCCCTTAGCCTGATTCTTTCACTTTTTTTTTTTTTTGGCATTTGCTAGCAGCTGGGCCCTTCTCCAGCGTGAGGCATCACCTGGCCCATTACTCAGGAGGCCCCACAGGCCCTGACTTGCCCCTGCTGAGTGCCAGGGCGTCCCTGCCGAGGGCCAGAGCTGGATCAGAGACTCTAGGAGATGCAGGCTGGGTGGGGGCTGTGCCCAGGGCTTCCTGGGTAATGGGAGTGAGTTCAGTGGCTTAGAAAGGGGGCAGGAAATACTTTCTTAAAAGCAAAATAACTTAGAAAATGGAGAAAGATCCTTTGGAAAAGGTGTTTAGGTCCACAGGGATATTTCCCTTTTGTTCCTTTTCAGTTCCTCTGTTTTTCCCACCAAAAAGGAAAGATGATGCCATTGGTCTTGTTTTGGTTATCTAGTGCCATTCTAACAGACATACCACAAATGGGTGGCTTTAACTAACAGAGATTTATTCTCTTACAGTTGAGGAGGCTAGAAGTTCAAGTTCAAAGTGCCTCTAGGGTCTGGGTGAAAGCCCTTCAACCTTGGGCTTCAGCTCTGCCTCTTGCTCCTGGCCCACTGAAGCTGGAGGCTTCTCTTAACTCAGACAGCTGCTGGCTGCTGAGGCTGACAAACCCAAGGTTGACAAGTAAAATGGCACAGTCCCAAAATTACCAAACCACACGGCAAGGCACTAATTCAAGTCCATTGACAGTCCCAAGATCGGCAAACAACATGGCAGGCCACTGAGATGAAGACTCGGCCAAATGCAAGATCCAGATGTGCCAGAAAGCTTGAGACCTTCCTCAAAGCTTCTCCTTATATACAAGAAACAGACCACATCACTAAGGCAGCTACTCAGCTGCTCACAGTAGATTCCACCATGGAGTTGATTACCAGTCTCATCATGGGGAATACTACATCCAGCTGCCTAGCCACTCAACCAGGCCCAGCCAAGTTGACACATAATCTTAACTGCCACAGGCCCATTTCTCATTTGAGGAATCTGAGGCCCAAAGAGGGCAGGTCCCGTGCCTGAGGCTGCACAGCTGGACCATGGCAGAGCCCAAACCCTGGTGTATGAGTCTCCCATGGTGGCCATAACAAAGTGCTACAAACTGCAGCTTCAAACAGCAGGCATGTATTCTCTGTCAGTTCTGGCCAGAAGTCTAAATTCAAGGTGTCAGCAGGGCTCTGCTCCCTCCAGAGGCTCTGGGGGAGGATCCTTCCTTATGTCTTCCAGCTTCTGGTGGGCTCAGGCTTTCCTGAGCCTGTGGCTACATCACTCCAGTCTCTGCCTGTGTGGTCATAGGGCATTTTCCTCTGTGTGTCCTCTCCTCTTACAAGGATGCTGGTCGTTGGACTTAGAGTCCACCCTAAATCCAGGATGATCTCTCTCATTTTGAGAACCCTAACTGAATTACAAGGAGCCTGGGTGGTGCAACAGTTAAGCGTTTGGCTGCTAACTGAAAGGTCAGTGGTTTGAATCCACCAGCGACTCCTCGGGGGAAAAAAGATGTGACAGTCTGCTCCATAAAGGTTACAGCCTAGGAAACCCTATGGGGCAGTTCTGCTCTGCCCCGTAGCTTCACTGTGAGTTGGAATCAATTAGATGTCACACAACAACTTAATTACAATTGCAAAGACTCTGTTTCCCAGTAAGGTCATATGCACAGGTAGCAGGGTTGAGGACAAGGATGTATCTTTTGGAGGGACACCATTGAGCCCACCAACCCTGGTTTCTGAAGTTGTGTAAAGTTCTGATATTTTGACCTGGAACACTGTCGCCCAACTCAACCCTCCTCACCCCTCTAGCCAAGACCTGGCCTCCCTAGGATTGAGGTCAAGGTGCCACCTGCTTGCTTAGCCAGACCCTGCCTGAAGTCACCCAAGTTGAGGGGTCCTGTGGGCAAGAAGAGGGACTGGCCCTTGCCAGGGACCTCACCAACATGCCATCCCCTCGCTCCCTCCAGGCCTTACACTCCCTGACTTGCCTGAGCAGTTCTCCCCTCCCGATGTGGCGCCCCCCCTTCTGGTGAAGCTCGTGGAGGCCATTGAGCGGACAGGTGAGCCTCAGGCTGTGGACCAGCCCCTGGGTTCTACTCGCATACCTCTGGTGATGGACAACTCATCACCTTCAGGGCTGCCAAGCTCACTCTGGGAAAAATCCCCTCCTGAAACTGAGCCTGAAGGCTTTGGGCCCCTATAAGGAGGGGTCACTATGAGTCGGGTCCGACTCCATGGCACATAACAACAACAACAACATTGAGTAGGGAGATAAATGATCCCCAAGGTGAAGGGAACATGGACACCCCACCCAGCCATCTGCCAGAGTTGCCTTCTCCCCTTGTTTTTATTTCTGGTCTCCAAAAGAAAACTGCGAATTTAGTAGCCACACCAGGCCCCAAGCGGGGTCTGGGACTGTATTTGAAAGCTGGCCTTGCCACCTCAGAGCTGACCCACTGTCTCACACACACAGGGCTGGATAGCGACTCGCTTTACAGGCCTGAGCTGCCTGCCCCGCGCACAGGTGAGGGAGGAGCGTCGACGGGCAGGGGCAGGGGAGGACCCAACCTCGGATGGCCTGGCAGTGACCTAGGAACATCTGGATGTGTGCCCCCTGCCCCCGCAGACTGGTCCCTAAACGACGTGGAGCAGTGGGACGCGACGGCCCTGTCGGACGGAGTCAAGGGCTTCTTGCTAGCGCTGCCTGCGCCCCTGGTGACGCCGGAGGCCGCGACTGAGGCGCTCCGGGCCCTGCGGGGTGAGCCTAGTGGGGCGCCCAGGGAGAGGGACGGAGCGGACAGGTGCTTGCCGCGGCTTACCACAGGGTGTCCACCTTCTTCCCGCAGAGGGCGCAGGGCCAGTGGGGCTGGCGCTGGAGCCACCAACGCTGCCGCTGCACCGCGCACTCACGCTGCGTTTCCTGCTCCAACACTTGGGCCGCGTGGCCCGACGTGCCCCAGCCCCTGGCCCCGCCGTCCGCGCCCTGGCAGCCGCCTTCGGGCCGCTGCTGCTGCTGCAAGCGCCGCCGCCCTCGCCGCCGCCAGGGGGTGCGCCGGACGGGTGAGCAGCAGAGCCTGGCTGATTGGGCCAGGGGCGGGGCCTCAAGGACGCAGGGACGGGTCTAACTGTGACAGGGCTTAATTGGATGCAGGAGGAGAGCGGCCTAGGCTATAAGAAAGGGGCGGGGATAGGGCCCACGAGTGGGCGGGGTTCTGCATGTGAAATGAGAAAATAAAACAAGGAGCGAGGCTTCTAACCAGGAGTAAGTGTTCTGGACCACAGAGAGGCATGTGGGTGGCACTCCTCCCTCTTGACCCACAACCAAACTCACTTCCATCGAGTCAACTCATAGCAACCTCCTTGGGTTTCCGATGCAATATCTCTATGCAAGTGGATTGCCCAGTCTTCCTTCCCAGCAGTGGCTGGTGGGTTTGAATGGCCAGCCTTCTGGTTAGCAGTCATATGCCTTAGGCACTATGCCACCTGCAGTTGTCCCTCTCAGGGTCTTTCCCAGCCAGTACTATAGCACTACAGCCCTCTCGCTTCCACTCACTCCCACCCTAGGCATTGGGTTCCTGTTCCCTTGTATAAGAACTTATTGAGCACCAACTGCATACACATAAGCAAGAGTTGCCCCCCACACACACACATAACCTGCCAGCATTGTGTACTCTGCCTAACTCAACACCCTCATGCATGCACACCCCTGGGTGTTTGAGCTCACACAGACCTGTGTGCACACATGTGCAAATATGTGCTACAGAGCACTCACCACACTCCCTCCACCCAGGACGGAACCCAGTCCTGGCCCTGACTTTCCTGCTAAGCTGGTGGAAAAGTTGCTTCAGGAACATCTGGAGGAGCAAGAGGTCGTGCCCCCAGGTGACCCCCCCATTCTGTTGTTACGTCTTATTGAGGGAGGGCATCAACACTGGGTCCAGGGCCCTGCCACCATCAGTAGGCTTATTTACAGTGGGAACTGGGTGCAGTAAACAGTCGATGCTCAATGTGCATTTGTTTTCCTGTCCCCCAGCACTGCCGCCTAAACCTCCCAAGGCAAAGCCAGCTCCTGGGGCCCTGGCCAATGGGGGGAGTCCACCCTCCCTGCAGGATGCTGAGTGGTACTGGGGGGACATCTCCAGGTAGGGGAACTGGTGAGGCCTCTGGGAGAGCTGTGGGTGGAGGCAGAGCCTTGAAGAGCAGGGCTGTGTGGTGGGCAAAGCCTGGAGGCACAGGGTCTCCAGCAAGCAAGCCCAATCATGGGTCTTCTTGGCAGGGAGGAGGTGAATGAGAAACTCCGAGACACGCCCGATGGGACCTTCCTAGTCCGAGATGCATCCAGCAAGATCCAGGGGGAGTACACGCTGACCCTCAGGTGGAGGCTTGTTCCTTCAGGCATGACCGTGGGGCCAGAGGTCACAGAAACGGAGGGGTGGACATCAGGTCAGAAGGACTGTATAGGGTGTGGGCTGTGTGTGGTGTCCCAGCCAGGAGGCCTAGGGTCAAGGTTAGAATCCTGGTGGAAGCCTAGGGGTCAGCCTTGAGATCCTGTTGGATGCTGATACCCGTCTTCCCCTCCCCCCCCAGAAAAGGCGGCAACAACAAGCTGATAAAGGTGTTCCACCGTGACGGCCACTACGGCTTCTCCGAGCCACTCACCTTTTGCTCCGTGGTAGACCTCATCACCCACTACCGCCACGAGTCACTGGCCCAGTACAATGCCAAGCTGGACACGCGGCTGCTCTACCCTGTGTCCAAATACCAGCAGGTCTGGGCTCGGGGGTGGGAGCCAGGGAGGGGCATGCCTGGCCAGAACTGAGTCTGGGTCTCCTGCTGACCCCTCTGGGTGCCCCCAGGACCAGATTGTCAAGGAGGACAGTGTGGAGGCAGTGGGCGCACAGCTCAAGGTGTACCACCAGCAGTACCAGGACAAGAGCCGGGAGTATGACCAGCTCTACGAGGAGTACACACGCACCTCCCAGGTACCTGGGGAGACAGGCATAAAGTGGCAGGGTGGGGCCAGGAGCAGGACAGCCAGTCTGAGGCCATGGGGACAAGTGTCCACTTCCAGGTCACAGAGCCATCCGTTAGCACCAGAGGCTGCTCTAAAAGTCCAGCCGTAAACATACATGGTGGGTATTGTACTGTTGAGAAACTGTCACTCAGGTTTACAGGAGTGGCTGACTGGGACCAGGGCGTGGGGGGTGGTCTCTTGTATCCTAGTTTCTCCACCTGTAAAATGGAACCAAAACCAAACTCATTGTCATTGAGTTGATTCCAATGCATGGCAGCCCATTGGTGGAACAGAATAGGATAGCTCTGTAGCTTTTCCTTGCCTGGGTTCTTTGCAGAAGCAGTTTGCTAGACCTTTCTTCTGTGGTGTCATTGGGAGCGTTTGAACCACCGTTTAAGTTGGCAGCGATCTCAGACCATTTGTGCCACTCAGGCTCCTTGTAAACTGGAACATTTGGTCTCAGTGACCTCTCCACCACCTTTAGCCAGGACATTATTCAAATTGACAGTAATAACCTGGTGGAGGGTTGATGGGGACATGGGGCAACAGTTCATGAGAAGGGGCAGTGTGCTTTAAAATACAGCAAGGTTTCATCATTCAGGCCACGTTCATAAACTTCTTCTAAATCAAGATGCAACAACCATGGCTCGAATGACCCATCTTGGACCGGGAGTTGCTTGGTCACCCCTGCAGCCCATGAGGGTGTTTTCTTGTCCCCTTTTTACTGACGGGTCATTGGAGAGTTTGACGAGGTGCCCAAGCAGGTCAGTTATGACTTGGATGTGATTTAGACCCTCTGGACCCCCATGAATAGTTTTAACTTTGCAGTAGGCTGTTGGAAGGTTCTATGAGATGGTACGTGGAAAGCATTGGACTTATTGTTACTTCTCAGCCATGCTGTAGGTCCAAGTATTCATGGGTACCCAAAGGACAATACAGAGGAGGAGGGGGTTTTGGGAATGGGGTTTTGAAAGCTGAATAGCAGTTCATTCCCTGCAGCAGGAGCCAGAGGGATGGCACTCCTGGTGGAGGGAACAGCCTGAGTAAAGGCTCCGTGGCAGAGTTGTGATCTGCCTTCACCCTTCGTAAGGAGCTTATGGGAAGGTCCCGGGAGATCCTGACCCACCCCCTCCTTCAGGAGCTACAGATGAAGCGCACTGCGATTGAGGCCTTCAATGAGACCATCAAAATCTTTGAGGAGCAGGGCCAGACCCAAGAGAAATGCAGCAAGGAATATCTGGAGCGGTTCCGGCGTGAGGGCAACGAGAAGGAGATGCAGAGGTGAGTTTGGTCCGCTTCTCCCCACCCTCATCTAGTGCAGTGCCCCTGGGGAAAGGAAAGGATGGGCAGTTGAAATGGGCCGTGAGGGATGAATAGGAGTTCGTCAGAAAGAGAAGTCACAGGAAACAGCACAGGCAAAGGTTTAGAGGCTGGAAGCACACAGTTTGGTACAAAGAGGGTCCTTAAGGGAGCTGCCCTGGGAGCCATCCAAGGCCTCTGAGGTGCCCTCCCACAGGATCCTGCTGAATTCAGAACGGCTCAAGTCCCGCATCGCCGAGATCCATGAGAGCCGTACGAAGCTGGAGCAGGAGCTGCGGGCCCAGGCCTCAGACAACCGGGAGATCGACAAGCGCATGAACAGCCTCAAGCCCGACCTCATGCAGCTGCGCAAGATCCGAGACCAGTATCTTGTGTGAGTACACACGCTTGCCTGCATCCCTCCGTTAAATTCGCAGGGTACCGTTCTGCTCTTGCTTTCTCCGCCAAGCGGCCCCACTTAGCCCCAACTCCTCTTCTGTCCACAAGCCCCTGCTCTCGGAACATGGCCCCTGCTAGGCCCTTTGGAAAGGCTCTGGGTATATTAGCTGCAGCTTCTGACTAGGAGACCATCTCAGCCCAGGCCTGGGTTCAAATCCTGGATCTGTCCACTGACCCACTGTAGATGACAGCAAGGGGTCTCCCCTTCCCCCCATGCTGTGGGAATTTTTTTTTTTAATCTTTATTGTGATTTGGGTGAAAGTTTACAGAGCAAATTCACTTTCATACAGCAGCTTGCTTATATTTTGTCTCATGACATTGACCGCAATTTCCCACAATGCAACAGTTCTCACCTCCGCCCCATAGTTACCTCTTCCCTGTGTCTTTCCCTCCATGCACTCCTGCCCCCTGAGCTGTCTCCCTGTGCATACACAGCCCTTCTATTCTCCCATGATTGATCTCTCCAAGGAGTGTATCTACCTAGTGTAAATGTTCAACTCATATGCCTGTCTTTTGTTTGGCTAGGAGCCACAGGAGTGGGTTCAATTCCAGACCTGAAGGGCAGCTAGGGGCCATAGTCTCAGTGGTTCCACCAGGCTCTATCAGACCAGCAAAGCTGGTCCCACACACACACATGATTCTGAGTTTTGTTCCACATTGTCCTCCCACTCTATCCAGGATCTCCTACATAGATCCCCCTCTGAATGGTTGACAGTGGTAGCCAGGCACCATCTAGTTCTTCTGGTCTCATAGTCATATAGGCTGAGGATTGCAGCCTATAATGTTATGTGTAGTATGTTATGCCATTTGAGCTTAATGTCCCCTGTGACTATGGTCCTGAGCCCACAGGTCCTACTCGCTCTCTCTGGGTAGTTGGCTGTGGCCAAGAAGTAACTACAAACTTGTCCCTTGTCAGTTCTACTGTATACCTGGGAATTCTTACAGAAAATACACACTTGTATAAACCTCATCTGCCAACCCTATACATGGTCATGAGCGCACTCCCCCCTGCATAGACATACCTAATCGTTCAGCCTGTCCACCCATTTATCCACCTGTGTATCAGTGTTTGCCTTCACTAACTACACAGCATTGTATGTCCCAAAGGGCTCAACTTTGGTGTCTGTACCTCCCATGCACCCCTCTATGTCTTCCTTTTCCTCGATGCCACTGTGTTGATCAGCTGTGGAAAATTTATGTATGCTTGCTGTATACCAGGCACATGTTAACTGATTTTGTCTTCTGGAATCCTTTATAAAGTTTCCCCTTTATATCTGGGGAAATTGAGGCACACAGGAGACAGCTGCCCTTTGCAAAGGCTGACAGCACCGCCGGGCTGTCCCCGGGACGGATCCTCTTGTGATAAAGCCTCTTCTGGTCCAGCATGTTCTGGATGAGCTCATTGAGTGTGCACGGAGACAGAATGCATGGCTTCCACCCCACCCCAACTTGGACCCTACTGGGGCCAGGAGAGTCACTGAGGCACAGCTGCCCTTGGCCAAGTGGAGGCTGCCCCCATGTGGCCACCAGGGATATCGCACCCAGAACCTGCCCTCCTACGTTAGCCCCTGTCTGGAGCCAGGCTTGACAAATCCCCAGGGATTCAGACTTGACTGGCTACAGCCTCAATTTCCACATCAGCAGAAGGGATGCAAGCCTAACTTTCCTTTCCCCCTTCAGGTGGCTCACCCAAAAAGGTGCCCGGCAAAAGAAAATCAATGAGTGGCTGGGGATTAAAAACGAGACAGAGGAGTAAGTAACCGCCAGGAGGAGGGCAAACAGGGCTTCTTTGAAGAAGGGACTTTTTTTTTATGGATTTTGAAGGGTACACAGGAGTTCACCAGAGAGAAGTTGTCTGGGCAGCAGGGAGACCTTGGCTGCTGGCAGGTGAGTAATGAAGTCTGTTCCCCACCCCACCCCTGCTGTCCGCACAGCCAGTATTCCCTGATGGAGGATGAAGATGACCTTCCCCACCATGAGGAACGGACGTGGTATGTGGGCAAGATCAACCGCACGCAGGCCGAGGAGATGCTGAGTGGCAAAAGGGATGGTACCTTCCTCATCCGTGAGAGCAGCCAGCGGGGCTGCTATGCCTGCTCCGTAGTGTGAGTATGGGACAGAGAGGGGACTGCAGGGCTGGGGCTCTGTTAGTCCCTCCTTTGAGTACCTACTGAGTGCTGCACCTGGGGAGGAGGCCCATCGGGGTAGAAAAGATTGTCGGGGCCTCGAGAAGAGGCAGGGAGGCAGCCGGGGTGGGAGTCCAGGCAGGGTGGATGCAGGATGGTGGGGTGCTGTGGCTGGCAGGACAATGGGATGGGGCCGGGGGAGCCTAGGGCCCTACCTTACTCACCGACTGCCCCATGACCACAGGGTGGACGGTGACACCAAGCACTGTGTCATCTACCGCACGGCCACCGGCTTTGGCTTTGCGGAGCCCTACAACCTGTATGGGTCGCTCAAGGAGCTGGTGCTGCACTACCAGCACGCCTCACTGGTGCAGCACAACGACGCGCTCGCGGTCACGCTGGCCCACCCTGTGCGCGCCCCGGGTCCCGGGCCCCCGCCTGCTGCCCGCTGACCAGTCTACACCAACACCCACGGAGCGGAGCCACTGTAGGCTGCCCACGCACAGGCTGGGACGGAGCCGTGGAGCCACACAGCTGGGCTCCAGCTTCCTTCTTCCCCGCCTCTTCTCTCAGTCTGATGGCCTCTTTCACCATCTCTCTTTCTTGAATCTCTGTCTCTCTTCATTTCTCTCTTTCCGAGTCTCTCTCTCTCAATCTCAGCCTCTTCTCATTTTTCCTTCGTTCTCTGAGTCTCTCTCTCTGTCTGTCTATCTCAGTGTGTTTTGTCTGTCTCTCTTCCCTTTGTCTTCCTCTTCCTCTTACTTCCTGAGTGTCTCTCTCTCCCTCTGCCTCTCTCTCCCTCCCTCCCTCTCTCTCTTTCCTCGCTGAGGATCTCTTTGTTTCTGTCTCTCTCTCATTGTACTTGCCCCCTGTCTCTCTCTCCCTACCTCTTTCTCTGAGTCTCTCCCTGTCTTTCCCCATCTTTCTCTATTTGGGGATCTCTCCAGCCCTGCCCCATTCCCTCCCATGAGCACTGCCCTCCCATGGCTCTGGCCATCTGACTCCCTGCCCTGCCCGTTCATTGCAGGCCCCTGGGGTTCCCAGAACCCCTCCTGGCCATGCCTGCCCTGTTTACAGAAGCCCCTGGGCTGCGCAACTCCAGCCCAGGTGCATCGATTTTTAAGCCATACCCAGGGCCCGGGCAGGAAGGAACCTCGCTTGGCTACTTCCAAGAGCCTCTGCTGTGACATTTGGGGCCGGGCGGGACCCGCCCCATGGACCCCAACTTCCCCTCCAAACCCGGAAGTGAAACCTGCCATTGAGTTCTCCCCCTGAGGGGACTGTTGTCAAGAAATCCCCCCACCTTGAAAATCATTAAGAATAAACTCAGTGTCAACCCCATCTGGCCTGGCCCCAGGAACGGAGGCCCTGCTACCGCCGTCCTTGGCCACAGCACTGCCCAGAGCGCCTCGGGCCTGCTGCTTTTATCATGTTGTATTTTGATTTTACTTTCCTTGGCAGTCGAGCCCTCTCTTCCCTCTTTTGGGGCAAGCATCCTGATCTTTCTGCTGCCAGCCCAGGAAGGTGCATTTTGTACGGTACATTGGCATCGCCATGAATAAAGCTCTGGAACTGTTGGATCCTGCTTGTGACGTGCCTTCTCCACAGCTGCTATGGGGGGCGGGCCCAGGGCTTTAACTGACCTGCCTTTGATGGCTGACACACACATACACACGCCATGTAGCTGGACTTCAGGGAAAGTATGGAACCTGGGGTCACAGAGGGGAGAAATCTGAACGCTGAGCTATGCCCAGGCCTGCTCAGGGGACTCGAGGACCTGCCTAGTTCCTCATAGGCCAGCCCAGAAAGGTCCCCATGCCCTTGATGGCCCTCCTTGTCCTCAGGAGTCCCCCAGCTCCACCACCCAAATTTGAGACCTGGCCCTCTGACCTCCTTTCTCTATACCTACCTCTTAGCCCCCAACATGCCACCACCAGGTACCAGAGGGTGTTGAGCTGGGTCACATTGCAACACCCCGCCCCCATACTATACTCCACCTGGAATCCATCAACCCACTCTCCCCAGGGTCCCTGGCCCGCAGCCCAAGCTGAGTCTGTAGCTTTTTCCACTTCCCCAGGAGCCCGTTGGGCCCAGCACACCCTGCACAGGGGCGAAGGAATGAATGAAGGACAAGCTTCCCCTCATCTCTGCTCCAGCTCTGCCTACTGGGATCTTGGGAAGAGGAGCTTCCTCCCTTGGCTTTGGAGCCCCTGAGCCTCCCTAGCCTATCCCCAATCAGGAGATAACCATAAATAACTAGACTAGGCCCTGTGGTCTCTGCCCTGGGGTGGAAGACAGGTTAAAGCTCTCCTGCCCCAGGCAAGCTGGCTTGGGCAACAATAGCTCACTGTGTCTTCTCCCCAGTCCCTGCACTCAACCACCACCCTTGAGAAAGCTGCTTCCCCCTCTGACAGAACTTCTCATTTCCAAGCTGAGTCTGGAGTCACCACTCCTTCAGGACCTTTATCAGATTTGATAAAATGTCAGTTGTGCCTGCAGCAGGTGGCCACTAAATCCTCCAGTTACAGTTCATTGTTGTATTTGCAGGGGGAAAATTGTATCATTTACATTTATTGTTATTCAGTGGGGCTCAGCACAGGGCAAGTAAGTGCTGTCTTTTTTTTTTTTAAGGCCAGAGCTTTTATCGGAAATGAAACTGTTGTCCCAAGTCTAGGGGACGAGGCTTCTGGGAAAAAGGCTTTGGGGTACAAGGTGTAAGACTGTCGGGAAATTCCAGTTCCTAAACCTGATACTACCTGTGTAGAAACACTGGCTCAGGCTTCCCCAGAACTGAGCAGGGAGAGAGGCCCAAGGGCACAGCTTTGAAGCTGGAGACTTTCTCCATGCCCTGTTCAGCCCCATACCTGGCCTTTGAGACCTACAACCACGGTCCCATTCATTCCCCAACACCTCCGGCTCCAAGCCTTTTTCAGGGCTGTTCTGCTGCTGCTGCTGCTGTCCTAAGTCCCAAGCCCTTCCCAGCCTCACAAGGCCCAGGCTGGGGGAACCCTGCGGCTTGCCTCGGAGCCCTTCAGGGCAGCTTTATCCCCCAACCGCACTCCCCTCTCCATTTTACAACAGGCGAAGCTGAGGCTCCAGCTCCGGGGCTCAGGTCACCCAGAAGGATCTCGAGTCCAACTCACATCTGGTTGACTCATTGGATCTGCACCCTACCCCATCACCACCTCCTTCTTAGTATAGACACTCGGCCGGGGAGACAGAGGACCCCCAGCCTTCCTCCTTTTCCCTCAGCCCCCGGCGGGGGGTAGCTAGGGAAGCCATGCACCCCTCCTTTCTGGCTTCTGGTTTTTGGTTCTGCTGTGGCCCAGCCTGAGTCAGCAGTGGCGGGGGTCGGAGAGGTCGTGGCTGCAGAACCAGGGAGAGGGAGGGCGAGGGTGGTAAGGAACCAGGGGAGGGGGAAGAAGAGGAAGGTCTGGGCCGGGGGGAGGAGGAGGGCACTGGACTGTGGGGGCACAGGGTCCCCGGACTAGGGGCGGGGCCCCCACCCTGGCCTTGGGCCTAGAAGACCACTCCCCCATCTCTCTCAGTCTCGGTCTCTACCAGTCGCTGAAGTATCCACCCCACCTTCTCTCAAGGTGCTCACGCCCCTCGCGCCCGCCTCGTGACTGGGAGGAGCTGATTACCGAAGAGCGGGGGACGAAAAACGACCCGACGGCGCGTGACTTGGGGCCCTGGCACCTGACGGCCGTGGGACCGAGGCCACGCTGGAAAGTGAGCGCCGGTGATGGTTCCCAGAGGGACCAGGGGTCTGGCCAGGGGAGAGGGAAGGGCGAGAGCAGTCCGGAGAGAGGGGGTCCGGGCGAGGGGAGGGAGACAGAAGCGAAAGCCAGACGCAGCTAGCTGGGAACCTGGCCGCGACCCCCAAAGACCGGGGCGCCGGGAGGCGGGAGCTTTGGGGGCGGGGGCACTAGAGGGCGGACCTGCCGGGAGACAGAGGGAGGCCGGGCCTCCGCCGAGTATAAAGACCGCTCCCTCCCTTGGCAGCTGCACCTTTATCCCGCCGCCCAGCTGCGATGGCCCTAGCGCCTCTCCTGCCGTTCCTGTCGCTGCTGCTGCTGCTCGAGGTCCCCGTGGCGGCGCGTGCGTCCTCGCTGGGAGCGCTCCCCGAGGTGGCGGCTGCCTGCAAGGTAGGGACAGCGACGCGGCGGGCGGGCCAGGGGGGCCTGGCGCCCTGTCGCTGGCACACGGAGCCTTTCTGCGCCCGGACTCCGCCGGGGAGACCGAGGGCCGGATGGGACGCGTCCCACGCCACTCCGCTGCCGCGGCGGGTTCCCGACAGACACCTCCCCCGATTGAACCCTTCCTCCTACGCGGCGCCCGCACTGTCCTGGAGTCGTTTCACTTCCCTGTCCCGTCCCCCTACTCCGCCCCCGCCCGCTCCGCCCACCCTGCTGAGGCTACATTGAGCGCTTACTGTATACTTCTGGGGCTGAAGCCGAAGGGGCCACCCCTTGTGGTCCAGAGGAAGTCCAGACAAGCTGAGTGGACCAGCCAAGACCACCTGCATGCAGGAGGCTCTTACTGTGAGCATTCCAACCAGGAAAGGGCTCCTTGCGGTCCTGTTTCCGAGACAGGAAGATGCCTCGTGCGCCCGGGGACTTGTCCACTGATCACATACAACGGCTGTCTTCTATCCTCCCAGCCTAAGTAGAAGTCAACACCTATTAGTCACCGCCTCTCTCTGCAGTCGGCTTGGGAGGGGTTCCAGGGGGGAGCGTTGGGAGCAGGAGCCAGCTCACCAAGTCTCTCAGGGTGAAGTGGCCCCTGTGGTATTCATCTCCAAAAAGGCGTGGTTGAGGGTTGTAGCCACAAATGTGAGGGGGGTTTTCCTCCTTCCTACAGCCAGGGTGCCTGGTGGAAAGCAAGGGCTGTGGGAACATTAAATGCCTACTGTTTGCAAGTCTGCGTCCCAATCATTTTGCAAAACTGAGGTTTAGGGATGTTTGGGGACACAGCAGATGGGGGAGGGGCAAGCAGTTTTGCACTAAACTGCTAACCTAAGGGTTGGCTGTTGGAACTTACCCAGCAGGACTGTGAAAGAGAGACCTGGCAGTCTGCTTCCATAAAGACTACAGCTGAGAAACCCAGATGGAGCAGTTCTACTCAGTAATACATGGGGGTCACCAGGAGTTGACATCGACTCCGCAGCAATGGATTTGGATTTTTTTAGGGAGGACACAACCAAGTCTCAGATGTGGGGTGCTCCCGGGCCTAGGCCTGGAAGGAGTGTGAGCTGGAGCACTGACTGCTTGTGGCTCCCTTTCTGCGTGAGAACCAAGTGGGTTTAGAAGTCGGGAGTCACCCAGAGCCATGCTGTCTCACACACCCTGCTTCCCGTAGGCTGGTATCCTGTGCCCACCGGTGCCCATCAAGAACTCTGACCCGCCGCCTGTCAACGTCAGCCTCTACTATGAGTCACTTTGTGGCGGCTGCCGGGGATTCCTGGTCCGAGACCTCTTTCCCACATGGCTGATGGTCTTTGAGATTCTCAATGTCACGCTGGTCCCCTATGGGAATACCCAGGTGCGTGGGCACCGGGGAAACCGGCGTTGGGGGCGTAGGTGTGTGCAGCCATCCGGTGGGCTGCATCTCACCCCACTGCTTTGCAGGAACAAAATGTGAGCGGCAAGTGGGAGTTCATATGCCAGCATGGGGAGCAGGAGTGTTTGCTCAACAAGGTGGAGGTGAGTGGCCACAGGGCATTGGAACCAGCTCGTCCTCTGCCTCGTAGACCTCCATTCAATTCCGCCACCACTCACCAAGTCGATAGTGAGCACCGGTGAGGCTTCCCAGAGGGCCCTGGGCTGCCCTGGGCCCCCCTCACGGCCTTGCCTGCCCTCACCACCCAGGCCTGCCTGCTGGACAAGCTGGAGAAGACTGCAGCCTTTCTAACCATTGTCTGCATGGAGGAAATGGAGGACATGGAAAAAGTCCTGAAGCCTGTGAGTGTGTCCCTTCATCCACACTGTTGGGGCAGGGGAGGCACTAGGGACCACAGCAGACCTGGGGTTCAAATCCTGACTCTGGATGCCACCTGCTATGTAACCACAGGACAGTGGCCTCCCCCCTCAAAGCCTCCATCCTTCAAAGGGACTCAGATAATGGATGTCTCCTGAGGGCATGGGTGTATCAGAGAGGACTTTCTGGAGGAGGGCCCTCTGAGCTGTGCTTAGAAGAATGGATAGGAGTTTGCAGGGACACAGATGAGGGGCCTCCCATGGCATAGGAAGATGATAGGGCAGGCCCGCCTACTTCCCCAGGGAAATGTGAACAGTAATTCCCAGGAGTGACCAGTCCCAATTGTTTATTCATTTATCAGATACTCTGGCTGTTTTGTTATGTATTTTTTCACTACAATAAAATTTTTAAAATGCCTGGACTGCTCAAGGGGCCTCACCTTGAGTCACCCCCAACTTCGTGGGATCAGAATGGGGCTAGGGAATACAGAGGAGGAGGGAGCACTTGAGGAGAGGGACCTTCAGGAGATGATGGAGAAGGAAGAGGAAGGATGTTCCTAGTGGAGGGAACAGCATGTACAGCAGCTCAGAGGAAAATCAGGGAGTGTGGTCTGGTGTTAGGCAGAAGGCAAAGGGAGTAGGGAGACACTCACTGTTTTGGGACATTGTTGCATGCTGTGGAGCCAACTGTCCCCTCTTCCCTTGTCTGAGGGGCCAGTAGGGGACTGTTGGGGAGATAACAAGGAGGAAGCTAAAGCAACACCCTGCTTACCCACCCTCCTGCACCCACAGTGCCTGCAGATTTATGCTCCGGAAGTGTCCCCGGACACCATAATGGAGTGCGCAATGGGGGACCGAGGCACACAGCTCATGCACATCAACGCCCAGCTGACAGATGCCCTGCAGCCACCCCACCAATACGTACCCTGGGTCGTCGTCAATGGGGTAAGAGCCCTGTAGCCCTCAGCTCAGTCCCCAGGTGGGGACTGCAGTCATGGAGGCATCATTTGGGCTGGGAGGCAGGGGCCAGGCTGGGGACCATTTGCAAGCCCTTTGGGGCCAGGACCAGGGTGCACAGTTTGGGGCAGGTGGGCCTGTGGCCCTGATCCCAGCCCATCTTGCTTTGTACAGAAGCCTATGGGCGAACATGATCAGCTCCTGAGCCTGGTTTGCCAGTTGTACCAGGTAAACTGCATGGGGAGCTGTAGGATTCAGCAGGTGGGGGGGGGGTGTCTCCTTCCGGAACTCACAGCTGTCCCTTCCAGGGCAAAAAGCCGGATGTCTGCCAGATTGGGGTCAGGTCCCAAAGGGAAGTCTGTTTCCAGTGACGACCGTGAGAGCCTGGCTGCCCATTTTTCTGATCCTCAACTCTCAGCACCTGGATGACTTCTTGCTCCTCTGAGAATGGTGCTAAAGTGAAACTACTTCAATAAACTGTTTTGGAGGTTGTGAGTCATTTGACAAGTCAGCAAATATCCCCCTGGGCCTTTGCAGTGCTGGGGCCCCAAGGACCCTCAATCCTGGGCCCAGTTTCTGAGAAGTCCTAGTCCAAGAGATGAAACATCCGACAGACATCCCTTAGGGTCAGGGATGAGCCAGAAAGAGGGGCTCAGGACTGGAGGAGTTCAGAAGGGGCAGTGAGGACTCTGCCTAGGGAAGAGAGGCGTTGGGGCTGGGGTTTCAAAGGGTGAATAGGAGTTCATCAGGCAGAAAATCAATTCAACAAACATCTATAACCACTCCTTTTATGCTGAACCCACACCAGGTAATATTAAGGCCCTTAAAACACTTCCTACCCCACATAGTCATGGCTGAGCCAGTGGATGGGAACTAGAGCTAGGGGATCTGAGGATAAGCAAGAGGCCCTTATCTGGGGAATGTTGAGCAATGTGTTCACTCAGGGAGAAAAGCAGGGCATTGCAGGCAAGAGGAACAGTGTGTACAAACGCAGGCAGACAGATAGCAGGTTTGAGTGGCTACCTAGTGGGCCAGCCGTAAAATCTGGGGCAGGGATGCCGGACCATGGCAACTGAGAGCAACAGGTGTTCATGAGGGAAAATGGTAAGATGTTACACCAGTTTAACAGAATAGAACTGCCTCATAAGGGTGTTTTTGGTATAAAACATTGAAATGTATTGGTCTCTTTTTGGGGGAATTTGATTATCACAACTGTATTACAACTGAGCCATTAATCTCACAGTCTTGTCAGCATTAGCTGGCTCCTTACTGCTGAAGAATCACTTGTTTCTATAGAGGTTCAAGGGAAGGGCCTCTAAGAAGTGTGCAGGTTCCTTTTGTGTATCTACAGAAGCTTTATTTACTGTTAACTTTTCCATCACTCACATACAATGCTTATCTTCTTAAGATTTGTAGTAACTGGTTATGCTTTTTTTTAATAATAGTTTTATTGCAATATACAATGCATACCATACAGTTCACTTATTTTAAAGTGTACAATTCAATGGTCTTTATTGAGGCATTTGTTTATGCATTCATTTGGAGAAACTCCATACGTAGGCTCTGGAGTCGGGTTGATTGTAATCTTTACAGAAGCCACCTGCCATGCCTGGATCTTCTGTGGTAATGCCGGGTGGGTTCAACAGGCGACCTTTGTTACTAGCTGAGTGCAGACCATCTGTGCCACCCAGACACCTTTGTGCTTTCTTTTTAGACTTGAAGTTTTTTTGGCTTGCTGGGTGGAATATATTCCTGGACCTCTGTCCTCTTATTCTTGGCCATTGTCCTTGATACCCATATGCAGCTGCTCAAGCCCCAGGTGACGCCATCTGAACACACAGGGTCCAGAAACGTCCCCACCTCATGTTGTTGTTGTTGTTGTTGTTATGTGCCATCGAGTCGGGCCCGACTCATAGCAACCCCTCCTTGGGTTTCCGAGGTGGTATCTCTAGGGAAGTAGATTGCCCAACTTTCCTTCCGAGGAGTGGCTGGTAGGTTTGAACCGCCAGCCTTCTGGTTAGCAGGCAAGTGC
>NW_006921723.1:2397199-2420650 GCF_000298275.1 Orycteropus afer afer
CTATGAGTCGAGTCCGACTCGACGGCACATAACAACAACATTCAGTCAGCTCTGACTCCTGACGACCCTCTGTACAACAGAATGAAACGTTGCCAGGTCCTATACCATCTGCATTAGGGGAAAAGTGACCCCAGGTTCAACAGAGACACTTTCATTGAGCTTTGGACAGGAAAAAAACAAAACAAAGACAATCCTCCAGGATGAGGGATGCCATCAGCATGTACACAGTACAGAAAGCCAAATGGAGTCCACGGGGTTGTGGCCATGGGGCTAATTAGATATGATTGAAAACAAAAGGAATCATCACAAAATCCTGATTGGTGGCATATCTAATCATCACTGCTGCAGGCAGGACTACAGAAGCAGGAAAAGGACCATGATTGGGATATGTGCATAATTGAAGACAGAAAAGTGTCCAGGTCTGGTCCTGGGCCTTACTACCTGGCTAGTGATACCACCTCGGAAACCGCCTCATCAGATACCGCCTCACAAGGGTCGCTATGAGTCGGTCCGACTCGAAGGCACAAAACAACGACAACCTGGGACCTGACCCCAATCTGGCAGACATCTGGCTTCTTGCCCTGGAGGGGACAGCCATGAGTTCCGGAAGGAAGATTGGGGATCTACTTCCGTAGTAGTAGTGTTACTGTTATGTGCTGGGGAGTTGGACCTGACTCATAGCGACCCCTCCTCAGGTTTCCAAGGCGGTATCACTGCGGAAGTAGATTGCCCAGCCTCCCAGCCTTCCCGGTAGTGATACCACCTCGGAAACCCAAGGGGGACGTCACTGTGAGTTGGATCCAACTCCTGACTCCACTGCAGTGAGTTTGATTTGGGTTTTAACCCTAATTTAAATTAGATAAGGACACACCCTGGCAAGTTCCCCAGTTCTTTGTGTCAACATAATCTACTTTCAACCACACTCTCCCTGAGGGCAACTGCTCCTCCCCAGGTTTGTCCTGGAACTTGTCTAGGCATCTGAACTTATGTCAAGATTCCAAACGGAGTTAGGGCTCCCACTGTAGCTTCCACCAGCCACGTGCTTTAGAATTTAAGCCCTAATACTCATCATGACCATTGCTTTGCCCGAGTCCATTGTTGTAGCTGCTGTGTATTGTGGGTGCCTTCCATCTAGGGGTTCATCTCCCAGCACCATATCTGAGAATGTTCTGTTGTGATCCACATGGTTTTCATCACCTGATTTTCAGTAGATTGCTAGGCCTTGCCTTCTAATCTTACTCTGGAAGCTCTGCTGACACCTATATCCTGTGGGTGACCCTGCTGGTATTTGACATACCAGTGGACCACAGTATGACAGGCTGACAGATGGGTAGTAGAAGGTCAAAACTAGGTTCTTGAAAGTGGCTGATCGAATCATATATATTTATACTCCCCTCTGCAGAGGATGGAGTTTAATTCTGCCACCACCACAACCACCTTGAGGGTGGACTGGACTTAGTGCCTGGGTTCCAAAGACTGAAGTAGAGAAAGGGAAGGAAAAAGAAAAAATAACTTGGCCACGGAGACATCTGGCAGATACCACCTTACCCAAGTGGCCAACATTGGTGTCACCCAGGATAAGTCATGTGGATACCAGGTGACCACTGATCTGATGCAATGAGGGCCCCATCCCTGTGGGATTCTTCCCCGAAACCCATAACCCCAGTTTAATCACAAGACAACATCAGACAAACCCAAATGGAAGAATTTTTTTCAAAATCCTTGTCCAAAAGTCTTCAAAAAGTCATAGAAAACAAGGAAAGGCTGAGAAACTCAAAAAACTAAAACTAAGGAGATAACACAATGCATTGCTGTCAAGTCAGATGCGACTCATAGTGACCCCTCCCTGGGTTTACAAGGCAGTATTACTATGGAAGTAGATTCCTCAACCTTCCTTCTGGGGAGTGGCTGGTGGGTTTGAACCGCCAGGCTTCTGGTTAGCAGTCAAATGCCTTAGGCATTAATCCACCAGAGCTCCTAAAACTAAGGAGATAGGTTTACTAAATGCAATGTGGGATCCTGGCTAAGTTAACATTTTTTAAGTAACAACTGAAATTATGACTGATATCACTGCTGTGGTTAACATCAGGCAAAGCACCCCCAGAACTCTCACATAGAAACATGGGTGGATCTGCCTTTTAATTAACTCAAGCCAACTGATTAGGGACTTAAATTACATCTGTAAAACCCTTTCTGGTATATAATGCAGTATCATATTTACACCACAAAGAACAGACAGATGAAGGATATTGAATGTGCAAATCAAGGCAAAAAAAAAAAAAATTGGGAGGGGATATCCCTCCATGGGGCAGAATTCATTCCCATGTCTATAGGCAAGAATTATTTTTTTTACTGTTACTGGTTATTTATAACTACAGAGTTTGTAAAACAGCTCCTATACAATCAGAATCAGGGAACCAAAACCAAACCAAACCCTTTGCTGTCAAGTCGATTTCAACCCATGGCAACCCGATAGGGCCAGAGAACTGCCTAGGATTTTCAAGGCTGTAATCTTTAGGGAAGCAAACTGCCACCTCTTTCTCCCCAGAGCGGCTGATGGGTTTAAACTGCCAACCTTTCCGTTAGCAGCTGAGCGCTTACCCACTGTGCCATCAGGGCTCCTATCAGGGAACAGCAAGTGTGGTTTGTAAAGGGCAAGACAGTAAATTGTTTCATCTGTGTAGGCCATACTGACTGTAGCATACAAAATAGATATAAAGAAACAAGTGAGCATAGTTCTGTTCCAATAAAGTTTTATTTGTCAACACCTAAATGTGAATTTTATATAGTGGTCACTTGTCACAAAATATTTTTTTACCATTTAAAAATGAAAAAAAAGAAAAATCTAACATGCAGACCTCACAAAAACAGGCTTTGCCCTGATTTGGTCCGTGAGCTGTAGTCTGCAACTCCTTCCAGAGTCTTCTACTGGAACATTTTCCCTACATGAATGTAAGAGATGAATGAGGATGTAAGAGTTCCTGCAGCATCAAAAAAAAAAAAAAAAAAAAAAACCCATTGCCATCGAGTGGATTCCGATTCATAACAACCCCCACTGGGTTTCCAAGACTAAATCCTTACAGAACTAGATTGCCTCATCTTCCTCCCGTGGAGCAGCTGGTGGGTTTGAACTGCTGACCTTTTTGTTAGCAGCCAAATGCCTTACCCAATATGCCACCAGAGCTCCATGCAGCATCATAAAGCTGCTGTGAAATGAGTTAATACATGTAATGGTGCCTAATGTTCTAATTATTCTTTCATTAGACCTTAAATTCTAAAGCATGTGGGCTGTGGGAGGTTGCAACCTACAGCAGGAGCCCTGATTGCATTTTGAGTCTTGACACAAGTTCAGAGGCATTTGGATTTTTTATGTTAATTCTTCAATGCTTGGTGACCTTTAAACCAGCAACTGTAGCTATGCTAAAGTTAGTCTGGGACAGCCCAGAGAGGGCGGTTTGCTCTCAGGCTTACACAAAGAACTAGGGAAACTGCCTGAGCCTCTCCTTTATGATTTCTCAGAAAACAACCACATGGTATGGCACAATGGTTAAAGCATTCAGCTGGTAACCAAAAGGTCGGTGGAGAGCTTCTCCATGGGAGAAAGGTGAGGCAGTCTGCTTCTGTAAAGATTTAAAGCCTTGGAAACCCTATAGGACAGTTCTAATCTGTACTATAGTGTCTCTACCAGTCAGAATCGATGGCAGTGGGTTTGGTCTTTATTTAATTTAAAGTTGGGGTCCTGGTGACTATGACTCAGGGCCGCATGATCATGAGTCATCCTCCAACCACAGCATGGAAAACCCCAAAACCAATTTGTAACCTTTTTCAACCTGCAGTCATGGCCCTTCCTCTTCCTCCTATAGTTCTACCGGCAAGTGATGGATTGACCTGCCACCAATCTTGATCTTGCGATGATGTCCTTTGTTTTCTATGTTGCTGTTGTTGGTTGGCACCTTTGAGTTGGTTTGGGTTCATAGCAACCGCATGTACAAAACACTGGCCGGTCCTGCGCCATCCTCACAATTGCTGCTATGCTTGAACCCATCCCTGAAGCAGCTCTGTCAATCCATCTCCTTGAGGGTCTTCCTCTTTTTTGCGGACCCTCTACCAAGCACAATATCCTTCTGATAACATGACCAAATTACAAGAGATGAAGTCTGGCCATTCTCGCTTTCTAAGGAGCACTCTGGCTGCACTTTTCTGTCATATATATGAAAACCATAGCTCTGATTCAGTGGACTCCACCGGCTTCTGTACTGCATGTAGACGATTTCCTTCAGCCAGTTCTATTTTGTTCTATTTAAGGCTTAATAAAAGGGTCTCTATGTTTGAATCTGGCATCTTTTTCCCCTAGCACATTCTGGAACTTAAGTCAGAAGCCCAGCTGAGGTCAGCATTGAGGTCAACGTCTGGACTAGGGCAGATTTGGATTGACGCGCTTCAGAACTGAAGCTTCCATCCCCCATTCCCGTTAGTTTTGCGCAATTAGACTCCCGCTCAAGTAGCTATCGTGGTCTCCGGCTGAACCCTTTCAGATTCCAGAAGAATCTGAAGGGTAACTGGCTAGGAGAACGCAGTAATTGTCTAAACTCGGCCATCACAACGCGGGGGGCGAAAGATTTGACAGATTACTTTCTTCGATTAGCCAGCGTAGGGCTGCAAAATGTGGCGACGGTTCCCATAGGCTGGCCAAGGAAGGGGCGGGAAAACGAGCCTTAACTCCAGCAATTGGCATGCGAAGTATGGCACCATGCTTCTTTACGATTGGTCCTAGGGTGCGGGAAGGCGGAGTACGGCTTCGTAAGCGATTGGCCCCGGGATGGCATGCCTGTTGCTTATTGGCCAATATATGGCTCGGGGCGAGGAAAGTGTAGTCGGAGGCTGCCGTCTATTGGTCAGCATTGCTTGGGGCGGGGCATGCGGACGGTAAAGACAGTCTGCGATAGGCAGCTTGGCACGGAGCAGGTATTCCGGTACAGTAGTGGCTCACGATTGGCTGACGCGGCACAGCTTGCCGGTTTCTGGGTCTGGCGCGGCTATGGCGCCCGGTGGCTGGCGCTGGATGCGCGGCTTATTGGCGGTGGGGAAGCCCCTGTTCCAGGGCCGGGCGCTGCTCCTCACTAACACACTGGGCTGCGGCGCGTTAATGGCTGCCGGGGACGGCGCGCGCCAGTCCTGGGAGGTCCGCGCTAGGCCAGGCCAGAGGTTCGACCCACGGCGCTCTGGTGAGCAGGCGGGCCTCCTGGCCCTTGACCCCCTGGGGCCTCTGACTTCGACTTCATATTCGGAGAACCCCGCACTGCATCCGCTGGCCGTGATTCCTCACATTTGATCTCAGTCTCACGCCGGACCCTTGACCTCCATGTGCACCTTGGGCCCTGATAGCCCCTCCCCAGCCTCTGCTCTGCCTACCCCAAGGATCTCCATCCCCTCGCACCACTGGGATCCTCGTTCTCTCCCATCCCCGCAGTCTCCTCCCCTCCAGGTTTCCATGCCCTTCCATTCCCGGGGTCTCCGTCCCACCCATCCCCAGCGTCCCAGTTCCTTCCAATTCCCAGGGACTTCATCCACTCCCACCCCCGGGATCCTCATCCCCTCTTCTCCCCGGAATCCCTCCCCACCCCCAAGGTCCTCGTTCTCCGCCAGCCCCCGGGTTCTACTTCTCTCTTCTCGGCATTTCCTTCCTTTCCACCTCTGGAATCTCCTCCTATCTCTGGGGTCCTCATCCCCTTCCACCCCCGGGGTCTCCTCCCATTCCATAGTCTACATTCCTTCCCATTCACAGGGTCTTCATACCTTTCCATTCCCAGGGTTTCCATGCCTTTCCATTCCCTTGTCTCCATTTCCACTCATAGCGAATCATGGTCCTTGCACTTGCACGGCCCAATCCACCCCACCCCACCCCCGTGCGCAGGCCTCTCATGCACCAGCCCGACGTTTTGTGGGAGGTGCTTTGGACCCAGCCAGCCTGGCATCCTGCCCTGGCCCTGCACTCTGCAACCCACTATGCCTCGGTTTCCTCTGAAAAGCACACCAGTGATAGAACCCATTCGCAGCGGGTGGGGTCAGGATGGAGCGGGAAGACACAGAACACCTGGAACAGGCCTGGTGGGCTCTCCTGTTTTGGGGCTGAGGAACTGAGGCTCCAGGAGAGTCTGAATTGGAGGATCTGCTGGTCCTGACGCATGGACTCTTGCCCTCTTCCCCTTCAGCGAGCATGTTTGCCATGGGCTGCAGCATGGGGCCCTTCCTGCACTACTGGTACCTCTGGCTTGACCACCTGCTCCCTGCCTCTGGCCTCCGCAGCCTCCCAACCATCCTCAGGAAGGTCCTGGTAGACCAGCTGGTGGCCTCACCCATGCTAGGTGTCTGGTACTTCTTAGGTAAGGAGCTCCGTGTCTGAGTTATCTAGGGCTGCAACCGCACAAACACCACAAATGGGGGACTGTAAAGAACAGATTTATTTTCTCTCAGTTCGGGAGGCTGGAAGGTGAAAGTCAGGGTATGGCTCTAGGAGAGGGCTTTCCTTATTTATTTCAGCTCCTTGTTACTTGCCGTCCAGTCCATTCTGACACATGGTGACCCTACATGTGCCAAGTAGACTGCTCCATAGGGTTTTCAAGGCTGCGACCTTTTCAGAAGCAGATGGCCAGGCCTTTCAGCTAGGAATCCAGTCCTTAACAGTGTGTGCCACTCTAATAGCTGCTGGCAATCCTGGGTAATCCTGGGCTTGTAGTTGGTCCTCCTTGTGTGTGTTTCTGTGTCTCTTCTGCTCTTTGAACTCAGAAGTGGTCAGATTTAGGACCCGTCCTATACTGGTATGACCTAATTAACGTAACAGAAGAAAACCCTATGTCCAAACAGGATCATGTTCACAGGTACAAGGGCCAGGACTTCAGTATATATTTCTTGGGGACACAGTTCAGTCCAATACACCCTGTGAGCCTTGACTTTGTCCCTCATCGGCTGGGAGGAGCAGAGCCGGCTTTGTGTTAAGAAGGATACCAAGGTGTTCTTCTGATGAGCTTCCTGTGTGTGTGGCCCTGGACTGGGGAGTTGGTCACAGTGGTGACTGGACAGATCTGGTCTGGGCCTCAGGGAACCAGGAGGACTGTGAGTGTAGGACAGTGAGGACAGCATTGGTTGGTGCTGTTCTCTGAGAGGAGCCCAGGAGGACTTCCCACAGGAGGGGACACTCAGCAGAGACTTGGAGGGCTTGGTCAGGCAGGGTAAGCAGTTCATGCAAAGGCCCTGACACCTGATGGAAAGGACAAAGGCTGGGGTGGGGGCACTACGGGTAGGTGGAGGAGCCAGAGTGGCTCTAGTGGAGGAGGGGCCCCCAGCTCTGTAGCCCCAGCCTCCAGGTTGTTGGATCATTCCTCACCCCTGGCCCCTCCCCACAACACCATGCCCCTTGGCTTCATTTCAGCAGCTGGTCTCACTAACCAGCCCAGACCAGCCCAGCCCAGACTCACTGCCTTCTAGTCAGATCCAACTCACAGCGACCCCTCCTTCGGTATCATTAGGGAAGTAGATTGCCCAATCTTCCTTCTGAGGAGTGGCTGGTGGGTTTGAACTGCCAGCCTCCTGGTTAGCAGTCAAATGCGCTCCCACTAGGGCCTGTTAATGTCTTGCTCCTCCTCCCTGAGACACTCTCCGTGGGGTCCCTTGGGCGTCACTTCCCCTGCCCACCTCTTCCACCATCGCCCTCCCTGGCCTTTGACACACATTTCCTGGTTTCCTTCCTAGGACTAGGCTGGCTGGAAGGCCAGACGCTGGATGAGAGCTGCCAGGAACTTCGAGACAAGTTCTGGGAATTCTACAAGGTGGGGTAACCTGTCAGGCCCCACCCACCCTTTATGTGACAAGCCTCACTACCCAGACTTGGCTCTGACCCTTACCCTGCCCCCTCCTGGCTCCACCCATAAGTTGCCCCGCCCTTCACCACCCACCTCTCCCTGGCAGGCTGACTGGTGCGTTTGGCCCCCTGCGCAGCTGGTGAACTTCCTCTTCGTGCCCTCCCATTTCCGGGTCACCTACATCAACGGTGTGACCCTAGGCTGGGACACGTACCTCTCCTACCTGAAGTACCGGGTGAGCATGTGAGCAGGCCAAGCCCCCGAGTCCTGGCCCAGCGCCCTCCTGTGTGGTAGGTTCATTCCCACCAGTGTGATGTCGATGCGACTTCGGCCAGGTGCCTGTGGCAGCTGTGGAGCAGGGCTGACTCCAGATGGAGGACAGGTGCACGGTGCTCCATGAGGCTGCCAGGAGCGATAAAGCAGGCGTGGTGCGATGACCGGCACTCCTACACGGACAGCTTCCAGCCCTGGTGTCCCGACTCTGGCCCCGGACACCCATGCTCACTGAGCGGCCAGCGGGACACCATCAGAGGTCAACACTGATCCCCAGCTGAATGTCGCTCTGGTGGGACGGGACTAGCCCCCTGGGAAGGCCAGCCCTACTCCCACTGCTGGGCCTGTGCGGGGCTGCTGTTGCCAGGCCTGTGTCTCCTTGTGGAACCAACCACAACTATGGATAGTCATGCCCCAGCTCTTCTCTCCAGGAGCCTCTTGACTGGGATGCTCCACTCCTGAGCATCAGCCCTTCCACACTGTGGGGGGGCCCATTTCAAGCAGGCCGCTGGCCTCAGGTCTCCCTCAGGCCCTGGGACCAAGGCAGGTCATCCCCTGTCTCCTCAGAGCAGGGCCTGGCCTGCAGCTAGACTCGGGGTCCCCTCAGCTATCATCTTTGATCAACGACCAGAAATACCATTAAATTCTCTCTGAATTTGGAACTCTCCTGGCCCACCCCACCCAGCCAGGGTGTGGTGGGTGCGCACCAGGACACTGCTTGTCCATTCCACTTTATTGGGTTGTGTGTGATGGTTCTCATGACATCTCTTGGAGGGTCTGGGGGAGCATTTTTGACACTCATGACTTCAGAACACGTCTGGTGGGGGGGGGGTCCCAGGATGGTGAACACCTGCAGCAGCCCCCTTGGGGAAGAGGAGGTGGAGGTGGGTTGCTGGGCACTGACCCCCGTGGTCCGCACTGAGACCCTCATGGTGATCTCCACCACGTCCGAGCCGGGGGCTAGTGAGGCTGCACCGCCCCCACCACCAATCAGCTTGTCCTGGGGTGTCATCAGGCCCTTCGTCACAGCTGACAACTGTTAATGGAGGTGAATTTAAAAAAAAGTGGGGTCTAGAGAGAAGGGTAGGCAGTAGGTTCGTGGGGCCACAACATGGCAGAGCAGGGAGGGGACAAGGTGTATATACAGGGTGTGTGGGGCCACTGGGCAGGGCCGCAGGGGAGGCCAGGTGAGAGCCTGAGCCCCCCAGGACATCTCCGGTAAATAAATAAATAGCTAGGATAATAAATAAATAGAGGGCTGGGTCTCACACCTGTGGCCTGTGGGGGCTGGGGGTGAGGGGTTGGGGCCAGGGAGGGGACCCAGAGGCTCTCAGCAGGCGCAGTCCTGGTGCGGGGAGGCCTGCTGGTCCGTGAGCTGTGGGCCCTGCTTGGCACCCGTGACCGCGGGGTCAGCCGTGTCTAGTGACTCAGACATCTTCTCACAAATGACGTCCACCAGGCGCTCAAAGGTCTGCTTCACATTGATGTTGTCCTTGGCGCTTGCCTCAAAGAATTCAAACCCTGGTGGGGTTGGGGAAGAAAGGAGTGAAGACCCTGGGAGAGGGCCTCAGCCCCCCACTGCCAGAGAATGGGGTCGAAGGAAGAGAAGGGAGGGACCTGGATAGTCACAGGGCCAACTAGGGCATTAAAGGCACTGACAAGTCCTGCATGCAAGAAACACTTGGCTGGGTCCACCCTGAGTCTCCCCTAATTCTTTCTTCCCCAAACTCATCCCCTCCTCTGCTGGAGTGGCCAGCCTGACCTGTATTCTTCCAATGACTATGTTCCAGAAAGATTACGACCTTTCCCACCTCTGTGCCTTTGCTCAGGCTCTTTCTTCTGCCTGAAAAGCCCTTCCTTTAAGCATCAGATCCAAAGCCCTCCTCCAGGAAGCCTTACTTATGCCCAGGCAGAACCTGGCTTCCTCTAAGGGCTCCTCCAGCCTGGGCTCTTCCATCCCAGCCTCACCCCCACAAGCTGGAGGCTTCTCAGGGGCCCAGTAACACCTAGGATGAAGCTGGGCAGTAAAAGTATCAGAATACTTGGTGACTTTCTGCACAGTGAACCACAAATGCATCAAAACCCACCCCAAATGTCTCCTTAATCAAGACCAAAAAAAATTAAAAAACAAAACAACTCACTGCCATCCAGTCGATTCCAACTCATAGCAACCCCCATTGGGTTTCCAAGGTGGTAAATCTTTATGGAAGTAGATTGCCCCATCTTCCTTCCACGGAGTGGCTGGTGGGTTTGAACCGCCAACCTTCTGGTTAGCAGTCACCAGTTTGCTTAAATTGTGAATTGCCTGGATTCTGATCGAGGCCCTTTTAGGACTTTGCTGTGGGACGCTGTGCATGTCCTTTCCCCTCCAGGGCCTTAGTGTCCTGCTCCTGGCTTTGTATGTCTCCAGCCCTGCAAGGCACTCACCGAGGTGGTCAGCCAGCTGCCGGCCACGCTCTGATGACACCACTCGTTCGTCCTCCATGTCACACTTGTTCCCCACCAGCAGCACCTGTGCATTGTCCCACGAATAGGTCTTGATCTGGGTCGACCTGGAGGAGGCAGCAACAGAGGCAGACTAGGGTCTTGGAGCATCTGAGCCCCCACACATCAGCTCAGAGCAGTCCCCTTGTCCTAGGGAAAAGACCCTTGAGGCTCACCTGGTTGGTCCCACTGCTGCCCCCACATTCTCCTTCCATCTCCCTGTTTGTTGCTCACCCTACTCTAGCCACCAAAAAACCCCCAGTGCCATGAAGTCAATTCTAGCTTATAACAACCCCATATGTTACAGAATAAAACTGCTCCATGGGGCTTTCTTGGCTGTAATCTTTATGGAAACAGACTGCCAGGCCTTTCTTCCATGGTGCCGTTGGGTGGGTTTGATCCGCCAACCTTTAAGTATGCCATGACTAAAAACTGCTTGCACTACCCGGGGACCTTAAACCCATTACTGCCAAGTCGATTCCAACTGACAGAGACCCTATAGGACATAGTAGAACTGCCCCATAGGGTTTCCAAGGCTCTATTGCAGTCTTCACATCTTTCTCCTACAGAGTGGCTGGTGGGTTCAAACTGCAACCTTTCCGTTAGCAGCTGAGTGCTTAACTACTGTGCCACCCCCAGTGCTCCTTCCAGGGACCTTATTGTCCCAGTATTCTTTGAGCATGCCAGGTGTGGCCCCACTTTACAGCCTGTGTCCTGGCTGCTGTCCCCTCTGCCAAGAATATTCTCCTTATCCATCACTACTGCCTCATCCCCCAAGAGTCGCTCCTGGGACCCCCAGTCTCCTGCACCCCCAAGAGTGAGGCCTCTCCTCATCCAGTCTTCCCTCCCTCTGGGTCTTGTTCCCATGGTTCCCTGCTCTTGGAGCCCTCCCCAACCTTTCCAGGCCCCCATCCTACAGAGGGAATCATTACACCCTCCCTAGCAAATACAGAAATTTTTTAAATTACCATGATTTCTGGACAGAAAATCTACAGGTTTATAACCTTTAACCTATGCAAATTATCCTTATAGTTCTCCACACTCCTAGATTTTTGTTCTGTTTGTTTACAGTTTCATTTTTCCATATGAAATCATTTTTTCCCATTATTCTGAGCTGGCATCACACTGTTTTAAAGATTATAGATTGCCAGCAGGTTTGGAAACCCAATATTGTCATTGTTTATATACCTCCCTCATTTTTGCCTGTGCCCTGGGCCATGTGCCAAACCTGGCTTGGGGCACAGTCTGAAAGGGGGTGGTACCAGAGCTCACCAGTCCTGCACGGCATTGAAGGACTCCTCGTTGGTGATGTCATACATGAGAATAAAGCCCATGGCACCCCGGTAGTATGCTGTGGTGATGGTCCGGTACCGCTCCTGTCCTGCTGTGTCCTGGAGAGGAAGAGACAGAGGGTCAGATAAAACCCACACATAACCCCCTTGAAAGGAAAATGAGCTCTGAGATCATCCAGTCCAGACGCCTCAAGGCACAGAGAAGGGTAAGGGCTTGGCCAGGAGCACAGTGGGTCAGTGAGAGACCAGAAAACTAGTACAGAGTCACATGACCTGCAGAAGCTACTCAACAAATGTCCCTCTTCATTCAGCTGTGTGCCTTGTCCTGTGCTGGATGCTAGAGACAAAAATCCCCATCCCTGTGGAGCTGAGAGCCCGGTGTGGTAAACAGATAGTAAACACATAAAAGAAAGACATTATATCTTATGTGGGAGGGTAACAAAACAAGGGCTGAGGTGAAATGAAAGCCAGAGAAGGGTAGGAATGTTAGGGGGAGCACAGTTTAAAAGCCCGAAGGAGGTAAGGGAGGAGCCATGTAGGTACCAGGGGGAAGAGGACCCTAGCGGAAGAGCAGAGCCTGTGCCAAGGCCCTGAGGTAGCACCATGCCTTTGCATTTGAGGAAGAGGGAGGAAGAGGTGAAGGAGGAGGAGGTAGGGGTGGCTGGGCAGAGGCTTAGGCCAAGGGACTTGTTGCCATCAAGTTAATTCTACCATGACAACCCCAGGTGTTATAAAGTAGAGCTACTCCAAAGTTTTTTTTTGTTGTTGATTTTTTTTTTTAACTTATTACTGTTTGGGTGAAATTTTTCCAGAGGGTTTTCTTGGCTGTAATCGTCACAGAAGCAGATCTCCAGGCCTTCCACAGTGCTCCTAGGTGAGTCTGAACTACTAACCTTTAGGTTAGCCAATCACAAACCTCTTGCACCACTCAAAAGGAGGGTGTGGGTTTTACCCTGAGCAAAGTCTCTGGCACTACCAGCACAAGGAAGGATGATTCTGATTTAGGATTTACAGCCTCCTCTGGCCTTCATAAGGAGCTCTGGTGGCGTAGTGGGTAAGACATTTGGCTGCTAACCAGAGGGTCAGTGGTTCAAACCCACCAGCTGCTCTGGGGGAGGAAGATGAGGCAAACCACTTCCATGAAGATTTACAGCCTTAGAAACCCAATGGGGGTTGCTCTGAGTTAGAATCCACTCAATGGCAGTGGATGGATTTGGTTTGGTTTTCTGGTCTTCATGAGGGGAGGAGGAAGGAAGAAAGAGCCTAGGAGAACCTGGGGGAATCACCTGCACCTGTCCCAGGGAGTGATGAGGGGCTGGGGTGCTCTCTCCTGAATCTCCAACCCCTAGGACACAGCAGTCGCCTGATAAATGGCCAGTGTGTGAATGAATTAATTCAGCCTGGAGAGCTAGGGCTGTGTTTTGGGGCGTGGACAGGAACGCAGCTGCCTAGCCACCCCAGACGCACCCAGATCTGTAGCTTGATCCTCTTGTCGTTGCGGTAGATGGTCTTGACCTTGAAGTCAATGCCCACGGTGCTGACAAAGGCAGGCGTGAAAGAGTCGTCAGCATAGCGGAACAGGAAGGACGTCTTGCCCACGCTGCTGTTGCCGATGATGAGGATCTTGAACATGTAGTCAAAGTTCTGGTCTGAGGATTCCTTCTGCCCATAACGCGAGTCTGTGGCAGACGCCATCTGGGGGTGTGGAGTGGAGGCAAGCATAAAGGGTGCTCCCTCCAGCCCTTAAGGTTGAGCCCAGGATGGAGAGAGCCCCAGAGAGGAACAGGCATGGAGAGAACACCCTCATCCCATTACGATCCCCAGCACTAGCGGCAGTGCCCAAGGTTCAGAGCAGCTCATGACCTTGAAAGGCAGGAGGTTCCAGAGGAAGAGCTCAGAGAAACACACAGGGACAGGGGTCACCCTGCAGCCCCCTCCAACAGACCTGTGCCCCAGGTCCCGCTGTAACCCTAAACCAAGCCGCTGCGACTCAAGGTGTGACTGCGGCTGGCCCCGCCCCCATCAATCATTCAGGGCCCTCAGAGAGGAGCTGCGCGGCGCACGTGCACACGCGAGTACACGTACACCACCGCAGGGACGCGTCTGCAACCCCTTCCTCCAACCCCCATGTGTGGAGTGCAAAGGCTGAGGCAGCTGTATCACGTGATGGGGGCGGGGCGTCACACACTCACGTGCACACAGCTGGACATACGCACAACAGCAGAGGTGTGCAAACACTCAGGTGCACAAGACGCAGCTGCAGGCACCAGTCTGCAGATCAACTCGAATATATATGTGCAAACCCACTCGAGCAAACGACGCCCCTCACTCCGGTAGGAATGTACACGTCACCCCGTGTGATACGGGACACGCAGCCCCGTGTGACATGGCCATGCACGCACACGCACAGTGCATGCACGCGTCTCCCTCCACACGCGTACTGCACGAACGCACTTGACCCCAGACCCCCACAGGGACACAGGAGCATACCCAGGTACACACACAAGGGGACACAGTCCCACCGGCACAGGCAGGGCGCACACGCGTGTACACACCACGCGCACGCGCACGCAGAGCTTCTCGCGCGCACACCTCCCGCGCGGCACCCGCCTCCCCTCCCCCTCCGCCGCAGAGCTGGGGGGGCAGGTGAAGATCACACGTCGGGGTGCCCAGCCCCATCCTCTCCCCAGGCCTAGACTGAAGCATCCGTCCCCTTTTAAGCTCCTCCAACCTCGACCCCCATCCCGCCGGCTCATCAGTCAAATGAAGGTTACGCAGGTGTGCAGAGCAGGAAGGAGTGCACAGGGCCGTCCGGGAGCTCACCTTGCCCTGCACCGATACGGTGGCAACTCTAGCAGCGGCGACTTTTTTGGCTGCGGCGGACGGTGTCCCCCGTGCGCTGATGTGGGGCTGCGCGGCAGCGGCGGTCGCGGCGTCTCAGGCCCCTGCAGTCCGCGGTGACGTCCTGCAAAGAGTGGGGCGGGGCCTTGCATGCAGATACGGCCCTGACACCACCCAGGGGCGGGGCCGCGCATGGAGATCCGGCCCGCTGTGACGCACACAGAGACAGGAGGGGCGGAGCTCCGACTCAGATTGACACGTGGATGGGACGGGCCCCAGGATTTCCACCCAATAGTGTGCGGGGGCGGGGTTCAAGGGGCGATGCAAGCAGGCAAAAGGCTCCTGCGGACTCCGTCTCTTGTCAATACCAAGGAGGCGGGGCTGATTGGCGCTCTCTCACGGGCTTATGCAATTGAGCGACGAACTTTTGACCAATAAGAGAGCGCCGCCTCCCTCCTACTGTCCAATAGAGGCTTCTGGGCGGTTGAAGGCCTGAGCGTGTAAGGCCTTTGCGGAACCCTGGCATTAACCCAGCTGCCCCTTCTCTGCCCGCGCCCACCTGGGCTGCTGGAGCCCCGCTACCCCCGCCCTACCAGGAGCTCTGCGACCTCTTGTTAAACTCCCGTACTCCCAATTTCAGAAAAGAGGAGCTAGGGCCCGAGAGATAACTCTGTGCCTCCTCCAATTTATGAAGTTCAAAATAAATACAGAAGAAGAAATACGGGAAATAAATGTCAGTTCCTCAGTATAAAACCCCAAATGGGGAGGGACTTGTAGCGGGTCCACCTTTCACCGTTTCTGAGGCTAGAAAGAAGAAAAAATAGAGGTTACGAGAGCCACCCCCCCATCCCCGGGGACAAAACAAAGAGGCTTTGGGTGCTTCGAGAATCACCCTCATCCCTGCTCCCCATTACTGAGGAAAAAAATTTCAAGAAAAGTGGTAACAGGGGCAGTAAAACGGCCTGTCCCTTAAACCTCCAGAGCCTGAGATATAAGACCGGGAAAAGAGGGGAGAGGGTGAGCAAGGCCTCCAGTCCTACATTCCTCTGGTTAAAAGACCCAACAATAAAGACAAGGAGGCTGTGAGAAACGGAAAACCTCCTCCCTGGCTTCCTGGTTCACGTTTTTGTTGTTGTTGTTTGTTTGTTTTTTAAACAGGACTAGGAGAGACCCTCCCCGCTTCATCCTGGAGAAACAAGAGCAGAGAAATGAGACTTTAACGGCTAAGATGCTCCACCAATGAAGCTCAATCATCCCCCGAAATCTTGACAAAAACGTCAGTTTTGGGGAAAGGGAGCCTGAGACGCTGGCCTCCATTCTGAGTCTCTAATTCGGGCCCTCTACCCAACAGGGGAAGAATGACCCCGCGAGTGTCCTGATCTGATCCCCTATTCCCCCTCAGGAGGGGGGAGGGGGGCTCGTCCTGTTTCTAAAAATCTCCGCAGCTGCAGAGACGCTGAGAGACCAGAATAACTACACTTTGCGGGGCTGGGCTCCTCGAGTGCTGTTCCTCCTGCCCTGGAAGTGCCGGGACGTCCCCCTACCCCATCCTCACTGAATTTGGGAAAACTTTTCCCCCCAGGTTCACATTTCAGCCCCTTCCCCCATTCGGGGATGGTGAAACTTCCTCTCACAAACTTTCCTCATGTTATCAGAAGTGTCCAGTTGAAGGACACCGTGCTCGGTAAAGTAGGGCTCAATGCAAAAGAAGAAACTCTAAGAGATGGATTGACACAGTGGCTGCAACAATTGGGCTCGAACAGCAATGGTTGCGAGGATGGCGCAGGGCCCGCAGGGTTTCCTTCTGTTGTACACAGTGTGGCTATGAATGGGAACCCATTCCACTGGCATCTAACAACAGCCCCCATTCAAACCATAAACATATCACAAACAGACTGCGGAGAACTGAAAGGATTCAGAAAAACATAAAAACAGACCCAGCCTCATTCTCTCCCTCTTCTCCCCTACCTGAAACCAAAGATCAAATACTTGCCTTTGGGTGGGGCTCCATACACCATGACCCCACTTGCACCCCGTAGCAGGGAACGTGGGCAGCCAGCCTGGAGGCCACTTGGCTCCCCTAAACAGAGACAGCAGGCTGCTTTAGGTTTTTCCATTGATTGGTGCTCAGAAATACCCTCTGGTTTTATTGTGGGATGTAGTCGCCCAGAATTTGCACCAGCTTCTAACATCCCACCCAGCAGCAGCTCAGAAGAAAGGCCTGGTGATCCACTTCCATGATGATGACAGGCAAGAAGCTCTATGGAGCACACTTCTACTCTGCGCGCATCAGAATTGACTTGCTTTTTGTTTTTTGGTTTCTGCACTGACGATCTTTTATTTTAAAATAAAAAGAAAGCAAGGCCTGAGGCTCTGGAACTAGGGATGGTTGAGTTGGAGGAGGGGTGTCCTCTGTGTGACAGAAAGCAGAGCTGGAGTGGGAGAAAGAGCTGGGCCTCCGGGTCCCAAACCCTCCTAGGTTCTGCTCTAAATCAAACCAAACCAAACCCACTACCATTGTGTCGATCCAGACTCACAGTGACCCTCTAAGATAGAGAAGAACCGTCCCGTAGAGTTTTCAAGGCTGTAATCTTTAGGGAAGCAGATTGCCTCATCTTTCTCCCATGGAGCAGCTGGTGGGTTTGAACCACCAACGTTTTGGTTAACAGCCCAATGCTTTAGCCACAGCATCACCAGAGCTCCTTAGGCCCTGACCTGTTGTTGTTGTTGTTAGGTGCCGTTGAGTTGTCTCCGACTCATAGCCACCCTATACAGGGCAGAATGAAACACTGCCTGGTCCTGTGCCAGCTCCACAATCCTTGCCATCGTTGTAGCCACTGTGTCTGTCCATCTCGTTGAGGGCCTTCCCCTTCTTCGTTTCCCCTCCACCCTACCAAGCATGATATCCTTCTCCAGGGAATGGTCCCTTCTGACCACATGACCAAAGTAGGTGAGACGAAGTCTGGCCATTCTCGCTTCCAAAGACCATTCCAGCTGCACTTCCTCTGGGACAGATTTGTTAGTTCTTTTAGCAGTCCATGGTACTTTCAGCATTCTTCGCCAACACCACAACTCAAAAGCATCAAGTCTTCCGTATTCATTGTCCAGCTCTCACATGCATGGAGGCGATTGAAAATACCATGGCTTGTGTCAGGCACACCTTAGTCTTCAAGGAGATATCTTTGCTCTTCAGCACCTGAAAGAGGTCTTTTGCAGCAGATTTGCCCAAAGCTATACGTCATCTGATATCTTGACTGCTGCCCTGCTCAGAATAAAATCCTGACTCTTCCTGGTGGCCCAGGCTCCATGCCTCTGTCTCCCCACAGACTGTGCCTTGCTGTTCCTGGTGCATTTGTTCCTTGGGGCTGTGACAGGCCTGTTCCCTCTGCCTAGAGCTGTTGTCTCAGCTCTCCCCAGGCCTGCCTCCCTCTCCTTCTTTGGGTCTCTGATCAAATGTCACCTCCTCCAGGAGGCTCTGCGTTCATCCTGTCACCACCTATCACATGATCATTCTTCTCTCTCCTGATGCATTCCCATCAGAAATTATGTTGACTTATTTGCCAATTACCATCTCTGAGATTCAAAAGGCAGGAACTGGAGTCCCCAGTGCTGTTATGGTGTATGACAGTGAATGAACGATTGAGTGAGTGAATGATTGGAGGGAAGGTGACTTTGGCTGGGCAGCTCAGGAAGGACCTTTCTGAAGAAGTGACATTTGGGCATTTGGACTCCGCCTGAAGGAGGAGGAACCAGACATGGGAGGACCTAGGGGAACAGTGCTCTACACAGAGGGAACAGCCTATGCAAAGACCCTGAGGCAAGAACTCCCTTAATAAGCTCTTCCTTTGGCATAGTGCCTAAGGCATTTGACTGCTAACCAGAAGGCTAGTGGTTCAAACCCACCAGCCATTCCTCAGAAGGAAAACTGGGCAATTCTGTGAAAGAAAGATGAGGAAGTCTGCTTCCGTAAAATTTTGTAGCCTTGGAAACCCAATGGAGGTCGCTATGAGTTAGAATTGACTTGATAGCAGTGAGTTGGGTTTGGTTTATCTCCAAAGAGCCCCCTCTCCGGTTCTGTGGGGGAAGCAAGATTGGTAACTTTTTCCCCCTTAATAGAGAGCAAACAGAGACGTGGCAAGAGAGAGGGGCCTTCAGAACATTCTCCTCCCCTTCTCTGGGTCTGGGTGAGGCCACAAAGACATGAATTGTGCTGGGCCCCAAGGAGGAGAAAATGAGGGAGCTGGGGCCTGTAAGTGGCTTCACCCCATCCCTGTGGGCCTCAGTTTCTACATATGTAAAATGGGGATAAGAAAAAGGACTTTATTTGCATTTCACATCCTGGACGTGGGACAAGCCCTCTTCAAATATTAACTGTTGTGCGATTATTCGATAGTTGAGGGCGTTTTACTCATGAAATGAGGCAGGCTCAGGGAGGTTAGGAATCCCTTGGTGGCACAAATGGTTAAGTGCTGGACTATGAACCAAAAGGTTAAACCAAAAATAAATACAAAACAAAGGGAGCTCTGGTAGTGCAGTGCCTAAGACATTTGACTGCTAATCAGTAGGCTGGCGGTTCAAACCCACCAACCACTCCTCGGAAGGAAGACTGAGCAATCTACTTCCATAGAGATACCCACCTGGGAAACCCAAGGAAGGTTCTCTGTGAATCAGCAGTTCAAATTCACCCAGAGGCACCTTGGAAGAAAGGTCTGGAGACCGGCTTTCAAAAGCTCACAGTTGTACTCTGCACACACGGGGTCGCCAGGGGTCGGAATTGACTCTGCAGCAACCGACAGCCACGGCAACAGGGAGGTTAAAGGCCGTCCCCTGGAGGCTGCTTGGACCAGACACACCTGGCTCAGGCCTCTGGAGATCACAGCATGTCTCCTCCAAAACTCTTGAAAAGCCAGAGACAGGTTTCTATTTAGAATGTTCCTTCTCTCTTTCTCTCCGCCCTCCACCTCCTTTACTTGCAAACCAATATGTGTTCACAGTGAGTTGGAATCTACTGATGGTAAAGGATTTGGTTTTGGTTTGAATATCCTTGGATATAATCCCACTGGGGAACAGGGGTTTCTTTGTTATGTTAATGAGACCATCCGTGTAGGGTGTGTTTTAAATCAATCACTTTTTGAGATACAAAAGGGGCAGATTAGGCACCAAAGCGAGGAAGCACCGATGGGGGAGGACAGATGCCACGCGGAGCTCGCCCAGGCACCGAGGAGCAGACGCTGAGACAAGGACCTTGCCCCAGAGCCCTCGCCCTGAATTCACATTTCTAGCCTCCTGACCAGTGAGAAAATAAATATCTGTCCACTAAAGCCACCCGCTGGTGGTTTTTCTGTTACAGGAACTCTAGGGAACTAAGCCTGTCTGTAAGGCGCAGCAGGAGAGAAACCGTACCCCAAATTGGAGGGAAACACATAAGTGTTCATATAAATGAGTAGAGGGAAAAAAAAGAGAGAAACGCTGAACGTAATCCATCTATAGCCGAGTTTTATCTTCTGCTTTATACTTTTCTGTTATTTCCAAAATCTTTATAGTGAACGCTTATTTCTTTGGAGGTAAAGGGGATGGGGGAGGGGAAGAGAATTATTAATTATAATGGCGATGAATGGCCCATGGTTATAACAATTAGAAATGAAGCCGCTGTTCTCTAATAGGCCCGGGGCTGCTGCGATTACTCGTATCACTTGTAAATTTTCTGGTACTGGGGTGGTGTATGGATCCCCGAAAACGGGGATCGAACCCACTACTTGATCACAGAGCCGCCCCGCCTGCTCCCCGCTAGATAGGCTGCCCCATGAAGCTCTTGTCCGAGGGAGCGGGGTCTGAGCCGCCCACCCCAGAGGTTGCGCTCCTTCAAAGTCACCGCAGCTGCGTTTCTCGCTCCCGCCACTAGGTGGCGCCGCTGCCTACTGCCTGGCAACCAGGGACTTGATAAACCAAAGAAAACAAACGGAGTCCATCCCGACTCATAGCGACATCCACTGGGTTTCCAAGGCGGTAAATCTTAACGGAAGTAGATTGCCAGATCTTCCTTCCGTGGAATGGCTGGCGGGTTTGAATTGCCAACATTCTGGTTAGCACTCAAATGCCTCAGGCACTACACCACCAAAGCTCCTTAGGCACTTGCTGGAGGTGGTGGTGGAATTTCTCTCAGCCTCAGTTTCACCAACCGTGAAATGGGCACAAGACTAATTATGAATGACAGGGTGTCCTACAACCTGAATGAGGGTAGTGGTGGTTCTGAGGTAGAATTCTCACCTTCCATACCTGGGTTCGGCTCCCAGCCAACACACCTCATGCCCAGCCACCACAGTCTGTCAGGGGAGGCTTGCATACTGTTGGCACGCTGAACAGGTTTTACAGGGCTTCCAGACTAAGGTAGACTAGGAAGAAAGTCCTGGCAATCAACTTCTGAAAATCAGCCAGTGTGCACCCTACAGACGACAACGGTCTGGGCCCATTGTGTCAGCTGCGGACTTGATGGCAATGAACAGCAACAGTAACAATGAACTGAATGGTTGATGTAACCCCAGAAAAACGCTCAATAACCTATATTGCTAAGATTTTTCAAGTGGGTCACCAACCCCCAAGCTAAGTTTATCTAAGTATTAAAGTCAGGCTATGGGTAGAGAAACTGAGGCCTGGGTGGCTGTGACTTGCAAGAAAGCCTCCGAGGCCTTCCTCCCCTGGGTGGGGTCTAGGGCAGCCTCAGGAATCCAAGGGTTACCTGTGTGGGGGAAATTCTGTGCTTTTGTGCCTATTCTACGAGGGAGAGAGAGAGAGAGAGAGAGAGAGAGAGAGAGAATGCGTGGGTGACTCAGCAGCAGTGGGACTTGGGGGCCACAGAGAGCAAGACACATGGACCTGTCATGATCCCCTTCCCCACTGCAGTGCCAGACTTGGACCTGGATGAATGTTCCATGCCCCAAATCCCTCCTTCAGATTATCTTGGGCAGAGCAGGAGGGGAAGGCACTTGTCTGGGGGGTGGGGTGGATATTACTCCTCAGAGCTGCCTTCCCTCTCCCCATACACACACATATTGCTACCACAGAGGCACATACCAGGCATAGGCCTGGTACATAATACATAGTAAGTGCTTAGTAAATATTTGATAAAGAATAAAGTGACGGTCATGGCATAAGAGTGACTGCTGGAAAAGCTGGATGAGGCGTCTGGCAGGAACGCCCTCTCCGTGCTAGGGATGGCTTCTAGGAGGGGGGTCCCAGGGGCGCTGCAGGAGACAGCTCTCAACTGAGCCTGGATGCAGAGTGGACTCCAGCCAGGAGTCTCCAACTTTACCCCAACACCTGCCTGTAACTAACGCTTGGCTGTTTCCCTCAATTGGTAGGAAGAGGAGGCCAGGACCTCCTCCAGAGAAGTCCACCTGCTAGGGGCTCTTAGGTGCCAAAGTCAGCCATCACTTTGTCCTCACAGTCCATGAAAGGCTTGTGCACAGTCCGACGGTTGTCCAGCTGGGGGATCTGGGGGTCCAGGCTGGACTTGGGGGATGGGAGCTCAGTGGCAGCCAACTTTAAGGCCTCCGCACACAATGCTGCCTGCACTTCCTCCTCCTCCTCCTCTTCTGCCTCCTCCAGGGTCAGCTCAACCTGGAACCGCCCCACTGGGTCAAGACTGCCTCGCTGAGGGCTTCTGGGAGCTGGGGGGCTGCGAGGGATTCTGCTCTGATACCACTCGCGGTTGTCCTCCAGTGTGTCCAGCAGGCCTTGGGCATCAGGGTGTACCAGGTCAGCCCACGTCTCCCACAATGGGTGGACGATGTAGTCGATGAAACCGACCTGGGGGTGGTGAGGGGCAAGGTGGGTACATAGTGAGTGAGTTGCAATGGACCCTAGACCCACCCAGTTCAGCCTCCAGGCCCGGCCCTGGCTGTTCCTTTCATCCAGAATGCTATAACTCGATTCTCACTCATCCTTCAAAACCCTATTTAAATAAGCCCTCCTCCAGGAAATGTTCTCTGTCCCATCTGGGCTCCCCCACCCTGACTTCATGGTGCCTTTGCCCTCGGACCTGGGACTTCTCCACGGAGGCCGTGTGCTTGTCGCACATGGGGCTGATGTCCAGGCCTATCTCACGCTCCCGGTCGCCCTGCTGGAAGAACTCAGCCATAATGCGGTCGGTCCACTGGCGGTACAGGGGCAGCGGCTTGGTGGGGTTGCTGAGGTCAGCACAGTGCACAAGGTTCTGCAGGACCTGGGGAGACCGAGGCTCAGGAGGGCATAGGCTGGCTGCCCCCTCAGGCCTGGCATCCCTCTCCCTATAGCCTGGTACCGTGGCCAACCCTTCCTACAGGTGGGAAAACTGACACCTGGGGGGGCAGGGAGAGTGGCAAAGACACGGGCACGCGATGCTTGGCACGTCCACGCAGTCGGCACTTTATAAATGCAGTTAAATGAGTGACTGCTCAAGCCCACCCAAAGCCATGCACCTGGATGCGGTCGGAGTAGTTGTCCAGCAGAAGGACACCGAGGCTGGCTACCTTCTTGGTCTCCACCATGGTCTTGAGGTCAGCCAGCAGGTTCATGTGTTTGGACATATCGGTGGCCAGCACCTGGGGCCAGGGGAGGGGATGAGGTGAGAGGACCTTGCCCCTCCCCCCAACTCCTCACTCCTGACCTCCCAGATGCCATCCGGCTCCCACCCTCAGCCCTCTGAGCCTTAGTGTCCTCATCTG